>NC_079215.1:57490745-57840745 GCF_029633865.1 Lampris incognitus
CCCCGGTTGGGAAACACTGCTCTAACCGCACAGGGTCGAAAAAAAGTGGTAATTCAGATAATATAACATTTCACAAGTAAGTACCCTTTTTTTATTTGACTCTTGCATTTAAGATGCCATAGCAACTGCTGTTTTAAGACGCCTTGATTTGTCAACATGTTTTTCCCGAGCTGGATCCTCAGACGAGTGCGTGAAAGAAGGACACAGCGCGTGCCGCTCGCCTCATCAGGCCGCTGCTCGCCTCATCAGGCCGCTGCTCGCCATCGCTGCAACACGCTAGCTCGCTACCTGAGAAAATGACAGTATACTAGGGTACTTTACGATCACCTGTATGTGCAAGCAAGACTATTAAACCTTCCAATGAGTCTGTTGTTTGTAAACAAGTAGTCTGACTACTTACTCTGACACCATGTTGCCACTGTCTGTCTAAGAAAGAATAATGCCAGGTACACTCAGTTGACTGGGAGTTTGATTCCTCTGCTCGTTTATTCCGTCGTGCCAGTTACACACACTCGTGGTAGACCGCATGGTCCCGTTAGAGTAGCCACTTCCGCTACATCCGGTTAGTGCATTATGGGTAATGTAGTAGTCGCCCCTTCATCCGGCAGTACTAAACATTACAGTAAACTTTTAACTGTGGAGAAGAGAGTATTCCCTTCAACTGTACTGATGATATTTGCATAATAGGATGTTTTACGTGTTGAGAGGGAGAAGTCGGGGATTCATGAGCACTCAGTGGGTTCGACAGGCTAACCTGGTACATGCTGGACAGTAAAAAGAGTTGTTCAGAAAGAGTGGTTCGTTCAGTGTCACCCATCACGTGTGCAGCCTTTACCAGGGCTGCGTGTAGTTGATGGTTGGTTCCAACCAAACGACTATTTGAGTTATTCAAATATTTCTTTTTCGTTCACATTGCTGCTTGCCCAGCACATATACACAGCCAGCAATTACCCAACCTCATCAAGCCCAAAAGACCATTAAAGTGGCTCAGATGCTAGTACAGCAGTTATTCATTTACTCACTTCTTTATTTTATTTCATTTATTTTTTAATTTTATTTATTTGTTTATCTATTGTTTTAATTTGTTTTGTTTCCTTTTTCGTGTTTATATTTAACCAATGTGGTTTAATGTGGTTTAATTCTGTTCCGAGAAGGGGCCTGCGGGACGGGATAGGAATAGATAGCAGGATGTGGGTAAATGGGATTTGGGGGTGTTGAAATATCTTTTTTTTTTAATTATAGAGTCTTTCACCTGTAATTATTCAGTTCTATTTGTTTTCCTTGAAAGAAAAATAATGGAAAAAAATATATATATTCGTGTTTAGTGTAATATTTATTTTGTTTTATTTTATCCATACAGTTTAAAGTTACAGTAGCCGTCTTGGCTACTGGAGATAGCCACGGGGGATACTGTGCCTGCTCATAATGTGCCAACTGTATTGTAATATACACATACTACTGTGGGTTCGGCCTTGGGACTGAGAGAGACAGAGAGAAAGCTGCTATGTGAGAGTGCACTGATGTTCATCACCCTTTCCCTACTGTATACTGCGCTTGCAGATCAGAGCACTGAAGGAGAGCTGTGTGTCCTGTGGAGTCTTTATCAAGTCACTATGGCACGGGAGGCAATACAAGCTTCTATCAGTGCTCACTGCCCTGTTGTTGCTTTACATGTCTTTTATGCGGGTAGCTCACTAGTTTTAGACCAAACTCCTTTCTGCTACTATAAATGTGTCTGGATTTTACATGTCTGCATATGCCTTCACCAACACCCCGCCGCCACCACCACCACCAAACTTCAACAAGGGCACCTTCTTTCCTCCCGTACTTTTACAACCACAAGCCGCCACTGCTGGACAGGGTCACGTACCTGAATCCTCTCGTCACTTGAATATAGACAACTGGGATGGCCAGGGCATTTGGTAAAATGACTGTGGTAGTGGGTGGGTTTAGCCTCGGCTGCAAGTGGAGAGAGAGAGGAGGTATGGGTCACGGGGGGGAGTTGACTCTATAGTGAAGCTAATTGATGATCAGCCTCAGGTGTCAGACTAGTGTAAGGGATTGAAAATAGCCTCAATTAAAAGTTTATCTTAAAAACTATACCCCCCCTATTTTTTTAGATTTAGATCTAACTTAGATATGTGATTGCAATGCAGTAAGGGTGTTTCTCCACCAAGCCAGTAGAGGGCACTGTAGCGCTTCTGTGGATCCCCGGAGTCAAGCTACTCCCAGCTTCCTAACCAGCTCATAATAAACTGGTTCGAGCTGGAGTGAACATGGACTCATGCGTTTCTCTTCTATGATCCACAGTTTATCTACCCAGCTCACCTCACCGGTCCACAGTACCCACTGTCTGTGGATCCTTGCTACCGCCCAGATTCCCCTAGGTCTAGGCCGGTAACACTAGCAACCTGCTCTTTCTATTCTGCAGACAGCCTCACACACGGACTCACATGACAGTGGAGTGTACACACAAGCAAGCAAAACAGAAAGGCACGGAGGGAAAGAAGTCTCCGGCCCGTGCAGCGTGGTTGACCTGTAAATAAAAGCCTGTGTTTTGCCAACCCTGTGTCCGTCCTCCATCTCCAAACACTCTCAGTGGCCTTAGCCGTGCCATAACGTCATAAAAGGGGGGGGCGGGGCAGACGTTTTTCATCACTCATTCAAGGCAATACATTGTGTAGAAGCCTTGGTTTTATCCTTTAGTCAATAAAGTAACCCACTATTCTATGAAAAGTAATTCATTTTCATTATTTTTCTTCAAAGGACTGGCATCTCGGTTTGAGATGAAACTTCTTTTTTTTTTATCTACATCTCAGGAGAACAACTTGTTCGTTGAAGAAACTCACAGTGAATTTCTCTGTTGTAGTGTTGTGTTCCTTCGCCTTTGCCACCCGCCCTCCTGGCACAAAATGACTATGGATTCCTGGTCACTTCATCAACCTTCATTAACATACCCAGGGAATTCTTAATGCAACCTGAATTACTCCCACTGACCAGAGCCTGGCAAGTCAATCTGTTCTCAGGGCACCACCATTATAAATTCAATATCTATCCTCTCCTCTAATTATTATCCCTTTACATGTAGATCATTGTAATAACTTCCCTTTTCAAACTAAGAAAAGAGGGTGAGACAGATAGAAAGATGGAGAATATTCAATGTCACCACAAATTATCTACAGTAGTTCAGGCTAATAAACAAGGATGCCACTTGTTAATGTGCCTTTATTTCCTATGTGTTCCTAAAACAGCATCTTCCAGATGATATTACACAAGATTCAATTATTACACCTTTTGTTATCAGACAGGACTAAATGACGAGTACATATGGGTAGGTTTGATGGGGGAAGCGGTAGAAGTCATTACTATATGTCTCTTGGGCTCTAGAGTTTAAAGCCGCCTGCATCTCTGCAGAAATAAAGGCATGGGAAGAGAACGTTATGGCCATATTCCTTCCATGACGAACAACACAAAATGGGGAACAAGGGGGGGAAAAAAGTTTTCTGTGTCTCAGCGTGGAGTTTAGGAGTGTGTGTGGTGGGCGTGGGGGGAGGCAAGGGAAGAAACAGGCAAAAAAGCAAGTAAGTCTTGTTAACTTGATGAAAAGTGTTGTACACAGTACATCACTTCTGTACACAGGAAGTACCCCCCATCATGTCAGTGTACAGGTACCTGCAGCCATGCACTCAGAAAAGCAATTTTAAATATGTTAAATGCCCAAGAATGACTGTAGAGACTAAGACTACACTTAAAGCCCCTGGCCTGGGGGGGGGGGGGGTTGCTAGACAGGCATCTAATTGACGCGCTTGTAGCCACTTCGCGTTACGTGTGTGTATGAAATAAAGTTAAGACTTGTTTAAGTTAAAACGTTATGATATTTATTGCTCACCACGATGATTCAGTCCATAATCCATAAAACGTCATACATCCATAAACAGTCCAATATTCCAAACTCACACTTGTATCGCTTGCCAGCCTAGCGTGGCCTGCAGCAGCGAAGCGGTCAAAAAACTATGTGCTCCCCTCCTCAAGCAACACCTGTCACCTGCATGACTGTTCCCACCTATAATGATGTGAGCCCATAGCAATTAGAGTGACATCTAGTGGACTAATTACGTGCTTACAAGATAAGATCAAATGGGTTCTACGAGAGCCAGCGGAACTACCCGAACCTTTTAGGGGGCCGGCAGCTTTGCTCGTGTTTCCATTAGAGGAACTACCCCTGACCGGAACTCTTACTGGGACTTTTACGGGAACGTCTGTAGTCCCTGCTCTGGGGTAGGTACTTCTGAGCGGCCCTGAAAACCTGCTGGGCGGGGCTCGATGCTGATTGGTTGAACGTCAGAAGCAACCAGCCTACAACTTCGGTTGTTCAGCAAGCGCCATTTTTATAAGTCAGCAACCAACCTGTGTGGTAGCAAAAACAACACTTGAAAATGTCGATCAAGCGATGGAGAAATCAGGCGAAAAATGGACAGACGAGGAGGTGCAGGCTTTTTTGGCGGGAGTCTCATGAGCCCGGTGGTTCCTACATCGCTATGGAAACACGACACTCGAGAGGGCCGACTGAAGTCGAGCAACTGAAGTCGTACATCAAACAAGAATGGGAAAGAATTCCACCTACAAAGCTTCAACAATCAGTGTCCTCAGTTCCCAAACGCTTATTGAGTGTTGTTAAAAGGAAAGGTGACGTAACACAGTGGTGAACATGCCCCTGTCCCAGCTTTTTTGGAACGTGTTGCAGGCCTCAAATTCAAAATGAGTGAGTATTTGCAAAAAACAATAAAGTTTATCAGTTTGAACATTAAATATCTTGTCTTTGTAGTGTATTCGATTGAATATAGGTCGAAAAGGATTTGCAGGTCATTGAATTCTGTTTTTATTCACGTTTTACACAACGTCCCAACGTCATTGGAATTGGGGTTTGTACTTCTTCCTATGGAAAATCGCCTAATGACTATAAACCAATTACGTACGGTCAGGGTATAGGCAGGGTAGGTACTGCCTACTCTGTGATAATTTCATCAAAATAATTATGAGCCAAATGTCTTCTAATGGTTAATAATTAATGTTGTAATTAGTAATTTGAATAATTAGTTTAAATACTTTTTTACACATTGTATTCTTTAGGTAACTGCTTTCTTTATGTATGTATTAAGTTTGCTGTGTAGTGTTAGATAGGTGCATGTCACTTTAAGAACTGGAGAAGGGTGTTCCTGGGTTAACGCGCTCCGGAAGAGGAAGTAAGCGGAAGGGCGAGTTGCCTAGAATTAAAGAGTGGAGCCACACGGTTTTTCTGACCGTGCATAGCCTACGTTTATATGTGCATAGCCTACGTGTATTTGTGCATACCCTACGTGTATACGTGCATTAGGTCAGGTTAAAAGTTATTATTTCATGGATGCAATTCATTATTTCACTGTGTCTTCAAGCAAGTTTATGTAAACTACTAATAAGACACATTAGTCCCTAGCTAACGGGTCTGACCCTTTAGCCGAGCGGTTAGTGATGTCGCCTTGTGGTGCAGTACACCCCGAATCGAATCCCGCACAGGGCAAGAAAATAACCGGTTACATTGGTGGCAGCGGTGGGATCCGGAAGTGCGCAGATCCTCAGAAGTCTCTTCGGAGCGCGGGAAGAACAAGCGCGAGGGCGCGCTTCCGGGGAGGGTGACGACTGTAAACTACTAATAAGACACATTAGTCCCTAGCTAATGGGTCTAACCCTTTAGCCGAGCGGTTAGTGATGTCGCCTTGTGGTGCAGTACACCCCGTATCGAATCCCGCACCGGGCAAAAAAATAACCGGTTACGTTTAGATAAATAGTTAAAACGCAAAGGAAGTATCAATCTTGGACCAAACAGACAAGTGGAACACGCGTCAACCATAAGGCTGTTCTCTTTTATTTAGTTTATCGGGATAGTTATAGCAGCCCTTACAACTTCGTCAGAAAAACCCTCTTGCGCACCGGTGAGCATGCATGTTGCGTAGCTTAAGGCGAAATCAACGGACGAGGAAAGGCACTGCTTATGATGGGAGTGCGAGCCAATCAGAACCGCCAAGGTCATGACACGTCACACCACATCACGTCACGTCATGGAGAGATTCGTGGGGGGGGCAGTATTGGGGGACTCCTCCTGAATTCCACTGTCTTCTCCACTGTTTTGAGTGTGTTCAGCTCCAGGTTGTTATGGCTGCATCAGGGGGCCAGCTGATCAAATTCCCATCTATATACAGACTCCTCACCAACGCCAATGATGGTTGTATCGTCCGCAAACTTCAGGCGTTTAACAGAAGGGTCATCTGAGGTGCAGCCATTTGTGTAGAGGGAGAAGAGTAGAGGGGAGAGCACACATCCCTGGGGGACACCAGTGGTGATTGTCCGGGGGCTGGATATGATTTTCCCAGCCTCACCAGCTGCCTCCTGTCTGTCAGGAAGTTTTTAATCCACTGGCAGATAGGAGTGACTACAGTGAGCCGGGTGAGTTTGGAGTGCAGGATATCTGGGACGATGGTGTTGTATGCTGAGCTGAAGTCCACAAACAGGACCCTTTTGTATGTCCCTGGGGAGTCGAGGTGTTGGAAGAGTAGTGCAATCCAATGTTGACTGCATCCTCCACTGACCTGTTTGATCGGTAGGCAAACTGCAGGGGGTCGAGCAGGGGGCCTGTGATGTCCTTCAGGTGGGCCAACACCAGTCTCTTGAAGGATTTCATGACCACAGATGTTAGGACAATGGACCTGTAGTCATTTAAGCCTGTGTTTTGTTTTGTTTCGTTTTCTTTAGGGGGAACTGGGATGATAGTGGATATCTTGGAGCAGGAGTGGACTTCATGCAGCTCCTCCCCTGCTCATAGCTGAAATATTTAACTTACCCTAAAGTTCAAGAGCACGATTGGTCCACAGTGTTAGTTTGTGTGTTTTTAGAATTAGTTGATGGGGTTTCCCATTCTTTGTTTTTGATCGGTAAGCTTTACCCTGAATTACAGGGTATGTTCTATTCAGTGTTAATTTTAATATCTGAATGTATCCCTCCATCGTATATTGTAACCCCTTCTGCCTTGCAGGCATAATATTAAGGATGAATTATTCCAAAAGACAGCACTTGTTTTCTCGGGAAATACGCTTATGTTTTTCCTCCATATTTTGGTGTTTTCCAGCTGTTTCCTGGATGGTTTTCAAAAGCTTGACTGGCGTAGCAAGAGTAACTAAAGGGAGGGGGGATTTGTGAAAAGTCAGTTGTGGTTAACCTCAATACAGGAACACACATACTGTACACATCGATACACAAAGCACAGATACACCACCTAAGGATAAGGGGTGTTGTAGGTAACCTAGGTTGTTGCTTAGCACACCACCTGCAGGGGGAGCCCCAATTGGGCGCCCCCATCCCCTCCCCCCGATTGCGTCCAGGAAGCTATCCTATGAGGATATCATTGATAATTTTGCAGTATGGAAATTGAGTATGAGACAGCAATTGCCTCTCATCTGCTGTCATAGCACAGAATATGATTTTGAGTGACTTTTTTACCCGTTTTATGCATCTGTTGTTAAATATTTAATGGTACATTAGTAAATATTTATTTATTCATTTATTATTCATTTATTTCATCTAATCTCTCATCTCATCATCAGCCGCTTCTCCGGGGTCGGGTAGCGATGGCAGTAGGCTAAGTAGGGCACTCTAGGCGTCCCTCTCCTCAGCAATGCCCTCCAGCTCCTCCTGGGGGATCCCAATGCGTTCCTAGGCCATATTGGACATGTAATCCCTCCAGCAAGTTTTGGGTCTACCCCGGGGTCTCCTCCCAGTTGGACGTGCCCGGAAAACCTCCAAAGGAAGGCGCCCAGGAGGCATCCTAATCGGGTACCCAAAAAACCTCATCTGGCTCCTTTTGATGCGAAGGAGCAGCGGCTCTACTCCGATCTCCCTCCGAATGTCTGAGCTCCTCACCCTATCTCTAAGGATGAGCCGAGACACCTTATACGGAGGAAACTCATTTCAGACGCTTGTATCCGCGATCTCACCCTTTCAGTCACTACCCAAAGCTCATGACCATAGGTGAGGGTTGATTACTGCTGATGCTTCACCAATCTGCCTGTCAATCTCCCGCTACATCCTACCTTCACTCGTGAACAAGACTCCGAGATACTTGAACTCCTTCACTTTTGAGGCAACAACTCATTCCCAACCCGGAAGGAGCAATCCACCATTTTCCGGTAGAGAACCAGGGCCCCATGCTTGGAGGTGCTGACTCTCATCCCGGCCATTTCACACTCAGCTGCAAACCGCACTGGGGGTCGCGTTCTAATGAAGTCAACAAAACCACATCATCTGCGAAGAGCAGAGATACAATTGACCTTTCGCAAAGTCCCGCCCCCCTTAGTTACTGTTGCTATGCCCGTCAAGCATTTCAGAACTATCCAGGAAGTAGCCGGAAAACACCAAAACATGAAGGAAGAAATCAGCGCATTGTGTGGGTAAAAGTAACAGTAATAATACGTTAGCTGTATTAGCTATCAATAATAGCTAGTAGCAAGCTTAGCTTGGAGCAGACAGGTGTTTTTGTTGATTTTGGATGGATTAAGCTAGCCATGGGGTCTGCTATACTGCCACATCTATTGCCGACATTGCGCTTCTTGCGTTCTGGGTTTCGGGAAGGGAAAGAAAATCACACCCCCTCCAAACCTTTCACATATCTAGTATCCGATTTGCAGATCCCATAGGCACACCGTTTCAGCATTTTGCTGTGTGTTTGAAAGCTTGACGGACCGTTGCTAAGGTGGGATTGGACAAGCACCGTTCTGGGGCGGTACTTTGCGAAAGGTCAATTCTGAGTTTCCCAAAAACGGACACACTCCTCATCTTGGCTGCGCCTTGAGATCCTGTCCATGAATATCACAAACAGAATCGGAGACCAGGGACAACCTTAGCGGAGTCCAACACCCACCCACATGTCTGACTTTGTGTGCCGAGAATACGGACACAGCTCTCACTTTGGTTATACAAGGACCGGATGGCTTGTAGCAACTGCCCCGGTACCCCATACTCCCGCAGTATCCCCCACAGAGTGCCCCGGGGTACACGGTCGTAAGCCTTCTCCAAGTCCACCAAACACATGTAGACTGGCTGGTCAAACTCCCATGCCCCCCTCAGCCCGTCCACAAGGGTAAAGAGTTGGTCCGTTGTTCCACGGCGAGGACGGAATCCGCATTGTTACTCCTGGATCCGAGGTTTGACAATGGGTCGGAGCCTCTATCCAGCACCCTAGAGTAGACTTTCCCAGGGAGGCTGAGCAGTGTGATACCCCGATAATTGGAGCACACCCTCCGGTGTGTACACAGTAAAATCCTGAGTGTTGATTTAACTTCTCGAGTGTTAATTTAACTCTGAGAGTGTACAAATGAATTTGTACACTCTCAGAGTTAAATTAGTTTTTTGCTGTGTATATTTTATTTGTTTGGTTATCCATTTTATAATTGTACACAATAGGTAGAGTTTGCTTTTTTGTTTACCATTTTTGCACACCTGCTGTTGCATTTTTATTTATTTCGTGTTTATAATAGTAAAATTAAAAATGGTATCTCCCCTGAAGATGGCGCTTTTGGGGTGGGTGTTGGAGATCTCGCCTAGGGTTCCACAATGGCCAGAAATGCCACTGCCACTGCTGTATGAAAAAATCAGATATTCGATCTCATATTTCTTATGTTAAGAAACTAAATCCAATCCCTCTTCCATCCCTCACATCGTCCCCACATGTAACTGCAAATAAAATGGGACACGACTTTGCTGGAAATGTGCTGGGTAGTTGGTGCACCATTTTGTCACCACATGAATTAATATTTTGCTGGCTGTTGCATCTCTTCAGTTGTTGCTGCCTCGTCTAAAATGGTCCAGGGGGACATTTATCACCTTTCCTGCTGCCACGTGAGAACATATTTATAGAGGTTTGTGGACCACATCTGAGATAAATGCCATATTTATAATGCCCTCGGAGAGATGATGACAGCTGATAATTGCCTCCTTGATATCTGCCCCGACGCTTACTTCGAGCTTGGTTCGCCTTGAGATAGATGTTTTTAAAAAAAAACGTATCCAGAGGGCATGGTGTTTGTGAATGAGTAATGGGGCTGAAATACCACAGTGACAGGAGGATTTATTGTTCAGCATCAGAGCAGAGTAGACAAGATGCTTTTGGTGACTCAACAGAAATCCAAACAAACTGAGCCAGACATTTATTTATTAGATAGTCTTCTTCATTTGCCATCGCCCTGTCGCGGATGTGGCCTTGCTCTCATAAAGGGCACGAAAGTTAGTAGGGAAGTCAAAGTCAGGTTAGGCTCTCGTGTGTGAACGCTAGACCCACATTTTATCGTATTATCATTTTTTTTTTTTGGAGAGGGGGGGGTTCTTCCTTTTTTCCCCCAATTACTACTACTACTTTCGGCTGCTCCCGTTAGGGGTCGCCACAGCGGATCATCCGTTTCCATCTCTTCCTGTCCTCTGCATCTTCCTCTGTCACACCAGCCACCTGCATGTCTTCCCTCAACCACATCCATAAACCTCCTCTTTGGCCTTCCTCTTCTCCTCTTCCCCTGGCAGCTCCATATTTAGCATCCTTCTCCCAATATTACTCAGCATCTCTCCTCCACACATGTCCAAGCCATCTCAATCTTGCCTCTCTTGCTTTGTCTCCAAACCGTCCAACCTGAGCGGTCCCTCTAATATAATCACTCCTAATCCTGTCCTTCTTCGTGCCTTTTTTCCCCCAATTATATCCGGCCAATTACCCCACTCTTCCGAGCCGTCCCGGTCGCTGCTCCACCCCCTGTGCCGATCCGGGGAGGGCTGCAGACTACCACATGCCTCCTCCGATACATGTGGAGCAGCCAGCCGCTTCTTTTCACCTGACAGTGAGGAGTTTCGCCAGGGGGACGTAGCGCGTGGGAGGGTCACGCTATTCCCACCAGTCCCCCCCCCCCCGAACAGGCGCCCCGACCGAACAGAGGAGGCGCTAGTGCAGCGACCAGGACACATACCTACATCCGGCTTCCTATCCGCAGACACGGCCAATTGTGTCTGTAGGGACATCCGACCAACACGGGGATTCGAACCTGTGATCCCCGTGTTGATAGACAACGGCAACGCTACCCTGACGCCTGAAGTAATACTTGGGGTGGTATTGGTCGATGATCAATGACCACACCGGGTTATAGAACTCCGGTTTAATCGTGGCTCAGTAGGCAGACGTAATAACCATATATGGTAGTGGTGTAACCATAATAACAGTCCGGGTAGTACATAACACCTAGTGTAGTTCCAGTGTATATACATGGCGTTATATCACTACATCCCCCCTGTTTAGTTTTCAATTTTTACAGTATCAAAATACAAACATATTCAGAGCCCTCCTTTTGTGTGTGGTTGTCTCTACTCATAGTCCTTGTAGTGAGCTGGTTTGGAAACAGCTCTTCCATATCTTGTGCGTACTGTCTTGTGTGTTTCACAGGTTTGGCTGGAAGAAGTTCCAGCTGCATGAGTGTCCTGTTGAGGTTCTGTGAAGCGGGTTCTTGCGCTCCTCAGTGCATGGGGGTGGTGAATTTCCCGCAGGTGGCTCCTGCCACGTCTGAGTTTGTTCCCATTTGATGTTTGCACAATGTAGCTCCTTGGCTCATCGCACTTTTGTACGACGGTGGCTGGATACCAAGTCCCTTTTTCCTTGTTTAGGACGGATACGTGCTGTCCGGGACCGAGTGGAGGTAGTTCTCTGCCGCTGCTGCGGTCATGATGTTCCTTCATGTTTGCTGTTCTCTGCTCCAGGTGGAGTCGGTTTTCCTCCTTGCCTGGGTCCCCTCGACTCAGCAGCAGGGTGGTGACCGGCCTTCCGAAGATCAGTTCTGCTGGTGATGGTAGTTTACTGTCGATGGGTGTTGCTCTGACCTGTAGTAAGGCCACTTGTATGTTACCTCCTTGTCTCATGGTTTTCTTCACAATGGATTTGATGTGTCGCACATGCCTCTCAATGAATCCATTGCTTTTTGGATAGTGGGGTGAGCTTGTCACGTGCCTGATTCCCCAGTCAGCCGTGAATTTCTGGAATGCTTGCCCTGTGTCTGGGGTCCATTATCTGTAAGTATCTCGTCAGGCCTTCCAAAAAGAGACATGTATATTTCCATTTTTTGTGCAACTGCCCGGCTAGACACAGGCATGGGCATTTCATCCACTAGAGGGAACTTAGAATATCTGTCCACAATCAGTAAATACTGATGTCCATCGATCTCGAATAGATCAGAAGCTAGGGATTGCCATGGTTTTGACGGTGTGTTGTGTGGGTTGAGAGGTTGCTTTGGATTTGCATCCTGATGTTCCACACATACACTACATGACCTGCAGACTCTTTCGATGTCATCGTTCATTCTGATCCAGTAGACACTTTCTCTCGCCAGTCGCCGTGTCTTTTCGATGCCCTGGTGTCCTACATGCAGCTGTTCGAGTATAGAATCAGTCATGGAGTCTGGGATGAGCACCTGTCTGCCTTTGAATATGACTCCTGCTTCAACTGCGAGCTCATCTCTGAATGACCAGTACTCACGTAGTTGTCTTGGTAGAGCTTTGATGTTGTCTGGCCATCCCTGGTGGATAAGCTCTTTCAGTGCATTGAGTCTGGGGTCGCTGGTGGTTTCCGTGCGGAGTGCGTCCTGTTTCTCGGGAGACAAGTTTATCATTGCAACAGTGAGCATCTCTGGATCCTCGACTTCTGCCTCTATTCCGTCAATGCGCTCGTCCAGCTCGATGTTGCTGTTGTTCTCAGGGTTGGGTAGTCGGCTGAGTGTGTCTGCCAGGACCATCTGGTTTCCTGGTCGATACGTGACCTCGTAGTTATATCCTTGTGTTTTTATCAGCATTCGCTGAAGCCGTGGCGGGGCGGCATGCAGTGGCTTTGTGCATATGGTAACGAGGGGTTTGTGGTCTGTAACTACAATGAATGACTTCCCATACAGGTAGGTATGGTATCGCTGCATTCCATAGACTATGGCCAGCATTTCTCGCTCTATGTTGATGTACCTGGATTGGCAGTCGTCCAGTGTCTTTGAGCCAAAAGCTATGGGTCTTTTGTTCTGCACTAATGCCACGCCCAGTCCTTTCTGTGATGCATCGACCTCAAGTGTCAGAGGTGTGCTTGGATCATAGTACTTCAGGCAGTCATGTTCGTTGATAACTGATTTCAGGTCCTCAAAGCTCTTTTGGTGGTCAGTGTCCCATGTCCAAGGCACGTCACTTTTCAGCAGCACCCTCAGTGTGTGTGCTTTGTCTGCGAACTTTGGGATGTAGGGTGACAGGTAGGTCAGCATCCCCAAGAATCTGCTCAGTTCATCTTTGTTCTGGGGTGTCGGCATTTTCTGGATGTCCCTGATTTTAGCTGGGTCAGGTTTGATACCTTTGTCTGTGTACAGGTTGCCAAAGAATGAGATGCTTGTCTGTTTGATTGTGCACTTGTCACTGTTGAACACAATACCTGTCTCGGCTGCTCTCTCCATCAGGTTGGTCAGGTTCCTGTCATGCTCCTCTTCGCTTGCTCCGTAGACTGCGATATCATCGGCTATGCTGACGACACCGTCGAGCCCCTCCAGGATTTGGTCCGTCTTTGCCTGGAAGAGATCTTGAGAGACACTGAGACCAAATAGCAAACGTTTCCAGCAGTATCTACCAAATGGAGTTCGGAATGTGGTTAGCAGTTGTGACTCTTCCTCTAGGTGTATTGACCAATATCCAGCTTTTGCGTCAAGTTTGCTGAATATTTTTGCATTTGCAAACTTCGGGTTCAGTTCCTCCACAGTAGCAATCTTGTGTGGGCATCTCCTAAGGCTGGCATTAAGCTTTTGGGGGTCTAAGCATATGCAAAGGGAACCGTCTTTCTTTGTACTGTATGCCAGACTCGAGCACCAGTCTGTGTGCTGTTCTACTTTTCTTAACACATCTTGTTCGACTAGGTTATTCAGTTCATCTTTCAGTTTGTCTTTGATGTGAATGCTGCACTTACGTGGTGGGTCTATGAATGGTTCAGCATCCTTTTTCAGGAAGAGCTTGGCCTTTCCACTGAAGTTGCCAATTTTGTCAAACTGGTCTGGGTATGCTCTCTTTAGGTCTGCACTGTTAGATATGGTCATTTTGGGTTTTGTCTGTCTTGTGTTGACTTTTTTCTGGTTTGCATGTCCTTTCTCGGTCACTGCATCTACATTGACAGTCACTAGGTTTAACAGTTCACATGTCGGCAGCCCAACTATGGCTGGCCCTGGTACGTCTACAACATAGAACTTTGCATTGATCCATTTGGATTCTTTGTACTGGCATGGAATGTCATTGGTGCCTAGGCAGGGGATGGCATGACCACTGTATGCAGATAGCCTCCTGTTGGTTTTTTTCAGTCGTTTCTGGGTGCATGCATTTTCACCGTACATCTGCTTGAAAGTACGCAATGGGAGTGTGTTGCCTGACGCACCTGTGTCTATCTTCAGACGTAGTGTGTATCCACGACCAGGTAGGTCAGGTGGTGTCACCTTCAGGACTGTGTACGCCTCCTCTCTGGCCGGCTTGCTGTCTATGCTATGCATGCACTTTTCACTGATAGTTATGGAGTGGAACTGTTTCTGGTAAGTACTTTCGTTCTCACTGTCTGTTTCACTGCTACTCTCTACAGCATGTATGCGAGTCCTGCTCTGTTGTTTTTTGTCTATATAGGTTTTGCGCTTGTGCTGTTTGTCTTGTGGTGTGTGGGACTTACTTCCCCCGCTCCTGCTCTGGCTGGAGTGTTCCTGGCACTCTCGTTTGGCCTTCCTGCAGCCCCGCTCCCAGTGACCTCTTGCACCACATGCATTGCATTCATCATCATATGCAGGACATCGACGTGGTTTGTGGCTTCTCCCACAGTTACGACATATACGGTCCCTGTCCACAGCGTGGATTCTCTCATTGTGTGACAGGCTAAGTTTGTCTAACTGTTCATTGCCTGCTGTCAGGGCTTCATATTTTCGTCCCTCGGCCAGAACCTCTGCTAAGGAATATCCTTTTGGTTTGCTGTATAGATCATTCCTCAAGGCATCATGGGGAGTGCTCGCAATAATAAGCTCAATCATACGCTCGTTAAGCTCTTCGTCTGAAAACTGACATTTCTGTGCTAGTGTTCTGGCTCTGGTCACAAAATCATCAATATTCTCATCTGGTTTCTGTCTGTGTTGCATCAGTTGCAGTCTATGGATTCTGAAATTTACGTTCAACTTTAGCTGTTTTTCAAAGAAGTCCCATAGTTTGGCAGGCTTTTTCTTTTCATCATTGGTGAGACCACTGGCGTTCAGTCTTTTTAATCCTTCATCTCCGATTCCACGACATATTTTCCTAGCTTGTTTAGCTGCGCCATTTATTTCTTCATCTTCTAAATACAGAGTCATTTTCTGTTTATACAGTGAAATTGCCTCACCCAGGTCTGGGTCGGACCAATTCATCGTCGGTAGATGCGATGCCATGACGTCTCCTGTTACTAGCTAGCTAGTTAGCTTTGCGGCTAGCTCAGCTCCAGCGCACTCTTGCTTGAATGATGACAGAAATTATCCACGGACAATTTTATCAGTCTATTGTGGTGACCCACATCTATATAACTAAAGACATTCACCTAAGAGATAATGCACTTCCGCTTCCGGTACAGAGTTCAGTGTTGTTGTCGAATGTATGACATGCAAAGTTGGAGCTAGTAAACTACCTCGACTACGTCTACTCTCACGTCTCCTGTCTCGTTGTTTTCTAACTCCACATTGGTGACCCCGACGTGATCGAACTACTTATACGAGTATGTCTGACAACGATTACGCCGGTGCTAACAACATGGCTATTGCTAACGCTAGCATTTACACCGCTACTGTGAAGCTACCCGACTTTTGGCAGCATAATCCACGGCCGTGGTTTCAACATGTGGAAGCCCAGTTCCAGCTGAGAGGGATAACGCGGGATGCAACGCAGTACTTCCACGTAGTGGCGGCGTTAGACGCATCGACAACGGCGCGAGCAATGACACTGTTGGAAGCTCCGCCAGCTGCTGGCAAGTACGATGCTATAAAGACATTCCTCCTGAAACTATTTGAACTGTCGGAGCTGGAGAAGGCAGACCGTTTACTGTCCCCGAATGGCCTCGGCGACGGCAAACCGTCTGAGTTAATGGAAAAAATGCTGTCTGTGCTGGGATCGGCTGATCCGGCCTTTCTTTTCACACACATTTTTCTGAGGCAGCTCCCCGCACCTGTACGCACAGCACTGGCCAGTTCTCCTCTCGCCGCCTCCAAGGACTACCGTTCTCTGGCTGCTGAAGCAGACAGGTTTTTCCTGGCCAACCGGCAACAGTTTGTGCATGCCCTGCTACCCCACCAGACCGCCCCACCACCACCTGTGTACGACTATATGGACACCGCGGCTGCGGTGACAGCCCGCCGCCAACCTGACGACGGGCTCTGTTATTACCATGCCAGGTTTGAGGCAAAAGCAAAACGGTGTCGCAAACCCTGCAGTTACAGGGTTCAGGGAAACGCCAAGGCCGGCGCTTGTTAACGGCTATGGGCGCCGGCCGTGACTGCAAGCTGTTGTTCATCAGAGACTCCTTGTCGGGCCGGCGGCTGCTGGTTGACTCTGGCGCTCAACGCAGCATACTACCAGCACAAGCTGTGGACACGATGACCGACAGTCACGGCCCCCAGATGGACGCCGCCAACGGCACGTCCATTCGGACGTACGGTATCAGACATGTGTTTTGGCGGCCGACGTTTCGGCTGGGACTTTGTGATGGCTGCTGTATCCACCCCGCTCCTAGGTGCGGATTTCCTCTGTGCTTTCAACCTGCTGGTGGATGTTAAAAACTGTCGCGTGATTGATGCCGTCTCTTTTGCGTCATACCCCTGCACGCTTGGGGGCGCTGGAGCGCTGTGCCTCGCTAACACACTCTCCACCGGGGATCCATACCAACACCTGCTCGCAAATTTCCCCGAGCTCACCACACCCACCTTCTCCTCGGCGGTGGCCAAGCACGGCGTGAAACATCATATCACCACAGTGGGCCTCCCAGTTTACGCCCGGGCCCGACGCCTCGACTCGGCCAAGCTCGCAATAGCCAGGGAGGAGTTTTCGACTATGGAGCGCCTCGGCATTGTCCGCCGTTCTGACAGCCCATGGGCTTCCCCTCTTCACATGGTTACTAAGGCCAACGGGGGTTGGCGCCCGTGCGGGGACTACCGTCGCCTAAACAATGCCACGACCCCCGACCGGTACCCCATACCGCACATACAAGATTTCTCTACCCACCTGGCGGGCGCTGCCATCTATTCCAAAATCGACTTAGTGCGGGGGTGTCACCAAGTGCCGGTCCACCCACTGGATGTCCCAAAAACGGCTGTCATCACACCCTTTGGGCTCTTTGAGTTTTTACGTATGCCTTTCGGCCTTAAAGGGGCGGCGCAGACGTTTCAGCGCCTTATGGATTCTGTGCTCCGCGACATGCCATTTTTGTTTGTGTACTTAGACGACATCCTCGTGGCCAGCGCGTCGGCGGAGGAACACATGACGCACCTCAGACAGCTGTTTGACAGGCTCAGCGAACACGGCCTCATCAACAACCCAGCTAAGTGTCAGTCCGGGGAGTCGTCCATCAACTTCCTCGGGCACCACATCACTCCACAGGGGGCCGTTCCCCTCCCTGCCAGGGTTGAGGCTGTCACCATGTTCCCCCGCCCCCGCACTGTACAGTCGCTGCAGGAATTCCTGGGCATGGTGAACTTTTATAACCGTTTCCTGCCCCGTGCCGCCCACATCATGCGTCCCCTGTATGAGGCCCTGCGGGGTAAGAAGTCTAAGGACGAGCTGGACTGGTCTTCGGGGATGGACGAGGCTTTTGTGGCCGCTAAGACCGCGCTGGCCAACGCTGCGCTGCTAGCTCACCCGTCGCCTGCCGCCCCCATAGCCCTTACAACGGATGCCTCCGACTACACCGTGGCGGCCGTGTGTGAGCAGTGGGTGGGGGGGGGGGGGCTGGCAGCCGTTGGCGTTCTTCAGTAAACAACTCCGTGAGAGCGAGCGCAAATACAGCACCTTTGATAGGGAACTACTGGGTCTCTTCCTCGCAACCAGACACTTTAGGTTCCTATTGGAGGGCCGACAGTTCACCGCTTTCGTGGACCACAAACCGCTGACGTTCTGTATGGCCAAAACCTCAGAACCGTGGTCTGGGCGTCAGCAGCGCCATCTCGCGGCGGTTTCCGAGTTTACCACGGACATACAACACGTGTCGGGCAAGGATAACTCCGTCGCCGACTGCCTTTCACGGGCGGTTGTTAACGCCGTTCACTTGGGACTCGACTACGCCGCTATGGCAGCGGACCAAGCCAAGGACGCGACCGTTCAAGACTACCGGTCGACCCCTACGGCGCTACGGCTGGAGGACGTGACGTTCGACGCGGCCAACACCACCCTCCTCTGTGACATCTCCACTGGTCAACCGCGCCCCCTGGTGCCTACTTCCTGGCGGCGCCGAGTTTTCGACACCGTCCACGGCCTTTCCCACCCGGGAGTGAAGGCCTCGACCAAGCTGGTGAGCGTCAAGTTTGTTTGGCCTGGGCTCCGTAAGGATGTTAGAGCCTGGGCCGGCTCGTGTGTGGTGTGCCAAAGCGCCAAGGTGCACCGCCATACCAAGGCCCCTTTGGCGCCGTTTGTGGTTCCAGAGAGGCGGTTTGACCATGTCAATGTTGACCTGGTGGGTCCCCTGCCCCCCTCCCGTGGTTATACGTTCCTCCTCACTATTGTGGACGGGGCCACCAGGTGGCCAGAGGCTATTCCCTTGTCCTCCACGACGGCAGCAGAGGTAGCACGGGCGTTCATCGGCTGCTGGGTGGCCCGTTTCGGCACACCGGGTGACATCACGAGCGACCGGGGCTCCCAGTTTACCTCGGAGCTCTGGACGGCGGTCGCTAAGCACCTGGGGGTGAAGATCCACCGCACTACGGCGTACAACCCGCAGAGCAACAGACTTTGTGAGCGGTTCCATCGGGACTGGATGGACCGGCTCTCGTGGGTCATGCTCGGCCTGCGTTCGGCCCCGAAGGAAGACCTCCAGACCTCCTCCGCTGAGCTGGTGTATGGCCAGCCCCTGCGGGTTACGGGGGAGTTTCTTCCGGATGCTACGGCTCCCTGGTCGGCCGCCTCTCACCTCAGTGCGTCCCGGAGCGCTGCCGGTGCCTTCGCTCCCGTTCCGATGTCTCAACACTGCCTCCCCCGGTCCTACGTCCCCAAGGATCTGCCATCGGCGAGGTACGTCTTCATTAGGCACGACAGCCATCGGTCCCCGCTGCGGCCCTATACGACGGGCCCTTCCGCGTCCTGGAGGCGGGGGATAAGACCTTTGTGGTGGACATGGGGGGCAGGCCGGAGCGGGTCGCTATAGACCGTCTCAAGCCCGCTCACTTGGACATTGGGGAGCCAATGCAATTGGCCCTACCCCCGCGGCGGGGACGCCCTCCTAGGTCGGCCCCGGCACCTGCCTCTGTTCCTGCTTCGGCCCCGCCTATGGCCCGGGTTTCGGCCCCATCTGTTTCCCCTCCTGTGAAGCGCAGCCGTTATGGCCGCAGGGTCCGCCCCCCGACTCGTCGCTTGCTTTCCCCGTGACTTTGCACTATGTCATTGACTGTTCTGTTGTACAGTCTATTTTTATGTTCATGACTTGCGCTTTTGCTGTTTTGCATTGTTTTGTGTAGGTGAATTCTGGGGGGGGGCCTGTGTGGTGACCCACATCTATACACTAGAGACATTCACCTAAGAGATAATGCACTTCCGCTTCCGGTACAGAGTTCAGTGTCGTTGTCGAATGTATGACATGCAAAGTTGGAGCTAGTAAACTACCTCGACTACGTCTACTCTCACGTCTCCTGTCTCGTTGTTTTCTAACTCCACACTATCTTCATTCTTCATAGAGAGTATCTCACCGCTGCCACCATGAAGTAATACTTGGGGTAGTATTGGTCGAGGATCAATGACCACACCGGGTTATAGAACTCAGGTTTAATCGTGGCTCAGTAGGCAGACGTAATAACCATACATGGTAGTGGTGTAACCATAATAACAGTCCGGGTAGTACATAACACCTAGTGTAGTTCCAGTGGATATACATGGCGTTATATCACTACAGCTGGCAAGCAACCGATTTAAACAACAGAGGAAATAAAGCCAAATAAAAACAATCCGCAGTCCTGCACGTTAACCAGACGTCAGCTGTTCATTTGTGGACTGAAGAATGCACCAACAGTGTTTACGACGTGCGCGTTCAACAAAAAAAGGTGTATTAAAAATGTGCATGATGATATAAAAGTGGATCACTCATAGAGTTGGATTTGCAAGTGTGAGACCCCCAGAAGCTGTTTTTGTGGTCATTTTACGTGCCTTTCTTTCCGATGAGTCCCGCGAGGTCACGTGATTCACAGCCAACCGAGCCGCGCTCGTTCAAGAGACTCGCCCGCCGGTCTCGATCCGTCACCCAGAGCTCGACACGTCCCCGGTGTGAATATAGCGACAGATAGTGATGCGGGATTGCAGTCGGGTTTTGTGCGTTTCCTGCCGGTTGTGGAGTTGGATACTTGGAGTGACGGCTCAGCTGCAGAAGGGCATGGGAAGGTCCTGCGCTCCAGAAAGCGCCCACAGGGTCTAAAATATGAAGGGAATTCTAAGGTTTGTATAGTGAACACATTTAATATTTCTTTACAAGTAATTTTATTGAAATAACTTTAACTCATTCTGCGGTGTGTTTTCCAGCTTACAAAAGAGCAACAAACCGATTGTGTTTCAGAGCCTGTCTCTTTAAGAATCAACCGATCACGTGGTATTAGATTACGACATTCTAGAACCTAAGAACTGCTTAAAAGGCCGCACAGCGGCGCTGGACAGTCAGTTAGTCGATTCGCGTGGGCGGAAGAGGTCGCATTCAGAGTCACGGACAGAGAAGTGAGAAAGGAAAGATGAAGCAGGTCGACGTTCACCACCAGGGACATGACAACACAAGCGCTGGTTTGAACCAACAGTCCCGTCAGCAGCAAGGCAGCCAGCAGGTAAAAACAGGCCAAGCCGTTTAAGTTAATTACTTTTTTTACTTTGTATATTTCATTTGATTATCTGCCTTTTCGATCTTCACTCGTAGAAGTGTACATTACATAAGGATGTATGTTTCACTTAACGGCTGAATGTCGGAAAACTGCCGATCGTATGTTCATAATATTAAAAAAAAGAAAGAAAAGAAAACAACAGGCCAAACCAGACGGCTGCCATGTATTACCGGCTGCAGCCCGCTGGAAGGCGGAGTTGGACGTCCAGCCCTTCCAGCCCCGCCCACATTCATTACGTCACCGCGTTTCTTTCCCCAGCCCACGTCAATTACTCACCGTGGTTTTTTACCCCACAGGTCCAGCCCCAAAACCAATACACTTTTACTAATATATGCACAATATATGCACAACAGCAGCAGCTATTGTGCATGTTGGCTCACCGGAAAGCCTAGTTTATACTCCGTCACACGACGGCGACGCTGCCGCTCGTTTAAATTAACTGATCTAACGTTACACGCTAACAACGCGACGCAACGAGTCTAACAACCTACACATCCTAACGTAATATTAAGACAACAATTCACTGCAGGAAAACGCACTTGACTCCTAATAAGGTTTTAATGAGCTTTTAGGTTACTGTAGCAAGGCAATTTAACACTCACCGACATAATGCGAGTTTCTTCTTCCAGCCTCCTTTTAGAACCGGAAAAGGTCACGTGAATCATAAAATTATGGATTTGGATTGTGGATAGATTATGAAAATACATTCTGTATCGGAATAAGGCTTATAATATTAACACGTTTTGTTCATCAAGATAATCCCCACAGATCAACCCCCTTTTTAACGAATTTGAGCCACACAGGCAATTAATAGAAGTTTGAAGCACATATTAGCTTCAAAATTAACAGTCGTGATATTAACGGCCATAAGTTGTGTTGTAGAACAAAACGTGAAACTCTGACGCTTATGTTAACCACGCTAATATTTTCTGCATAAATCGCTGTCACTGTCAATCTATTGTGGGCACGCGGGGTTGGACCTGTGGGCGGGGCTGAACGGCCAACTCCGCCTTCCCGCAGGCTGCAGCCATTACCTTCTCCACAGCTGAGGGACAAAATGAGACACTTCATGTAGTGACACTTACAGACTTCGTGTTTGCCACTGATGTGTTGACCAGATCTAAACACAGATATTCATTGATATTTTCCATCTGTTGTGTAGCAAACAACTAAACAAACAAATGAGAAAAAGAGGGCGGCTGAACTCCAGCAGGCAGCGGTGGAGTTACATGCCGCTATTTATGCCGCGACGGCCATTGAGGAAGACATGGAGACGATGATCCTGGACAAAGCTTTGATCCTACAGCCGGTGGGGGCCCTGCTGAGAGAGGCCGCCGCAAAAGAGCAGGAGTTACAAACTGCTGCCATGGTGGGAATGAAGGCTCTGGAGGAGCAGGTGGAACTCCTCACTGACCAGCTTTCCCGCGGGGAGCAAAGCAGAGAAAAGATGGCGGCTGCACTCCTCCAGGCAGAGGAGGAGTTAAATGCCACTCTTTCTGCCAAGGAGGCCATGAAGCACGATACAGAATCAATCATCTTGGACAAAGACGTGCTCCTGGAGGCCCTGCAGAGAAACGCTGCCCTGAAAGAGGAGGAGTTACAAACTGCTGCCATGGCGGAAATGAAGGCTCTCGAGGAGCAGCTGGAACTCCTCACTGACCAGCTTTCCCAAGGGGAGCAAAGCCGAGAAAAGATGGCGGCTGCCCTCCTCCAGGCAGAGGAGGAGTTAAATGCCAGTCTTTCTGCCAATGAGGCCATGGAGAAAGACATGCAGTCGATCATCTTTGACAAAGACGTCCTCCTGGAGTCCTTGCAGAGAGACGCCAACCTGAAGCAGCAGGAGTTACAAACTGCTGCCAATGCGAAAATCAAGGCTCTGAAGGAGCAGGTGGAACTCCTCACCACCGAGCTTTCCCAAGAAGTGAAAAGCAACGTAAAGATGGCGGCTGCCCTCCTCCAGGCAGAGGAGGAGTTAAATGCCACTCTTTCTGCCAAGGTGGTCACGGAAAAAGATATGCAGTCGATCATCTTGGACAAAGATGTGGTCCTGGAGGCCGTGCAGAGAGACGCTGCCCTGAAGGAGCAGAAGTTACAAACTGCTGCCATGGCGGAAATGAAGGCTCTTAAGGAGCAGGTGGAACTTCTCACTGACCAGCTTTCCCGAGGGGACAAAAGCAGAGAAAAGATGGCGGCTGCACTCCTCCAGGCAGAGGAGGAGTTAAATGCCACTCTTTCTGCCAAGGAGGCCATGGAGAAAGACATGCAGTCGATCATCTTTGACAAAGACGTCCTCCTGGAGGCCTTGCATAGAGACGCTAACATGAAGCAGCAGGAGTTACAAACTGTTGCCAATGCGAAAATCAAGGCTCTGCAGCAGGTGGAACTCCTCACTGACCAGCTTTCCCGAGGGGAGCAATGCAGAGAAAAGATGGCGGCTATGCTCCTCCAGGCAGAGGAGGAGTTAAATGCCACTCTTTCTGCCAAGGAGGCCATGGAGAAAGACATGCAGTCGATCATCTTTGACAAAGACGTCCTCCTGGAGGCCTTGCATAGAGACGCTAACGTGAAGCAGCAGGAGTTACAAACTGTTGCCAATGCGAAAATCAAGGCTCTGCAGCAGGTGGAACTCCTCACTGACCAGCTTTCCCGAGGGGAGCAATGCAGAGAAAAGATGGCGGCTATGCTCCTCCAGGCAGAGGAGGAGTTAAATGCCACTCTTTCTGCCAAGGAGGCCGTGGAGAAAGATAGGCAGTCGATCATCTTTGACAAAGCCGTCCTCCTGGAGACCTTGCAGACAGACGGCAACCTGAAGCAGCAGGAGTTACAAACTGCTGCCAATGCGAAAATTAAGGCTCTGAGGGAGCAGGTGGAACTCCTCACCACCGAGCTTTCCCAAGAGGTGAAAAGCAACGTAAAGATGGCGGCTGCCCTCCTCCAGGCAGAGGAGGAGTTAAATGCCACTCTTTCTGCCAAGGTGGCCGTGGAAAAAGATATGCAGTCGATCATCTTTGACAAAGACGTCCTACTAGAGGCCGTGCAGAGAGACGCTGCCCTGAAGGAGCAGAAGTTACAAACTGCTGCCATGGCGGAAATGAAGGCTCTCGAGGAGCAGCTGGAACTCCTGACTGACCAGCTTTCCCAAGGGGAGCAAAGCCGAGAAAAGATGGCGGCTGCCCTCCTCCAGGCAGAGGAGGAGTTAAATGCCAGTCTTTCTGCCAAGGAGGCCATGGAGAAAGACATGCAGTCGATCATCTTTGACAAAGACGTGCTCCTGGAGGCCTTGCATAGAGACGCTAACGTGAAGCAGCAGGAGTTACAAACTGTTGCCAATGTGAAAATCAAGGCTCTGGAGCAGCAGGCTGAACTCCTCACCACTGAGCTTTCCCAAGGGGTGAGAAGCAACGTAAAGATGGCGGCTGCCCTCCTCCAGGCAGAGGAGGCGTTAAATGCCACTCTTTCTGCCAAGGTGGCCATGGAGAAAGATATTGAATCAATCATCTTTGACAAAGACGTCCTCCTGGAGGCCCTGCAGAGAGACGCTGCTCTGGAGGAGCAGGAGTTACAAACTACTGCCATGGTGGAAATGAAGGCTCTTGAGGAGCAGGTGGAAGTCCTCACTGACCAGCTTTCCCGAGGGGAGCAAAGCCGAGAAAAGATGGCGGCTGCGCTCCTCCAGGCAGAGGACGAGTTAAATGCCACTCTTTCTACCAAGGAGGCCATGAAGCAAGATATTGAATCAATCATCTTTGACAAAGACGTCCTCCTGGAGGCCTTGCATAGAGACGCCACCCTGAAGAAGCAGGAGTTAAGTGCTGCTCTTTGTGCCAAGGAATCCATGGAGCGAGAAAAGGACTTGCTCCTCCTGGACAAACGCATGCTCTTGCAGCAGGTGGAGGCCCTACAGAGAGACGCTGCCCTGCAGAGAGACACTGCCCTCAAGGAGCAGCAGTTAAAAACTGCTGCCATGGAAAAAATTAAGGCTCTGAAGGAGTGGGTGGAACTCCTCACCGGCGAGCTCTCTCAAGGGGAGCAACACAAACAAAAGATGAGCGCTGCCCTCATCCAGGCAGGGGTGAAGTTAAATGTCACTATTTTTTTATTTTGTTTGCTTTTTTTCTTTTTTTTTCTTTTTTCCATTCTTTTTCTCCCCACTTGCCAATGGCCAATTATCCGACCTTTCTGAGTCGCTGCTCCATCCCCTCTGGCGATCTGGTGAGGGCTGCAAAGTACCACATGCCCTGCCAATACATGTGGAGTCGCCAGCCGCTTCCTTTCACCTGACAGTGAGGAATTTCACCAGCGGGATGTAGCGCATGGGAGGATCACGCTATTTCCCCACTTCTCCCTCCGCCCTGAACAGGTGCCCCGACCGACCAGAGGAGGCGCTAGTGCAGTGATCAGGACACATGCTCACATTCGGCTTCCAACCCGCAGACACGGCCAATTGTGTCTGTAGGGACATCCGACCAAAGAAACACAAGTTGCTTCGGTGTATAAGTTGCATTTCTATGGTGGTACAGGAGCCCTGCACGGGACTGTTTTCTTAATCCTGCTCTCGCTGGATTTCTGACCATTACTGCGCACTCCCACAATGTTTGTGCCCACACCCACAAGCATTCTTACCATTCACACCTGCACAATAAAGTTCCATTGATTTAATGTCTTCTCCCATCCCACAGGGAAAACGCATTATTTTACTATACTGTTATACATACATGTTGTATTTACGTTTTTAATAAAGAGATGCATACCTGTCAGTAATAATGTAGCGAAATTATGTTCAGTGCATAATTACATTCACATGACTGCACTAATTATTTATTCTAGTGCAATAGGTACATCTATTCTCTGCCAAAATTACATTGTGTTTATTTTACTTATTATTTTAGAACATGTGTTGTTAGCTGTGGTTGTTTGTTTTGCTGAGATTGCCCCCCCCCTTTTTTTTTCTCCCCAATTGTACCAGGCCACTGCTGCCATGGAAAAAATTAAGGCTCTGAAGGAGTGGGTGGAACTCCTCACCGGCGAAATTCTGGTCTGGGGCATGGTTGATTATGTTGTCAAAAATGTTATCTAGCCCCTCGATGACAGCCTTCATCACAATCTCATGCTGATATACTTCACTAGCCAATTAACACTAAAAATGACTCTTTGGTACATGAAGGTACCGTGTGTACCACAAATGCAGTGACACCTCTTGATTCTGGTGTGAGCTCTAGTTGGTGATAGCCCCACTTCAGGTCCAGTTTGCTGAAAGTGACTGATCTGTTAATCCCTTGTAAGAGTTTGTCCACTGTGGGAATTGGATATCTCCCTCTTTTTTTGGGGGGGGGATTCCCCCCTTTTTCTCCCCAATTGTATCCGGCCAATTACCCCACTCTTCCAAGCCATCTCGGTCACTGCTCCACTCGCTCTGCCAATCTGGGGAGGGCTGCAGACTACCACGTGCCTCCTCTGATAAATGTGGAGTCGCCAGCTGCTTCTTTTCACCTGACAGTGAGGAGTTTCGCCAGGGGGATGACGTAGCACATGGGAGGATCACGCAATAACGGCTGACCAATCCGGAGGTAACACGGAGATTCGAATCGGTGATCCCCGTGTTGCTAGGCAATGGAATCGACTGCTACGCTACCCGGACGCCTGGTCTTCCTACTCTACCACTCGCTTTTCAGTCGACACATCTACTTAACACTCAGCTTTTGTCTGTCTGTCTACCTGTCAGTTTGTCTTTATGTCTGTCTTCAGGTAGAGTTTAAAGCCAGGCTTTCAACGTGTTGTTCCCAATGTCCCCCTCACACAAACACAATCTGCATCTATGCCATATTAGATCTACAGCCATGGTGGACATGGAAGAAGTCCCCCGTCCACCATGTGCACTGTACAGTTATACGACTACTCTACTGTGTATTAAATTGTACATTTTTCCCAGATAGCAAAGAATCTTTGGCCCAAATATGGCCCACATCTTCGATTCTCTTACGGCCCAAATTTGGCCTTGAATGATGGCGTTGACTCAGGGTGAGTGTGGCTGCCTTAACTCAGTCACACTTGGGCCACATCTGGCACACATTCTATGTGCTGTAACCCAAGTCAGGCCCGGCTCATGACATTTGGGCCACGTCTGGCCCACACAACAGTTGCCAGTGCCGTAAATGAGCCGTAAGTACCAAAAGTGCCCCAGATGAGGCCTACGTGTCTGTTATCTGGGCTATAGCGCTTTCCTAGTCTACGACAACTCAAAGTGCTTTACAAAGCATGCCTCACATTCACACACACACATTCATACACCGATGGTGGAGGCGGCCATGCAATGCACCACACTGCTCATCTGGAGAAGTTAGGGGTTCAGGGTCTTGATCAAGGACACTTCGACATACTCTCTGGAGGAGCCAGGGATCGAACGAGCGACCTTCTGATAACTAGACGACCTGCTCTACTTCCTGAGCCATGCCACTCCAACCAAACACTGCAGCAACCTGCACTTATGTAACCGCAACCACCAAGGCCTAGCCTTACACTAATGTTATTAGTAAACACAAATGTGCTGTCATGTTAAGACCACCCATGATCAACACCAATCAACCACTGACATTTTATTTTCAAGTTTCATTTCTGCATAAAAATTCAAAGCACCTTGCAAGAAACAGGTTAAAAGTGGAGGGAAAAAAGCATCTCTATACACACAGACTACGACTGCATGGAGACACTCCATGCACCCATCATGTCTCTGGTTTCACCCCATCTCAAAACTGACATGTTAATGAGTAGAAACACCTCGATCTCTACACCGCATACCGTCTACTGAAGAAAAGCAGCAGAAAGAGCCTACAGCTTATTTTTTAGGTTTTCCTTATTCAGTATGTAACCAAGTATCTATTTGTCCCTCTTTAAATAGAAATACATCAAGATGAGACCAGATTTAAATTGTACTGTAACAGGGAATGTAATCCAGGGTCTGGTAGTAGTATGCTACCTAAGCCCAAATAATTAACTAATGGACTGGAACATATCCTCCCCTAAATAAATGTCAACGTTTTGTTTTAAGTAAACAGACAAAAGAAAAAAATAAAATAAATAATCTTCAGCTATCGTTTGTAAGTTATGACTTATAAAGAGAATGAATGACATGGATGAATGCCAATATAACAAACATGAATGAATGACATTAAAGAGATAGTTTAGCCATCAAGAAAATTAAAAAAAATCAAATTCTTGTTCAATATTTTTTTCTTTCAGTCTTAATCAACAGTGAAAAATCTACTTTTGTAAGAATTTCACTTTTGATTACATGTACAGCCAACCTGGCAGCTGATGAGTATGTGACGCACAAAACAGGCTTGTACTACTATGAGTTCAAGTTTTTATTCCTACATTTATCTTTGTATATATATATATATATATATATATATATATATATATATATATATATACACACTCACCGGCCACTTTATTAGGCACACCTGTCCAACTGCTCGTTAACGCAAATTTCTAATCAGCCAATCACATGGCAGCAACTCAATGCATTTAGGCATGTAGACATGGTCAAGACGATCTGCTGCAGTTCAAACCGAGCATCAGAATGGGGGAGAAAGGTGATTTAAGTGACTTTGACGTGGCATGGTTGTTGGTGCCAGACTGGCTGGTCTGAGTATTTCAGAAACTGCTGATCTACTGGGATTTTCACGCACAACCATCTCTAGGGTTTACAGAGAATGGTCCGAAAAAGAGAAAATATCCAGTGAGCGGCAGTTCTGTGGGCGAAAATGCCTTGTTGATGCCAGAGGTCAGAGGAGAATGGCCAGACTGGTTCGAGCTGATAGAAAGGCAACAGTAAGTCAAATAACCACTCATTACAACCGAGGTATGCAGAAGAGCATCTCTGAACGCACAACACGTCGAACCTTGAGGCAGATGGGCTACAGCAGCAGAAGACCACACCGGGTGCCACTCCTGTCAGCTAAGAACAGGAAACCGAGGCTACAATTTGCACAGGCTCACCAAAATTGGACAATAGAAGATTGGAAAAACGTTGCCTGGTCTGATGAGTCTCGATTTCTGTCATTCGGATGGTAGGGTCAGAATTTGGCGTCAACAACATGAAAGCATGGATCCATCCTGCCTTGTATCAACGGTTCAGGCTGGTGGTGGTGGTGTAATGGTGTGGGGGATATTTTCTTGGCACACTTTGGGCCCCTTAGTACCAATTGAGCATCGTGTCAACACCACAGCCTACCTGAGTATTGTTGCTGACCATGTCCATCCCTTTATGACCACAGTGTTCCCATCTTCTGATGGCTACTTCCAGCAGGATAACGCGCCATGTCATAAAGCTCGAATCATCTCAGACTGGTTTCTTGAACATTACAATGAGTTCACTGTACTCAAATGGCCTCCACAGTCACCAGATCTCAATCCAATAGAGCACCTTTGGGATGTGGTGGACCGGGAGATTCGCATCATGGATGTGCAGCCGACAAATCTGCAGCAACCGCGTGATGCGATCATGTCAATATGGACCAAACTCTCTGAGGAATGTTTCCAGTACCTTGTTGAATCTATGCCACGAAGGATTAAGGCAGTTCTGAAGGCAAAAGGGGGTCCAACCCGGTACTAGCAAGGTGTACCTAATAAAGTGGCCAGTGAGTGTATGTATAATGTTAGAACATCTAGTATGATGATCAGACACATCAGTGTGTGTTGTCTTCTATGTGTGTGTATGTGTGCAACTGACAGTAAACTGGTGGACTACCTGTCACAGCTGTCCTCTGCAGCCATTCCCTATGGGCTGACGATTACTGAGTTGTTATCACACATACATATAGACACACACATACACATACATGTAAATACACGTACACACACATACACGCAAATACACATACATGTAAATACACACAGGGGAGGGTAAGGCATGCTGAAAAGAGGCATGCACATGCACAGGCATGCAAAATGCAAACCAAAAGGCACGCACACACACACACACACACACACACACACACAACTCCATCTCTACGAGTGTGTGTGTGTCTTGTTATTTTGCACCTAGAGTCAATCAAGCATGTGAAAGCATGTGAGCGCAGACAGAAGAATTACAAAATGTACTTTGTGGTGGAATTTTAAAAGAAGTCAGAGTCCAGTTTCTTAATGAACAGATCAGAAAGGTTTATTTAGAGATAGAAAAGACATACATTTACCTCTGGCCAGGGAGACAGCAGAAAGAGAGAGCTTTTGTGCTCCAACACTGGTATTTATACGTTCACAACAAAAGGGTCAGGCAAAGGTGTGTCAATTACAATGGAGGAAGGGGAGGGCTCAGTGTGGAAACCATGGGAGTGTTAGTTTTCTTTAAGGAGAAGCTTAGGTTGAGCCAGTGGGAAACTTGTACTGATATTGATAAAACAATAAATTTCATGACAGTTCCTCCCTTTTTTATCAATTCAAAACTTTTAAAAATAGAAAATACATGGAAATACCAGAAATCAAATCACCCCCATCTTCAACTAAGGTGATTGAATAATCTAGCTCTTTTTACAGGCCCGTTTAAACCTTTTACATTCCAGCTGATAAACCGTACACCAGCCTTACTAGTTCTATTTTCCATATTTAGCTAGGAATGGTAGAGTAGAAGTGATGACAGTGATAAGATAAATAAGTGGTTGTAATAAAATACACGGCCTCATGAATAACATCTCTAAGGAAAACAAAAGAAAATACACATTGTAAAAAAACCTAGGGGTGCCCCTTCCCATAACCCTGTCCCTCATCTCAAACACGAACGAAACTAAAACTAAGCCTATACTTGTTCCTCTCTCTGAGGCAAGCTGCAGGCTACATAGCCCTATTCCCAAGTCCTTCCGGTAATACAACCTGCCTCTTTCAGCAAAGAAGGCTCCCAGCAATGAAATATTAAGCGCTTATCATACTCAAGGAAAGGGGAAAAAAATTAATAAAAAATTGAACCGAACAACATCTGTAGGCCAGGTGAACAATCAATATACGTATGAAGGCACCACCTTCAGTCCCAGGGCTGTTGAGAGGATGAGTTCAAATGGTAAATATAGCCCTACCCATTTTCAAATCCATCCAGCTAATCAACAGTCTTCAACCAGTGTGGTTCAAAACAGCCGTTTTGCTAGCCTACTTTTTAAACTATCTTCGGATCATAAAACTTCTGAGCTTCATCGGGGGAGTCAAAGGTGTGCGAGTCGTCTCCGTACATCACGTGCAGCCGGGCCGGGTACAGTGGGTGGAACCGCACTTTCTTTTGGTACAGAGCTTGTTTGATGTCGTTAATTGTGGCTCGCTTTTTAGCGAGTGCCGTGCTGAGGTCTTGATAAACCCTTATAACTGCTCCTTGGTACTTCAGCTCGTGGTTCCTGGCCCAGCGTAATGCAGCTTTTTGCTGGAATCTGGAAAAGCAAACCAGGAACGTGCGGGGGGATGTTCCCAGGCCGGATTGGAAGGTCGGGGTCCGGTGTGCTCTCTCCAACTCAGGCGGTGCAGAAAAGACATCAGGACCCATTATTTGCATCAGCATCTCCGACATGAACTGCACCGGATCTTTACCGGCCTCACTGCCTTAAGGAATGTTCAGTACATGGAGATTGGCCCTCCGAGATCGGTTCTCGAGGTCGTCGGTTCGGTCCTGCAGAGACAGGTTTTGGGTTCAGAGCATTTTGATGGTGGACTCAGCTGCAGTTAAACATTCAAAGTTGTCACTGGTTACAGACTCCACAGAAGTAAGGCGATTTTGGAACGAGTTCACTGTCGCCTGCAAGGAGTCCAGTGAGGCTTGCAGGGATTTAATGGACTCTTGGATCAGGGAAGAAACTTCATCCCCAAGGGACCTCCTCTGCTTTTCGAATTCTGCAGACAGTTGATCCATGGAAATGGGCATATCAGCTGTGGTATCTCCGGTTTCTGTCGTTGTCAAAAGGTAGTTAGCAAACGCTCCTATCTTCTCGGCTGCGTTCTTGGAAACGTTAGCATATGCACGGTTAGCATTAGCTGGAGTTTTGTCGACGCTTCTTGCTGGTTTGGCGCGTTTACAGTGGCTCATTTTGCAAGATATCTCTAAAGTAAGTCTTACGAGGCCTAATTTGTCAAAGTCTCAAAGGAAAAGCTAGGTAAAACAAGTTTCATCAAAAAGTAGACTGGGAGCCCTCAGCCGTGCGTCCTCTACCTAAATCGCATAACCGGAAGTCCCAGTCTTCACCCCATTAATACTCTCAAAGCCAAACCCAAATCTGTGGTCTCCAGAGCTAGGGAGTTGGTGCTAGTCTCATCCAGACAACCAGAGGGGTCTTCATGTGTGGGAGGATTGGCTGGGCCAGGAGCAGACCACCCTGACCCCCTCTCTCACCCAGAAGCTGACCAGGACCCCTTGGGGTCCACAAATGTTCCGAAGTGTGTAATGTTGTAGTTATCTGAAATAAATTGTCTTTAAAACTAAAACACATGAGGGATGATAAAGATAGTTGTTGTCTCAGATCCTGAACGTTCAAATAAACCTAAATTAATAAAACCATAAGGTATCTTGTAAATCATTGAAACAATGAGCCGTTTGAAGACAAAAAACAAATGCCCACCACCTTAACCAAGTGAAACAACAAGCCCCTTTCAAGGCCCCAAAAACAGGGGGGGTGGGGTTTCAAAGAAAAGAAACGCTCAATTAACAATACACAGAAATTGATGTAATCAGTTAAAACCAAGTAAATCAAACCAAAAATGAGTCTTATGAGGAGGTTCAAACTCATGGTAAAAAATAACATAAACATAGCCGTAGCATAAACATTTAAAACACATGACTCAGTAGATTTCATTCATATTCAAATAAAATGTAATCGTCCTCCACACAAGAAATTGTCAAAGAAATGAATACCCTCTAAAAAAAAAAATCCTAAAATTCACACCTTAGTGTTGAAAAACAAAACAAGTTCAATTTAACACAGAGGTAAGTCAACATAAAACAAATGAAGCAATGGATGTCTTCTAATGGAAAGAAAAACAACAGCTTAACAACATAACTGTGGTGTACATTGTCCCTGTTACTCTTAAGGCAACCCCCCATCCCCCCAAGGTGTGAAGTGGGTAGGCAGTTGGTTCCCACCAGTTATTCTTAAAAATCTCAGTAACAGAAAGAAAAACAGAATAAATAAAATGAAAATATTGCAACTGTGGCGTTGGACATAACGGAGTTCTGCGGTAACAGTTCATAAAATGAAATAGGGACAAGAAATCCTTTGGTTTTGGGGAATTTTAAAAGAAGTGAGGACAGGATCAATTTAAAGTGAAAAATACACAACAAAAACATTTCAATGCAAAAAAACAAAAAAACAAATGGATATATCACATTTTAAATGAGGTACCTCAGAAAGAAAAGAAATAGATTTCTTGAAAGGATTTGAATAATCAATGCTTCAGGTTGGTGACTTTCTAAAGCCAGTTGTTAATCAAACAGGAACAAAAACCGGGTTGGGTCTGATAAGAATGGTAAACGAGGTGGTCTCTGAAAACCCTTCTCACCCCCCAATTTTCAGGAAAACAAAAGGTTTGGAAAAGCCAAAACTAAACCTTTCCCAGCTTTTATATCCCCTTTTAAGCAGCTCTCAAGGACTTGCAACTTCTAACCCCCACCTTGAAACAACACAAAATGGCCAGACAGACAAACACGGAACAAATTATGAACACATATACAGACAAGTCATGTCAAACACAAAAGTCAGTCAGGGTCAGTCAAGGTGCGGTTTGGTACCAATGGTAATTCTGTCTATTTCCAATCAGACTGGTTTTTGTTTTTTTAATTTAAAAGCTTGGAGACTCCTTCAGTCCGTTTTAACAAAAAGGCCGGCTTACCTAGCATACTCACACAACATTCACACATCAGAATCCCATCCATCCCATGCTAGAAACAAGAGCCTATATTTTCCTTAATCTTCATAACTTTGCAGTTTTATTTCCTTCAATTTATAGAACTTACAACTTACCTTCTATCTCCTACCCCTTCTTTACCAACCTGCATACATCATTCTAATCCACATCCGCATACCTTCACCAATCACTTTCTAAAATATTTCTTAGTTCTGTGTCTTCACTTTCCATTCGACTATTTGAATCTCTACATAGGTGAGACTCTAGTTTCAAGTGTAAAAGGCAAAAATATTACAGCTTATAAACCCATCTAACTTTCTCCCTTCCCTATCATGTATTGGGATATTTAGACCCCGATACCTGAGAGAGAGGCGAAGACAGAATTGTTAGGTTTCAGGGCTCATCGCATTTAATTAGTTATTTCATTATTGACATCGTAATGAAAGGAGCGCCAATCTGGATTCCATGTGACCATAGGGAGAGGGGGGGTTCAGTTTAATGTATCTAGACCCTTGCGGTAGTTTGATTGAGGTTTACAAATATTCTTTTCAATTTGTTTAGGAAAAATGTGTAGAATACGGGGCACTCTACAATTTCTGTAGCTGTGTCCAGGCTCTTTGCAATTGAAACATTTGAATGTACTGTTCCTCCCCTCCCCCCTGCCACGATCACCAGGCTTCACACCCGGTGGTCGCGGAGGACTCTGGTGAGCTACAGATGGGATAGATTCCTTCAATGAATTGGTTTGTTCTAGTTGTAACCTGGAGCTAATTCTACCTGTTATTTTGGATTGCAGGAGATTGCATCTGTGAACGGATTCAATTTCCCACAATTCAAAAGAACGCCAGTCAATCATAACTTCTGCACCTTGTGGAGAGTTCTCAAAATTTTCCAGTTCTTCTCTAACTAGTGCTAAAGTTTATAAATCAAATGTGCTATTTTGTGGGAAAGACGTATGTGCTCTCCACAATTTTATCTGTGACACTACAGCCGGAGAAAATGCAGCCGCCATTGCTATTGACGGTCCACGTAATTCCATCGTACCGCAGGGTAAAACTTAAGTTTCCAGAAAAGAAAAAGAGCGGAATAGCAGAAAGGAGAAACAATAGAAGGCCCAAACATACAAAGACAGGATCCTCTGACTCACAGACACATTAGACAGACAGTTGAGCTCACAGAAATGTTTTGCCTTGGGGGGCGTGGCCTGAACACCGCATGGAGTAGCTGCGTTTTAGGGAAGCTCCACAACCCTCACTAAAAATGTAGAATAAAACACACTCACACCGCAAATACTATGACCAAGAGACGACATAACAATAAGAATAAGACAACGAACCAAAAATTGTCTCCCGAAGAGGAGGACAAAGCCACTTCTGACGCCGACAGCGATGCTAGCAGCTTAACCGAAATGGCTAGCAACCCCAGCACTACCGGCGACACCACGAGCCCTCAGCCTACCCTGGCTAGCATCTTAACCGCTATCCAGAAACTAGACGGGGAAATCAACGCGAGGTTCAATACGCTGAACACTAAACTAAATGCAGTCCAAACTTCACTAACCGACCACTCAACTCGCATTGTTGACTTGGAGGAGTGTGCTACCGACTACGAGACCCGTATTGCAGCCCTGGAGAAGCGGTGTGATGAGCTGACTGAAACCAACAAAGCCACGAAGAGTAAGCTGATTGACCTAGAAGGCCGTTCAAGACGCTCGAACATCAAAATCACTGGTCTACCATAGAAAGTTGAGGGCGGCAAACCAACGGAGTTCGTTGCGGGGTTCTTACGTAAACTCCTGGGAGTGCAGAACTTCCCCGGTGGACTAAAAGTGGACCGGGCGCACCGCATAGGCATGCAACCATCGCCCGCAAGACCGCACACCATGATCGCCAAAATCCACTACTTTCCGGAGAAGGAGAAGATCCTGAAGCTTGCCCGCCAACAATCTTTAACGGAGCTCGGATCAACGTGTACCCAGACTTCTCGCCTGAAGTAGCCGAGCAACGCCGAGCCTTTGACGGAGCAAAGAAGAAGCTGAGAGATGCAGGGATAAAACACGGCCTCCTTTTCCCTGCGAGACTGATCATCACCAATAGAAATGAACAGAAAATATTCCAGACCTGTGGGCGGGGATGAACGGCCAACTCCGCCTTTCCACAGGCTGCAGCCATTACGTACGCCACAGCTGAGGGACAAAATGAGACACTTCATGTAGTGACACTTACAGACTTCGTGTTTGCCACTGAAGTGTTGAGCAGATCTAAACACGGATATTCATTGATCTTTTCCATCTATTGTGTAGCAAACAACAGAACAAACAAATGAGAAAAAGAGGGGGGCTGAAAGCGAGCAGACATCGGTGGAGTTACATGCCGCTGTTTATGCCATGGAGCAAGACATGGAGAAGATCATTCAGGACAAAGATGTGCTCCTACAAATGGTGAAGACCCTGCAGAGAGAGGCCGCTGTAACGGAGCAGGAGTTACAAACTATTGCCATGGTGGAAATTAAGGCTCTTGAGGAGCAAGTGGAACTCCTCATTGACGAGCTTTCCCGAGGGAGGCAAAGCAGAGAAAAGATGGCGGCTGCCCTCCTCCAGGCAGAAGAGGAGTTAAATGCCACTCTTTCTCCCAAGGAGGCAATGAAGCAAGATATGGAATTAATCATCTTGGACAAAGACGTGCTCCTGGAGGCCTTGCATACAGACGCCAACCTGAAGCAGCAGGAGTTACAAACAGCTGCCAATGCGAAAATCAAGGCTCTGGAGGAGGAGGTGGAACTCCTCACCACCGAGCTTTCCCAAGGCGTGAAAAGCAAAGGAAAGATGGTGGCTACCCTCCTAAAGGCAGAGGAGAAGTTAAATGCCACTCTTTCTGCCAAGGTGGCCATGGAGAAAGATATGCAGTCGATCATCTTGGAGAAAGATGTGGTCCTGGAGGCCGTGCAGAGAGACGCTGCCCTGAAGGAGCAGAAGTTACAAACTGCTGCCATGGCGGAAATGAAGGCTCTTAAGGAGCAGGTGGAACTTCTCACTGACCAGCTTTCCCGAGGGGACCAAAGCAGAGAAAAGATGGCGGCTGCACTCCTCCAGGCAGGGGAGGAGTTAAATGCCACTCTTTCTGCCAAGGAGGCCATGGAGAAAGACATGCAGTCGATCATCTTTGACAAAGACGTCCTCCTGGAGGCCTTGCATAGAGACGCTAACGTGAAGCAGCAGGAGTTACAAACTGTTGCCAATGCGAAAATCAAGGCTCTGCAGCAGGTGGAACTCCTCACTGACCACCTTTCCCGAGGGGAGCAATGCAGAGAAAAGATGGCGGCTATGCTCCTCCAGGCAGAGGAGGAGTTAAATGCCACTCTTTCTGCCAAGGAGGCCATGGAGAAAGATAGGCAGTCGATCATCTTTGACAAAGCCGTCCTCCTGGAGACCTTGCAGAGAGACGGCAACCTGAAGCAGCAGGAGTTACAAGCTGCTGCCAATGCGAAAATTAAGGCTGTGAGGGAGCAGGTGGAACTCCTCACCACCGAGCTTTCCCAAGAGGTGAAAAGCAACGTAAAGATGGCGGCTGCCCTCCTCCAGGCAGAGGAGGAGTAGAATGCCACTCTTTCTGCCAAGGTGGCCACGGAAAAAGATATGCAGTCGATCATCTTGGACAAAGATGTGGTCCTGGAGGCCGTGCAGAGAGACGCTGCCCTGAAGGAGCAGAAGTTACAAACTGCTGCCATGGCGGAAATGAAGGCTCTTAAGGAGCAGGTGGAACTTCTCACTGACCAGCTTTCCCGAGGGGACCAAAGCAGAGAAAAGATGGCGGCTGCACTCCTCCAGGCAGAGGAGGAGTTAAATGCCACTCTTTCTGCCAAGGAGGCCATGGAGAAAGACATGCAGTCGATCATCTTTGACAAAGACGTCCTCCTGGAGGCCTTGCAGAGAGACGCCAACCTGAAGCAGCAGGAGTTACAAACTGCTGCCAATGCTAAAATCAAGGCTCTGAAGGAGCAGGTGGAACTCCTCACCACCGAGCTTTCCCAAGAGGTGAAAAGCAACGTAAAGATGGCGGCTGCCCTCCTCCAGGCAGAGGAGGAGTTAAATGCCACTCTTTCTGCCAAGGTGGCCACGGAAAAAGATATGCAGTCGATCATCTTGGACAAAGATGTGGTCCTGGAGGCCGTGCAGAGAGACGCTGCCCTGAAGGAGCAGAAGTTACAAACTGCTGCCATGGCGGAAATGAAGGCTCTTAAGGAGCAGGTGGAACTTCTCACTGACCAGCTTTCCCGAGGGGACCAAAGCAGAGAAAAGATGGCGGCTGCACTCCTCCAGGCAGAGGAGGAGTTAAATGCCACTCTTTCTGCCAAGGAGGCCATGGAGAAAGACATGCAGTCGATCATCTTTGACAAAGACGTCCTCCTGGAGGCCTTGCATAGAGACGCTAACGTGAAGCAGCAGGAGTTACAAACTGTTGCCAATGCGAAAATCAAGGCTCTGCAGCAGGTGGAACTCCTCACTGACCAGCTTTCCCGAGGGGAGCAATGCAGAGAAAAGATGGCGGCTATGCTCCTCCAGGCAGAGGAGGAGTTAAATGCCACTCTTTCTGCCAAGGAGGCCATGGAGAAAGATAGGCAGTCGATCATCTTTGACAAAGCCGTCCTCCTGGAGACCTTGCAGAGAGATGGCAACCTGAAGCAGCAGGAGTTACAAACTGCTGCCAATGCGAAAATTAAGGCTCTGAGGGAGCAGGTGGAACTCCTCACCACCGAGCTTTCCCAAGAGGTGAAAAGCAACGTAAAGATGGCGGCTGCCCTCCTCCAGGCAGAGGAGGAGTTAAATGCCACTCTTTCTGCCAAGGTGGCCACGGAAAAAGATATGCAGTCGATCATCTTGGACAAAGATGTGGTCCTGGAGGCCGTGCAGAGAGACGCTGCCCTGAAGGAGCAGAAGTTACAAACTGCTGCCATGGCGGAAATGAAGGCTCTTAAGGACCAGGTGGAACTTCTCACTGACCAGCTTTCCCGAGGGGACCAAAGCAGAGAAAAGATGGCGGCTGCACTCCTCCAGGCAGAGGAGGAGTTAAATGCCACTCTTTCTGCCAAGGAGGCCATGGAGAAAGACATGCAGTCGATCATCTTTGACAAAGACGTCCTCCTGGAGGCCTTGCATAGAGACGCTAACGTGAAGCAGCAGGAGTTACAAACTGTTGCCAATGCGAAAATCAAGGCTCTGCAGCAGGTGGAACTCCTCACTGACCAGCTTTCCCGAGGGGAGCAATGCAGAGAAAATATGGCGGCTATGCTCCTCCAGGAAGAGGAGGAGTTAAATGCCACTCTTTCTGCCAAGGAGGCCGTGGAGAAAGATAGGCAGTCGATCATCTTTGACAAAGCCGTCCTCCTGGAGACCTTGCAGAGAGACGGCAACCTGAAGCAGCAGGAGTTACAAACTGCTGCCAATGCGAAAATTAAGGCTCTGAGGGAGCAGGTGGAACTCCTCACCACCGAGCTTTCCCAAGAGGTGAAAAGCAACGTAAAGATGGCGGCTGCCCTCCTCCAGGCAGAGGAGGAGTTAAATGCCACTCTTTCTGCCAAGGTGGCCCTGGAAAAAGATATGCAGTCGATCATCTTTGACAAAGACGTCCTCCTAGAGGCCGTGCAGAGACGCTGCCCTGAAGGAGCAGAAGTTACAAACTGCTGCCATGGCGGAAATGAAGGCTCTTAAGGAGCAGGTGGAACTCCTCACTGACCAGCTTTCCCGAGGGGACCAAAGCAGAGAAAAGATGGCGGCTGCACTCCTCCAGGCAGAGGAGGAGTTAAATGCCACTCTTTCTGCCAATGAGGCCATGGAGAAAGACATGCAGTCGATCATCTTTGACAAAGACGTCCTCCTGGAGGCCTTGCAGAGAGACGCCAACCTGAAGCAGCAGGAGTTACAAACTGCTGCCAATGCTAAAATCAAGGCTCTGAAGGAGCAGGTGGAACTCCTCACCACCGAGCTTTCCCAAGAGGTGAAAAGCAACGTAAAGATGGCGGCTGCCCTCCTCCAGGCAGAGGAGGAGTTAAATGCCACTCTTTCTGCCAAGGTGGCCACGGAAAAAGATATGCAGTCGATCATCTTGGACAAAGATGTGGTCCTGGAGGCCGTGCAGAGAGACGCTGCCCTGAAGGAGCAGAAGTTACAAACTGCTGCCATGGCGGAAATGAAGGCTCTTAAGGAGCAGGTGGAACTTCTCACTGACCAGCTTTCCCGAGGGGACCAAAGCAGAGAAAAGATGGCGGCTGCACTCCTCCAGGCAGAGGAGGAGTTAAATGCCACTCTTTCTGCCAAGGAGGCCATGGAGAAAGACATGCAGTCGATCATCTTTGACAAAGACGTCCTCCTGGAGGCCTTGCATAGAGACGCTAACGTGAAGCAGCAGGAGTTACAAACTGTTGCCAATGCGAAAATCAAGGCTCTGCAGCAGGTGGAACTCCTCACTGACCAGCTTTCCCGAGGGGAGCAATGCAGAGAAAAGATGGCGGCTATGCTCCTCCAGGCAGAGGAGGAGTTAAATGCCACTCTTTCTGCCAAGGAGGCCATGGAGAAAGATAGGCAGTCGATCATCTTTGACAAAGCCGTCCTCCTGGAGACCTTGCAGAGAGATGGCAACCTGAAGCAGCAGGAGTTACAAACTGCTGCCAATGCGAAAATTAAGGCTCTGAGGGAGCAGGTGGAACTCCTCACCACCGAGCTTTCCCAAGAGGTGAAAAGCAACGTAAAGATGGCGGCTGCCCTCCTCCAGGCAGAGGAGGAGTTAAATGCCACTCTTTCTGCCAAGGTGGCCACGGAAAAAGATATGCAGTCGATCATCTTGGACAAAGATGTGGTCCTGGAGGCCGTGCAGAGAGACGCTGCCCTGAAGGAGCAGAAGTTACAAACTGCTGCCATGGCGGAAATGAAGGCTCTTAAGGACCAGGTGGAACTTCTCACTGACCAGCTTTCCCGAGGGGACCAAAGCAGAGAAAAGATGGCGGCTGCACTCCTCCAGGCAGAGGAGGAGTTAAATGCCACTCTTTCTGCCAAGGAGGCCATGGAGAAAGACATGCAGTCGATCATCTTTGACAAAGACGTCCTCCTGGAGGCCTTGCATAGAGACGCTAACGTGAAGCAGCAGGAGTTACAAACTGTTGCCAATGCGAAAATCAAGGCTCTGCAGCAGGTGGAACTCCTCACTGACCAGCTTTCCCGAGGGGAGCAATGCAGAGAAAATATGGCGGCTATGCTCCTCCAGGAAGAGGAGGAGTTAAATGCCACTCTTTCTGCCAAGGAGGCCGTGGAGAAAGATAGGCAGTCGATCATCTTTGACAAAGCCGTCCTCCTGGAGACCTTGCAGAGAGACGGCAACCTGAAGCAGCAGGAGTTACAAACTGCTGCCAATGCGAAAATTAAGGCTCTGAGGGAGCAGGTGGAACTCCTCACCACCGAGCTTTCCCAAGAGGTGAAAAGCAACGTAAAGATGGCGGCTGCCCTCCTCCAGGCAGAGGAGGAGTTAAATGCCACTCTTTCTGCCAAGGTGGCCCTGGAAAAAGATATGCAGTCGATCATCTTTGACAAAGACGTCCTCCTAGAGGCCGTGCAGAGACGCTGCCCTGAAGGAGCAGAAGTTACAAACTGCTGCCATGGCGGAAATGAAGGCTCTTAAGGAGCAGGTGGAACTCCTCACTGACCAGCTTTCCCGAGGGGACCAAAGCAGAGAAAAGATGGCGGCTGCACTCCTCCAGGCAGAGGAGGAGTTAAATGCCACTCTTTCTGCCAAGGAGGCCATGGAGAAAGACATGCAGTCGATCATCTTTGACAAAGACGTCCTCCTGGAGGCCTTGCAGGGAGACGCCAACCTGAAGCAGCAGGAGTTACAAACTGCTGCCAATACTAAAATCAAGGCTCTGAAGGAGCAGGTGGAACTCCTCACCACCGAGCTTTCCCAAGAGGTGAAAAGCAACGTAAAGATGGCGGCTGCCCTCCTCCAGGCAGAGGAGGAGTTAAATGCCACTCTTTCTGCCAAGGTGGCCACGGAAAAAGATATGCAGTCGATCATCTTGGACAAAGATGTGGTCCTGGAGGCCGTGCAGAGAGACGCTGCCCTGAAGGAGCAGAAGTTACAAACTGCTGCCAATGCAAAAATCAAGGCTCTGCAGCAGGTGGAACTCCTCACTGACCAGCTTTCCCGAGGGGAGCAATGCAGAGAAAAGATGGCGGCTATGCTCCTCCAGGCAGAGGAGTTAAATGCCACTCTTTCTGCCAAGGAGGCCGTGGAGAAAGATAGGCAGTCGATCATCTTTGACAAAGCCGTCCTCCTGGAGACCTTGCAGAGAGATGGCAACCTGAAGCAGCAGGAGTTACAAACTGCTGCCAATGCGAAAATTAAGGCTCTGAGGGAGCAGGTGGAACTCCTCACCACCGAGCTTTCCCAAGAGGTGAAAAGCAACGTAAAGATGGCGGCTGCCCTCCTCCAGGCAGAGGAGGAGTTAAATGCCACTCTTTCTGCCAAGGTGGCCCTGGAAAAAGATATGCAGTCGATCATCTTGGACAAAGACGTCCTCCTGGAGGCCTTGCATAGAGACGCTAACGTGAAGCAGCAGGAGTTACAAACTGTTGCCAATGCGAAAATCAAGGCTCTGCAGCAGGTGGAACTCCTCACTGACCAGCTTTCCCGAGGGGAGCAATGCAGAGAAAATATGGCGGCTATGCTCCTCCAGGAAGAGGAGGAGTTAAATGCCACTCTTTCTGCCAAGGAGGCCGTGGAGAAAGATAGGCAGTCGATCATCTTTGACAAAGCCGTCCTCCTGGAGACCTTGCAGAGAGACGGCAACCTGAAGCAGCAGGAGTTACAAACTGCTGCCAATGCGAAAATTAAGGCTCTGAGGGAGCAGGTGGAACTCCTCACCACCGAGCTTTCCCAAGAGGTGAAAAGCAACGTAAAGATGGCGGCTGCCCTCCTCCAGGCAGAGGAGGAGTTAAATGCCACTCTTTCTGCCAAGGTGGCCCTGGAAAAAGATATGCAGTCGATCATCTTTGACAAAGACGTCCTCCTAGAGGCCGTGCAGAGACGCTGCCCTGAAGGAGCAGAAGTTACAAACTGCTGCCATGGCGGAAATGAAGGCTCTTAAGGAGCAGGTGGAACTCCTCACTGACCAGCTTTCCCGAGGGGACCAAAGCAGAGAAAAGATGGCGGCTGCACTCCTCCAGGCAGAGGAGGAGTTAAATGCCACTCTTTCTGCCAAGGAGGCCATGGAGAAAGACATGCAGTCGATCATCTTTGACAAAGACGTCCTCCTGGAGGCCTTGCAGGGAGACGCCAACCTGAAGCAGCAGGAGTTACAAACTGCTGCCAATACTAAAATCAAGGCTCTGAAGGAGCAGGTGGAACTCCTCACCACCGAGCTTTCCCAAGAGGTGAAAAGCAACGTAAAGATGGCGGCTGCCCTCCTCCAGGCAGAGGAGGAGTTAAATGCCACTCTTTCTGCCAAGGTGGCCACGGAAAAAGATATGCAGTCGATCATCTTGGACAAAGATGTGGTCCTGGAGGCCGTGCAGAGAGACGCTGCCCTGAAGGAGCAGAAGTTACAAACTGCTGCCAATGCAAAAATCAAGGCTCTGCAGCAGGTGGAACTCCTCACTGACCAGCTTTCCCGAGGGGAGCAATGCAGAGAAAAGATGGCGGCTATGCTCCTCCAGGCAGAGGAGTTAAATGCCACTCTTTCTGCCAAGGAGGCCGTGGAGAAAGATAGGCAGTCGATCATCTTTGACAAAGCCGTCCTCCTGGAGACCTTGCAGAGAGATGGCAACCTGAAGCAGCAGGAGTTACAAACTGCTGCCAATGCGAAAATTAAGGCTCTGAGGGAGCAGGTGGAACTCCTCACCACCGAGCTTTCCCAAGAGGTGAAAAGCAACGTAAAGATGGCGGCTGCCCTCCTCCAGGCAGAGGAGGAGTTAAATGCCACTCTTTCTGCCAAGGTGGCCCTGGAAAAAGATATGCAGTCGATCATCTTGGACAAAGACGTCCTCCTGGAGGCCTTGCATAGAGACGCTAACGTGAAGCAGCAGGAGTTACAAACTGTTGCCAATGCGAAAATCAAGGCTCTGGAGCAGCAGGCTGAACTCCTCACCACTGAGCTTTCCCAAGGGGTGAGAAGCAACGTAAAGATGGCGGCTGCCCTCCTCCAGGCAGAGGAGGAGTTAAATGCCACTCTTTCTGCCAAGGTGGCCATGGAGAAAGATACTGAATCAATCATCTTTGACAAAGACGTCCTCCTGGAGGCCCTGCAGAGAGACGCTGCTCTGGAGGAGCAGGAGTTACAAACTACTGCCATGGTGGAAATGAAGGCTCTTGAGGAGCAGGTGGAAGTCCTCACTGACCAGCTTTCCCGAGGGGAGCAAAGCCGAGAAAAGATGGTGGCTGCGCTCCTCCAGGCAGAGGATGAGTTAAATGCCACTCTTTCTGCCAAGGAGGCCATGAAGCAAGATATTGAATCAATCATCTTTGACAAAGACGTCCTCCTGGAGGCCTTGCATAGACACGCCACCCTGAAGGAGCAGGAGTTAAGTGCTGCTCTTTGTGCCAAGGAATCCATGGAGCGAGAAAAGGACTTGCTCCTCCTGGACAAACGCATGCTCTTGCAGCAGGGGGAGGCTGCACAGAGAGACGCTGCCCTGCAGAGAGACACTGCCCTCAAGGAGCAGCAGTTACAAACTGCTGCCATGGAAAAAATTAAGGCTCTGAAGGAGTGGGTGGAACTCCTCACCAGCGAGCTTTCTCAAGGCGAGCAATACAAACAAAAGATGAGCGCTGCCCTCATCCAGGCAGGGGTGAAGTTAAATGTCACTATTTTTTTATTTTGTTTGCTTTTTTCTTTTTTTTTCTTTTTTCCATTCTTTTTCTCCCCACTTGCCAATGGCCAATTATCCGACCTTTCTGAGTCGCTGCTCCATCCCCTCTGGCGATCTGGTGAGGGCAGCAAAGTACCACATGCCCTGCCAATACATGTGGAGCCGCCAGCCGCTTCCTTTCACCTGACAGTGAGGAATTTCACCAGCGGGATGTAGCGCATGGGAGGATCACGCTATTTCCCCACTTCTCCCTCCGCCCTGAACAGGTGCCCCGACCGACCAGAGGAGGCGCTAGTGCAGTGATCAGGACACATGCTCACATCCGGCTTCCAACCCGCAGACACGGCCAATTGTGTCTGTAGGGACATCCGACCAAAAAAACCCAAGTTGCTTCGGTGTATAAGTTGCATTTCTATGGTGGTACAGGAGCCCTGCACGGGACTGTTTTCTTAATCCTGCTCTCGCTGGATTTCTGACCATTACTGCGCACTCCCACAATGTTTGTGCCCACACCCACAAGCATTCTTACCATTCACACCTGCACAATAAAGTTCCATTGATTTAATGTCTTCTCCCATCCCACAGGGAAAACGCAGTATTTTACTATACTGTTATATATACATGTTGTATTTACGTTTTTAATAAAGAGATGCATACCTGTCAGTAATAATGTAGCGAAATTATGTTCAGTGCATAATTACATTCACATGAGTGCACTAATTATTTATTCTAGTGCAATAGGTACATCTATTCTCTGCCAAAATTACATTGTGTTTATTTTACTTATTATTTTAGAACATGTGTTGTTAGCTGTGGTTGTTTGTTTTGCTGAGATTGCCCCCCCCCTCTTTTTTTTTCTCCCCAATTGTACCAGGCCACTGCTGCCATGGAAAAAATTAAGGCTCTGAAGGAGTGGGTGGAACTCCTCACCGGCGAAATTCTGGTCTGGGGCATGGTTGATTATGTCGTCAGAAATGTTATCTAGCCCCTCAATGCCAGCCTTCATCACAAGGCATTCATCACAATCTCATGCTGATATACTTCACTAGCCAATTAACACTAAAAATGACTCTTTGGTACATGAAGGTACCGTGTGTACCACAAATGCAGTGACACCTCTTGATTCTGGTGTGAGCTCTAGTTGGTGATAGCCCCACTTCAGGTCCAGTTTGCTGAAAGTGACTGATCTGTTAATCCCTTGTAAGAGTTAGTCCACTGTGGGACTTTGATATCTCCCTCTTTTTTGGGGGGGAGGGGTTCCCCCCTTTTTCTCCCCAATTGTATCCGGCCAATTACCCCACTCTTCCAAGCCATCTCGGTCACTGCTCCACTTGCTCTGCCAATCTGGGGAGGGCTGCAGACTACCACGTGCCTCCTCTGATAAATGTGGAGTCACCTTTTCACCTGACAGTGAGGAGTTTCGCCAGGGGGATGACGTAGCACATGGGAGGATCACGCAATAACGGCTGACCAATCCGGAGGTAACACGGGGATTCGAATCGGTGATCCTCGTGTTGCTAGGCAATGGAATCGACTGCTACGCTACCCGGACGCCTGGTCTTCCTACTCTACCACTCGCTTTTCAGTCGACACATCTACTTAACACTCAGCTTTTGTCTGTCTGTCTACCTGTCAGTTTGTCTTTATGTCTGTCTTCAGGTAGAGTTTAAAGCCAGGCTTTCAACGTGTTGTTCCCAATGTCCCCCTCACAAAAACACAATCTGCATCTATGCCATATTAGATCTACAGCCATGGTGGACATGGAAGAAGTCCCCCGTCCAACATGTGCCCTGTACAGTTATACGACTACTCTACTGTGTATTAAATTGTACATTTTTCCCAGATAGCAAAGAATCTTTGGCCCAAATATGGCCCACATCTTCGATTCTCTTACGGCCCAAATTTGGCCTTGAATGACGGCGTTGACTCAGGGTGAGTGTGGCTGCCTTAACTCAGTCACACTTGGGCCACATCTGGCACACATTCTATGTGCTGTAACCCAAGTCAGGCCCGGCTTATGACATTTGGGCCACGTCTGGCCCACACAACAGTTGTCAGTGCCGTAAATGAGCCGTAAGTACCAAAAGTGCCCCAGATGAGGCCTACGTGTCTGCTATCTGGGCTATAGCGCTTTCCTAGTCTACGACAACTCAAAGTGCTTTACAAAGCATGCCTCACATTCACACACACACACATTCATACACCGATGGTGGAGGCTGCCATGCAATGCACCAAACTGCTCATCTGGAGAAGTTAGGGGTTCAGGGTCTTGATCAAGGACACTTCGACATACTCTCTGGAGGAGCCAGGGATCGAACGAGCGACCTTCTGATTACTAGACGACCTGCTCTACCTCCTGAGCCATGCCACTCCAACCAAACACTGCAGCAACCTGCACTTATGTAACCGCAACCACCAAGGCCTAGCCTTACACTAATGTTATTAGTAAACACAAATGTGCTGTCATGTTAAGACCACCCATGATCAACACCAATCAACCACTGACATTTTATTTTCAAGTTTCATTTCTGCATAAAAATTCAAAGCACCTTGCAAGAAACAGGCTAAAAGTGGAGGGAAAAAAGCATCTCTATACACACAGACTACGACTGCATGGAGACACTCCATGCACCCATCATGTCTCTGGTTTCACCCCATCTCAAAACTGACATGTTAATGAGTAGAAACACCTCGATCTCTACACCGCATACCGTCTACTGAAGAAAAGCAGCAGAAAGAGCCTACAGCTTATTTTTTATGTTTTCCTTATTCAGTATGTAACCAAGTATCTATTTGTCCCTCTTTAAATAGAAATACGTCAAGATGAGACCACATTTAAATTGTACTGTAACAGGGAATGTAATCCAGGGTCTGGTAGTAGTATGCTACCTAAGTCCAAATAATTAACTAATGGACTGGAACATATCCTCCCCTAAATAAATGTCAACGTTTTGTTTTAAGTAAACAGACAAAAGAAAAAAATAAAATAAATAATCTTCAGCTATCGTTTGTAAGTTATGACTTCTAAATGAAAGAGAATGAAATTAATGAATGACAATATATCAAACATGAAAGAATGACATTAAAGAGATAGTTTAGCTATCAAGAAAATAAAAAAATCAAATTCTTGATCAATATTTTTTTCTTTCAGTCTTAATCAACAGTGAAAAATTTACTTTTGTAAAAAATTCACTTTGATTATATGTACAGCCAACCTGGCAGCTGATGAGTGTGTGACGCACAAAACAGGCTTGCAAAATGCAAACCAAAAGGCACGCACGCACACACACCTCTGGAAAAAAAAAGCACCTTATCAGAATGAACCCCTCCATGGATCCACATCCGGTTTTGGGTTACTGCTTCGTCTTTTTCTCAATCAGGAAAGCAAACACCATTTCCTTAAAGCTGCCATCCAAGATTGATTGATAATACCAATTTTTTTTTAATATAGTATATATACGTCCATATATATTTAACCAGTGACTTTGGAGGAAGCTATAGATGGAAAATAATTTTTGCAGCATTCATGAATTTTAAGGTTTACAGCCCTGAACCCCAATAAGCGGCCCAAGAGAGCTAAATGTCTGGCCCATGCCGACCCATTGGCACTAACGCACCTGTCATAACATGTTAACTACGTATAGTGCACAACACGTGAGACAACGTGAGTGCTGCTCTACTTTATTTTGACCTCACCCCACACCGTACATTTGACCTATGCCATAGAGCGCGCACAGACATAAGACGTACTCTGCGTTCTCCATGGTCCCTGACTAGACAGAGCTACTCAACCATTTGAGACACAGATAATCAGTAACTGTCCTACACCAAGAACATGGCCTGCACGAAAAAGCACAAAGTCGACCAGGAAAACCGTCAGTTCAAATCTGACTGATCAGTTTTGTTTTATTTTACCGGACCATGCCAATGCCAAACCGACACGCTTGATATGCATGCAGACTGTAACTGCCTGCAAAGTGGGTAGTCTCAAGCGGCACTTCAACACTATGCATGCTGCCAGTTTTATTGCCAACTACCCTACAAAATCAGATCACCGCAAACTAAAACTAGCAGACAAGATAACATCATACAAGCACTCCATTTCTACTGTCTGTAAATCAATATCGGCACAAGAGAGCACAACAGTCGCATCATTGCATGTTTCGTGGAACCTTGGTTAAAGCTAAAAAGCCATTCGCTGATGCTGAGTTGATTAAAATGTGTGCAACTGATATGGTTGGCAAAGTTCTAAGTCATGATGAGATAAACAGGAAAACGGTTTTGGACCTATTAACGCACGTGTCATTGTCAGCTAACACGGCAACAAGAAGAGTAGAACTATTAGCAGATGAGTGTTCTTCCAATCTACTCAACAATTTGAAGAAAACAGAAGCCATATCACCAGCCATAGACTCGTCCTATGACTGAACCGATATGGAACAGCTATCTGTGTTCACAACATTTTTTGGAGGGAAGACCTTTTCCACATGACACTGAAGAGGCATGTCAGCCAAGAGAGCCCAGCAATGTCCACAGCCTTCAGCATATCAGGGCGAATCTTATCTACACCCGGCGTCTTGCCACCGAGGACCTTCTTAACTTCCTCGGAGACCTCTGCCAGGGATATGGCTGGGGCTTCCTCAGAGTCTTCGGACTCTACCTACTCTACTGAGGACATGTTAGCCGGGTTCAGGAGCTCCTCAAAGTGTTCTTTCCACCGCCCGATAACATCCCCAGTCTGCGTCAGCGCTTCCCCTCCCCGGCTGAACACAGCCTGAGTCAAGCCCGGCTTCCCCTTCCTGAGTCGCCAGATGGTTTGCCAGAACTTCCTTGAGGCCAACCGAAAGTCATCCTCCATAGCTTAGCCAAACTCCTCCCACATCCGAGTTTTTGCTTCCATGACCGCCAAAGCCACAGCCCTTCTGGCCTTCCGGTAACTGTCTGCTTCTTCGGGAGAGCCCTGGGCCAATGAAGCCCTAAAGGCCTCCTTCTTCAGCCTGATGGCTTCCCGCACCGCCGGGTTATTAGGTTTCCACCTCGACAGGCACCAATGACCTTATGACCTTCATGGGTGGCATGGGGGCACATGTGTTAGCACTGTAGCCTCACAGCAAGAACTTCCTGGGTTTGAACCCCGGGGTTTTCCAACCTTGGGGTTATTCCATGTTGTCCTCTGTGTGGAGTTTGCATATTCTCCCCGTATCTGCCGTGGGTTTTCTCCAGGCGCTCCGGTTTTCCCCACCATCAAAAAGATATGCATATTAGGGTTAATACTCCTGTCTTTGCCCTTGACCGAGGCATGGCAAGACGAACTGGAGCTGGTCCCCAGGTGCTGCACGGCGGCTGCCCACTGCTCCTACCTACACAGCTAGGATGGGTTAAATGCAGAGCATAATTTCCCTACGGGGATCATTAAAGTATATCAAAACTAAAAAAAAAAAACATTTTTTGACCACAGCGCCTACCTGCCCCATCTGCAGTAGAAGCTTTGAACATGTCCCACTCAGACTCCGTGTCCCCAGCCTCATTCGGGATACACGAGAACTTCTTTCGGACGCGGGAGTTGAAGAAATCATGGACAGGGGCCTCCGACAGACGTTCCCAGTTCACCCTCACTACACGTTTGGGTTTATCAGTTCTGTCTGGCAGCATTCCCAGCCATCTAGAGATGTAAAGGTATGAAAATTTCATATCATGATTATAGTGACCAGTATTATCAGTATTATCGCGGTATTGTTAAAATGTGCTGAAAATGTTCAAAAAGTACTGATACACACACGGAAATCCTTTCACCAAGTTTTAATTTGAAAACTACAAATAAAATTAGCAGCACTATGCACTTTTTGTTTGCATAAACTTTAAAATAATATAAATAAACAAAATAATAACATTCCTTATGTAAACATATGAAAATAAACATACAAATGTGCATTAAAGATGTCACCATGTGGCCGTGAGAGGTAACTGCACTTTTGCACATTGCAAATAAGAAAACAGCAACCAAAAAGACATTTCTTCACATTCTAACAAGCTTTGGATATAATCTGCATTAGGAATGCTGTTTTGGTAAAGATAAGCATATGAAACAGTTTTATTTAGCTCAGTAATCATGTTGAACATTAGGGCTACTGTCACTTTAAGAAGACCGCAAATTTCTGTGTACGTGAAACAGGAAGCGTCTAGATTTGTGAGTGTTGAATCGGCGGTGATTTTGGAGACTGAAGCTATACAGTTTCCTTACCGTAGTCGTAGTAATAACGTGGCAGTAATAGCCAGCGTTAGTTGTAGTTTAGGAAATTAATATTTGATTACTGCTGTATGAAGATTTCGCTGTGGAACCGGAATACATTTTCGTTTTGTTATCTTTTTACACCGGAGTCCTGTGGAGGTTTTTTTCCTTGCTTTTCCTTAAGAACGTACTACGCACGAGTAGCTAACTTCAGCCAGTGGGACGGACCGTCGGCCCTCACAAAGAGTAACGTTTGGTAACATGAAAGCTCAAGTTTACATTATTGACAAGCTATTAGCAAGTTAGACATGCAAACCATGACATTTTCCCCCATTCCGACGTCCCCACATCAGGCATTCAGCTAAAAGTTAACTTACCTTGCATTCGCTGTAAAGTTGTGGATGGTTGTCACGGAGATGACTCGGAAGATTAGAGGTGTTGCCCCCTTTCGCAGCGATTTTCTTTCTGCATGTTCTGCAGACAGGGTAACCATCTTCGATCAATTTTCCCTCAGCACTCTTACAAAAACCAAAATACGACCACACTTCAGACTTAGTCCTCTTAGTAGGCGAAAAAATCTCCCGAGCGCCGTCACTGCCTGTGCCTTCCATGTTTCATTGAGGCAAAACAAACCCACGTTGCATGCTGCGCCTGCGTCTGAGAGACTATGCTGGACAGTATTTACCGTGAGTTTTTCAAAGCGCGGTAATCAAACACGGTTTTAACGATAATTAAAATTTGAAACGGTAATACTAACCGTCGGGAATTTTACCGCGGTTAATCATTAAACCGGTAACCGTTACATCCCTATAACGTTAGCAACCTAGCTAACGTCACTATGCTAAACTAACCGCTTGCCGCGATTAGCTATTACAACATTCATATTACACTATAACGGGGAGTTACAGTTCACAAACATCAACAAGAAACATATTTACCTCTTGTAAATCCAGTTAGCACATACAGTGGGGAAAATAATTGAGCCCCTGCTGATTTTGTAAGTTTGCCCACTTACAAAGAGTGCAACAGTCTATAATTTTAAGCGTAGGTTCACTTTAACAGCGAGAGACAGAATATGACCAAAAAAAAGTGGAATAAGACATTGTATGAATTTTATGAATTTATTTGCATATTTTTGGTCCAAAATAAACATTTGAACCCCTGGACGAACATTATGTTAATATTTAGTAGAAAAGCCATTATTGGCCAGCACAGATGTCAAATGGTTTTTATAGTTTCTGACAAGGTTTGTGCACATTTCGGCAGGGATGTTGGCCCACACCTCCCTGCAGACAGCCTCCAAATCGTTCAGGTTTCGAGGCTGTCGCCTGGCAACCCGAATTTTAAGCTCCCTCCAAAGATTTTCCATTGGATTCAGGTCTGGAGACTGGCTAGGCCATTCCAGAAGCTTGATGTGCTTCTTCTTCAGCCACTCTTTGGTTGCTTTGGCGGTGTGCTTTAGGTCGTTGTCGTGTTGGAACACCCATCCACGACCCATCTTCAGCGCTCTCACTGAGGGAAGGAGGTGTTGGTCCATAATTCCACGGTACATGGCCCCGTCCATCCTCCCCTCAATGCGATGAAGTTGTCCTGTCCCCTTGGCTGAAAAGCACCCCCAAAGAATGATGTTGCCACCCCCATGCTTGACGGTGGGGATGGTGTTCTTTGGGTTGTACTCCGTGTTCTTCACCCTCCAAACACGGCGAGTTGAGTTGAGCCCGAAAAGTTCTATTTTGGTCTCATCCGACCACATCACCTTCTTCCAGGCCTCTTCTGAGTCGTCCAAGTGTTCATTGGCGAACTTCAGACGGGCCTGTACATGTGCCTTCTTGAGCAGTGGGACCTTGCGTGCGCTGCAGGATTTTAATCCATGACGGCGTAGTGTGTTACTAACCGTTTGCTTTGTAACTGTGGTCCCAGCTGCCGTCAGGTCATTAACCAGTTACCCCCTTGTGGTTCTGGGATGATTCCTCACCGTTCGCATGATCAGGGACACCCCACGAGGTGAGATCTTGCGTGGAACCCCAGACCGAGGGAGGTTGGCGGTGGTGTGGTGTTCCTTCCATTTCCTGATAACTGCACCGACAGTTGTTACTTTCTCTCGAAGATGCTTTCCAATTCTCTTGTAGCCCATCCCGCCCGTGTGCAGGTCTACACTCTTGTCCCTGGTGTCCTTAGACAGCTCTTTGATCTTGCCCATGGTGGAGATGTTGAAATCTGATTGCTTGGGTGTGGACAGGTGTCTTTTATACAGCTAACAAGGTGATGCAGGTGTATTTTATGTGGGTAATTAATTGGGATTGGGGGTGCATCTTAAAGAAAAACTAACTGGTTTGTGGGAGCCAGAATACTTGCTGTTTGGTGGGGGATCAGATACTTATTTTTCTAAATCAGATGGTTATTAATTTTTATAAATTCATATGATGTGATTTTTCTGGAATTTTCTTTTGGATTCCATCTCTCACTGTTAAAATGTACATATGATTAAAATTATAGACTGTTGCATTCTTTGTAAGTGGGCAAACCTACAAAATCAGCAAGGGGTCAAATATTTATTTTCCCCACTGTACATCCCACAGATAAACGCTCTGTTGATCCCGACGTTATGTACAAACAGCTCACAATACAGAATAGCAGCTTTCCTCAGCGGTGTCCTCACGCGTTCTGACTCTTTACTTCACGTGACCTAACTTAGTAGTACTAAGTCCCGCCGCTCTATCTCAGCATACATTTTGGTTGGCTAAATATTACAGACGTACCAACGAAAGAAAAGAAAGGAATGAGTGACATTTAACATCCAGTTAGGCTTACTAATGGTAGACTTGTCTCTCCACTGGGTGCCTGTTCTCTGCCGTAAACCTTGTTCCAATGCTTGATCTACAAAAAATATAAACAAATTTCTCATCATTAGCAGTTATCAGTATTGGAAATGAGAATGTAAAAAATGTTCAGAAATAAACAGGCAGTTACAAATACACAGCACACATGCATAAGGCCAAACACAACATCTCTGTAACATCTCTCCAAGACAAGCATAAGCCTTATCATATACTGTCTTTCTGTGTAATTTAGGGGGGAGCTCATGTAAAACTCTTCAAAGCAGTTTGATATCAAAGTCCAGTGTGTAGTATTTTGTGGTATTTATTCCATATAGGGGACCTGACAGAAATGGAATATAATATTCATACGCAGTTTTTCTTTGCATATAACTGCATGAAAAGAAGAATCAGGGCGGCTGTGGCTCAGGGGGTAGAGTGGTCGTCCAATCAGATGGTTTGATCCCTGACTCCTCCTGTCCACATTTTGAAGTGTCCTTTGCTCCCAACGGTTGTGAACTGCGTGGTCACCTGTCGATATCAGTGAGTGTGTGTGTGTGTGTGGCAATACATTGCACATGGCCTATCACAGTACAAGACAATAACTAGAAATACCTCAAGGCGGTTTTATGCGTCTGCGCAGATGTTATTTTGAAGTTGACATTCATGTGTGTCCAGATGCATATAACATATGTAGTGAAGAATGATTTATTTTTTTAAATAATGTAGTGTATATTTTCTTCAAAATTGAGAATATTACTTCATATATGTAGTTACAATAAGTAAATGTCAGAGAAAAATATGCTGTTGTCAGTTAAAACATGATGTGCGTTGGGTTGTAATGCCATCGTGAGTGATTTTAATGTCTTATTGTTAATATGATTTTAGTTTGTTATAAACATCCAGGTTATGTGCTCATTGTTTTTGGTGTGTTGAGGTCAGTAACGTTCATTAATGATTTTCCAAAACACAATAACTGTGTTATCATGCATGAGAGAATACGGAACCATTGTTCAATATCATTTGAACTTATTTAGGGGGTCACAGTGACCTTGACCTTTGGGCAGTTAGCCCTTGAGTCCAAGTGAATGTTTGTGCCAAATTTGGAGAAAATTTCTGAAGCCGTTTTTGAGATATCGCATCTACAAGACATGAGGTCACAGTGACCTTGACCTTTGACCTCCAAAATCTAATCTGTTCATCTTTGAGTACAAGGGAACATTTATGCCAAATTTGAAGAAAGTCCCTTAAGGTGTTCTTGAGATATTGCGTTCACAAGAATGGGACATATGGACAGACGGACAATCTGAAAACTTAATGCCTCCCGGCCCTGGCTATCGCCAGTGCGGAGGCACAAGAATTTGGATATAAAAATGATCATTCCCACGATCGTAATATCTATCCAAAAAAATTGCAACATGATTTTTTTTTTTACCATATTGTGCAGCCCTATTTGTGTATACTACAGGCACTTACTTTAAGAATTGTATATTTAATCGCATGTTGTTATCTGCCTACCCTACACACACCAAACTTCAGATCAAATCAAAAATATTTCACACCACTGAGTAAATGTATCATTTCATTTGTCAATGTGTTTGGATGTGTGTGAGAAGAGGAACCCAGCCACTGAGGATGCACAAGCCAGTGCATCCTTAGTGCCAGTCCAAAGCCCAGACAAATGTGGGGGTTGCGTCAGGAAGGGCATCCGGCGTAAAATCTTTGCCAAATCAAATATGCAGATCATAAATAAGACTTACATACCGGATGGGTTGAGGCCCGGGTTACCAACGACCGCCACCGGTATTGTTAACCAGCAGGGTGTCGGTGGAAACTATGCTACTGTTGGGCGAAGGAGAAGGAGAGGGGGAAAGCATGTCCAGAGGCAGCTAGAGAGGAAGAAGGGTAGGCATGTGGAGGTGAGAGTTGGAACTTTGAATGTTGGCACTATGACTGCTAAAGGGAGAGAGCTGGCTGACATGATGGAAAGAAGAAAGGTAGGCATACTGTGTGTGCAAGAGACCAGGTGGAAGGGGAGTAAGGCCAGGAGTATCGGAGGTGGGTTCAAACTCTTCTACCATGGTGTGAATGGGAGGAGAAATGGGGTAGGGGTAATTCTGAAGGAAGAGTATGTCAAGAGCGTGCTGGAGGTGAAGAGAGTGTCAGACAGAATGATGAGTATGAAGCTGGAAATTGAAGGTTTATTGCTGAATGTTATCGGCGCATATGCCCTGCAAGTTGGGTGTGAGATGGATGAAAAAGAAGAATTCTGGAGTGAGTTGGACGACATGGTGGAGAGGGTACCCAAGGAGGAGAGAGGGGTGATTGGAGCGGACTTCAATGGACATGTTGGTGAAGGGAACAGAGGTGATGAGGAGGTGATGGGAAGGTATGGAGTCAAGAAGAGAAATGTGGAAGGACAGATGGTGGTGGATTTTGTGAAAAGGATGGAAAGGGCTGTGGTGAATACATATTTCAAGAAGAGGGAGGAACACAGGGTGACGTACAAGAGTGGAGGAAAGTGCACACAGGTGGACTATATCTTATGTAGAAGGCGCGATCTAAAAGGGATTGGAGACTGCAAGGTGGTGACAGGGGAGAACGTAGCTAGGCAGCATCGGATGGTGGTCTGTAGGATGACTTTGGAGACCAAGAAGAGGAAGCGAGTGAAGACACAGCCGAAGATCAAATGGTGGAAGTTGAAGAAGGAAGACTGTTGTGTGGAGTTCAGGCAGGAGTTAAGACAGACACTGGGTAGTAGTGAAGAGTTGCCAGATGGCTGGACAACCACTGCAGAAATAGTGAGGGAGACAGCTAGGAAGGTATTTGGTGTGTCATCAGGACAGAGGAAGGAAGACAAGGAGACTTGGTGGTGGAATGAGGAAGTACAGCAAATTATACAGAGGAAAAGGTTGGCAAAGAAGAAGAGGGATAGTAAGAGAGATGAAGAAAGTAGACAGGAGTACAAGGAGATGCAGCGTAAAGCAAAGAGAGAGGTGGAAAAGGCAAAGGAAAAGGCGTATGGTGAGTTGTATGACAGGTTAGACACTAAGGAAGGAGAAAAGGACTTGTACCGATTGGCTAGACAGAGGGACCAAGCTGCAAAGGATGTGCAGCAAGTTAGGGCGATCAAGGATAGAGATGGAAATGTGCGAGGAGAGTGTGCTAAGAAGGTGGAAGGAATACTCTGAGGGGCTGATGAATGAAGAAAATGAGAGAGAGAGAGAGAGAGAGAGAGAGAGAGAGAGAGAGAGAGAGAGAGAGAGAGAGAGAGAGAGAGAGAGAGAGAGAGAGAGAGACAGACAGAGAGAGAGAGAGAGAGAGAGAGAGAAGGTTGGATGATGTAGGGATAGTGAATCAGGAAGTTCAGTGGATTAACAAGGAGGAAGTGAGGGCAGCTATGAAGAGGATGAAGAGTGGAAAGGCAGTTGGTCCTGATAACATACCTGTGGAGGCATGGAGATGTTTAGGAGAGATGGCAGTGGAGTTTTTAACTAGATTGTTTAACACAATCCTGGAAAGTGAGAGGATGCCTGAGGAGTGGAGAAGAAGCATACTGGTACCGATTTTCAAGAACAAGGGCGATGTGCAGAACTGTAATAACTACAGAGCTATAAAGTTGATCAGCCACAGCATGGAGATTTGGGAAAGAGTAATAGAAGCTAGGTTAAGAGGAGAGGTGATGATCAGCGAGCAGCAGTATGGTTTCATGCCACGAAAGAGCACCACAGATGCGATGTTTGCTTTGAGAATGTTGATTGAGAAGTATAGAGAAGGCCAGAAAGAGTTGCATTGTGTCTTTGTAGATTTAGAGAAAGCTTATGACAGAGTGCTGAGAGAGGAGGTGTGGTATTGTATAAGGAAGTCAGGAGTTGCAGAGAAGTATGTGGGGGTGGTGCAGGATACGTATGAGGGAAGTGTGACAATGGTGAGGTGTGCGGTTGGAATGACAGATGGGTTCAAGGTGGAGGTCGGATTACATCAAGGATCGGCTCTGAGCCCTTTCTTGTTTGCAATGGTGATGGACAGGTTAACAGACAGGACCAGGCAGGAGTCTCCATGGACGATGATGTTCGCGGATGACATTGTGATCTGTAGCGAGAGTAGGGTGCAGGTTGAGGAGAGCCTGGAGAGGTGGAGGTATGCACTGGAGAGAAGAGGAATGAAAGTCAGTAGGAGCAAGACGGAATACCTATGCGTGAATGAGAGGGAGGACAGTGGAATGGTCAGGATGCAAGGAGTGGAGGTGACAAAGGCATTTGAGTTTAAATACTTGGGGTCAACTGTCCAAAGTAACGGGGAGTGCAGTAGAGAGGTGAAAAAGAGAGTGCAGGGAGGGTGGAGTGGGTGGAGAAGTGTGTCAGCAGTGATTTGCGACAGAAGGGTACCAGCAAGAGTTAAAGGGAAAGTTTACAAGATGGTTGTGAGACCAGCTATGTTATATGGTTTGGAGACAGTGGCACTGACGAAAACACAGGAGGCGGAGCTGGAGGTGGCAGAGTTGAAGATGCTAAGATTTTCACTGGGAGTAACGAAGAAGGACAGGATTAGGAACCATTATATTAGAGGGACCGCTCAGGTTGGACGGTTTGGAGACAAAGCAAGAGAGGCAAGACTGAGATGGCTTGGACATGTGTGGAGGAGAGATGCTGGGTATATTGGGAGAAGGATGCTGAATATGGAGCTGCCAGGGTAGAGGAGAAGAGGAAGGCCAAAGAGGAGGTTTATGGATGTGGTGAGGGAAGACATGCCGGTGGCTGGTGGGACAGAGGAAGACGCAGAAGACAGGAAGAAATGGAAACAGACGATCCGCTGTGGCGACCCCTAACGGGAGCAGCCGAAAGTAGTAGTAGTAGTGTGTGAGAATAGGAAAGGGTATTACCTGCAGGTTGAGTGAAGGCCTGCAGTTAAGTTGTTGAAACTAACAACCCCACAAGACATCACAGCAACTCCCTGGGCACTTCTGGAGCTCATGCTGCATTTTCCCTTTTGCAAAGACAGAGAGGACAGAGACAGGATATGTCATGTTTATCTTTCTTCTACTAATTTCTCAACTACTTGAACAACACCAAATGAGAGATGAGGTGGTAGTTATGCTAAGCAAGCACAGTCATTCAATCTCTTAGACTGATCAGGATTGTTTAATAGGGCAAATAGTATGATTTATGTAAATAACTTGAAAACATTCACATCTTTTATTGTCTTAGAATGACTTGTAGTATAGGCTGTATATATAAATTACTTACCTTTCCCTCTGACAATCATCACCTTGCCTTGATGAGCGTCTCTGGAATTAGAATGAGAAGTATCAGTGACTTTACATAGTATGTATATAGGTACATGGAACTTAACATAAATGTTGATTCATTCCAACATGGGAGCTGTATTGCAAGGTATTCACTAAGTGAATAAAATATCCATTAATCAAGCAGTTGCATTTTGGCTGGTAAAACAAGGTGTGAAATAGGTCCTCTGAAGCTTATAAGGGTGGGATAGGCACGGGACATACACACAAACGTTTCCAGTGTTGTGTTAATGTACAGTAAAATGTACATTTAATTAATTTATATTTAGTCTTATTTAACGTACATTTACAGTCAGCATATTGAGGAAAAACTCACCCACGAATTAATGTTAACTTACTGCTACTGAAGTAATTTAAGGCAGGCATCGGTTCATGGCAGACACTTAAGGACGTCACCTTGGTCTTTGGGAAACAGTGATCAACATTCTTCACCATTTTCTGACAGTTACGATGTAACGTAACGTGTGCTCTGCTGCTCACATCATGTTAACGTATTAGACATTTACACCTTGCTTTCCTGGCTGAGCTGTGCCACTGCTTTAATTCTTTTACCATGTAAACACACACCCTTTTCACAAAACTAATTGAATCTGCACGAATCACACAATTCAAAACGGCGATTTTCGCCGAAAGGTGACAAGTTTGCATCCCTGACACACAGAGAGAGAGAGAGAGAGAGAGAGAGAGAGAGAGAGAGAGAGAGAGAGAGAGAGAGAGAGAGAGAGAGAGAGAAGCAACTGTAAGGTTACTAACATAACGTTAATGACATGACAAAGACTCGCTGTCTGCAAACAGAGGCAAACCAAACCTCTCGTTTAAACCACATTTATTATTAACACCACGAATCAGGCCAACAAGCTAACTAACGTTGTCACCTGTGACTTTACTTAATTTAACGTTACTTAATGGTTAACTAGCTAATCTGTTTGAAAACATCATCACTGTAAGTTAGAGAATGAACACAAAAATTGCGTTTGGTTATGAATGTACAGCAAATAACAGGGAAATGCTTCCTTACCTGACATAGCAGCAGGAGAACAGTTATAACCGCGAAGGTCACTTAGCTAATGTTAGCTAGCTGACCAAACATCCGTCTCACCCTTCAACTGTGTCCATACTCCATTTTTTTGTTCTCCGTCGAAATCCCACAACTCGGATTCGGTCAAAATAAAAACATGGCAAGCAGATGTAAAATAATCCAGTTAAAAATCCAGGTAATCGATTAGTGGTCAGATAGTCCACTAGTGGACCGACTGACGCCAGCGCCGGACCCAACTGACGTAGCGGATCGGTATCCAACTTCGGACGGCGAAGGCCGAAAAAACGCACAATTTGGCGACTGTTTGTCTTGCTAGTTAAGTTAGCTTGGTTGCCGTTTTCGTTAACAGCTGTCGTGTTTTTGGCATGCTATATTCGCTAGCTTTCAACTGTAGCCTAGCTTTAGCTTCCAACTGCCGGTGTTTAAGTCCCTTCAAACTGAGGACGTGTCCGTACTTTTGACGGCGAAAAACTGCGTCCAACTTCGGTCGCTCCCGACGACAGACACACATACACACATACAGACATACAGACAAAGCGAACGTCGCCCAAAGGTGGATTCTATGGGATGTGGCAGCTTTTTCGTAGCCGAGGTTATAAATTACCGATTTGTGTTCCCAAATATCAACGTATCTGAATTAAATTTTGAATTTCGCCGGTTATTTTCAAAAAAAGGCGCGCAAAGTTGTCATTGGCCAGTTTTCTTGATGACAGCCACATCAACCAATCATGTTCATTCAAGCTTTTCCCATCAACAAGTATACCGATTTAATTACAGAGTAAGTATGAACTTAAACCTTTATATAACAAGCTACATATTTAATTACAGGTTGAATGTATAATTACATGCAAATATAAAAATAATAAGATTTACCTTAAAATTACAGAAGAAAGTGTTAAGATTGTTAGTATGGACATAAACTTTGATATACCCGGCTACATATTTAATTACAGATAATTACTGTCATTTTACGTGAATGTGTATGTAATTTAAGAAAACACAAAAGATCATGTAAAATTAATATAGTATTTTTCTGTAAAAGAATGAGAAATAAATAGTTTGTCATTACTGTCATAATACTTAAAATAACAGGCGGATTGTTGATTTACAGATAATGTCTGTAATTTCACAGCTTTGTACACTATTTTTAAAGAACAGGAAAACTACTGTAAAAAATTAGAATCATATGCTGTACATTGGGATTATTTTCTACAGTGTGGCATTTAACTTCTCTTCCGCCTGGAGGAGGGCAGCCGCCATATTTTCTCTGCTTTGCCTCCCTCGGGAAAGCTCGTCAATGAGGAGTTCCACTTGCTCCTCAAGAGCCTTATTTTCCACCATGGCAGTAGTTTGTAACTCCTGCTCCGTTACGGCGGCCTCTCTCTGCAGGGCCTCCACCATTTGTAGGAGCACATCTTTGTCCTGAATGATCGTCTCCATGTCTTGCTCCATGGCATAAACAGCGGCATGTAACTCCGCCGATGTCTGCTCGATTTCAGCCGGCCTCTTTTTCTCATTTGTTTGTTCTGTTGTTTGCTACACAATAGATGGAAAAGATCAATGACTATCTGTGTTTAGATCTGCTAAACACATCAGTGGCAAACACGAAGTCTGTAAGCGTCACTACATGAAGTGTCTCATTTTGTCCCTCAGCTGTGGAGAAGGTAATTCGCGTCTTAAGCTATGACGTAGGCACGTCCCTGTTGCGTAGGCGCGCGCGCGCGAATTTGCTTCCGGCTCCATCGACTTGTTGACAATATGCCTCACTGCTGTGTCCCCCTTTGTTTAAATCGATCAGAGAGTAAAACTGAGACCAAACTGTCTTTCTATCGCTTTCCTCCGAAAGACAAAGATAAGAAGAGGTGGCTGCAGTTAATACGGTAAGTTGCTATTGAAGAAATGCATTGAAAATCGAAGTTTGGCGCCGACTTTTGTGCTAAGTGCAGACTAGCTACCCTGCACTGCAGACTAGCTATTACCGGTAGCTACCCTCTTGTTACCGAAATCCACGTTACATACTAGACAGGTATTTAGATTTTTAGCTAATTCAACAAGCGAGGATCAATATATGTGCTTTTCCATATGTTTTTCTGCTCAATAAGGCTTTAATCAGAGTGTAGTGGAGGGTAAACAAGCATCGGTTAGCCACTTATGTTGTTACTACTACAACCCTGTCTGTGAAGACATACAGTTACTGTAAGCAAGCATTATGTCAGCTACACACTCGGAAAACTGCATTATTCTATGCATTGTTAGCCCATGATTATCTAAAACGAGATGATGCATCTCAAGGGGATTATCATTAAAGAGACTTGGAGTAAATGCATGAATAAGCAGGGGTACATAACGTTAGATAGTCCAGGTGAATGTGCTGTTTCTGCCTGTTTTGTTACAGTAGTTTCACTTCTGACTTTTCCCATATAAATCAAACAATGAAACTTCATATCTACAAAAAATAATGTTTCTGTAGGGAGACTGACATCTAATTCTAAAGCCTTACTATGTAACCTTTCCTTTATGAAAAGGCTATGAAAAGGCTATAATATTTGCCCCCCCCAAAAAAAAATCTGTATTGTATAGTATGTGAATACAATATAACTTGCCCAATCTGTATGGTAGACTGTTTGTATAATATCATTATACAATCTTTACAGTAGAGTATGTTAACACAATAGAAATTGTGTTTTAAATAATTGATGGTTAAAGTGGCATTCTTTAACTTTTTTTGATAACAAATAAAGTTGATTTTGGTCACAATTTACCACTATCTTTCACTGAAGGAGGTAACAGAGGACTGATTTAGCCTATTTCCCATTCACAAATCCTTCACCATCTGTTACAATGCCCATGTTTGTGACTGTGTCTAACCAGACACAGACACAAAAATGGGCATTGTAGCAGATGCTGAAGATTTCATGAATGGGAAATAGGCTGAATTAGTACAGTGTTACCTCCTTCAGTGAAAGATAGTGGTAAATCTTGACCAAAATCAACTTTATTTTTTATCGAAAAAAGTTAAAGAATGCCACTTTAATTGTTCAAATCCAGGGCAGACGATAAGTTACAATGCAGCTTCAAGTTTTCATTGCCAATCATTTCTAAATCTCTCATTCTTTTTTTTTTTACAGGCGTGATGGCTTTACACCAAGCCCCTGCTCAAGGGTGTGCAGTTGGCATTTTCCAAATGGCAAAGCTGCTGGCCCATCACGTTTTGCTTGGAACGAGGGGAAGACTTTCCCAGGCCACCTCAGCCTTCCACACAAGAAGAGAAAAACAGCACCACTCCCTCCCAGTGGTGAAGAAGGGACAAATGAACTTGAATTACAAAATTCTGACATTGCAACCGCAGAGCCCCCTAGTACTTCAGACAAGCCAACCGCAGACACCCCTAGTACTTCAGACAAGCCAACCGCAGAGACCCCTAGTACTTCAGACAACCCAACCGCAGACACCCCTAGTACTTCAGACAACCCAACCGCAGACACCCCTAGTACTTCAGACAACCCAACCGCAGACACCCCTAATACTTCAGACAACCCAACCGCAGACACCCCTGGTACTTCAGACAACCCAACCGCAGACACCCCTAGTACTTCAGACAACCCAACCGCAGACACCCCTGGTACTTCAGACAACCCTTTTAACAGTGTTGCGCTGCTAGAGATAGAGGTTGACATGTTGAGAAGAGAGAATGAAAAATTGAAAAGAGAATTGGAGAAACAAAAACAGACCTTTTCCTTCAGCCAAATATCTTCCAATCGTGTCAAAGTAAAATATTTCACTGGCTTACCAGATGTTGCTACCGTCCTGGTTTTGGAAGCACTCTTATCTAAGTTTGAGCTACAATATCATTCGAATTGGACAGTCCAGTCTATGCCACTAGTCGATCAGTTGCTACTGACTTTGATGAAGCTCAAACTTAATTCTGGTCATGAAGACCTTGCAACCAGGTTTAATTGCAGTACAGCCACAGTTACCAACATTTTTATCACCATTGTCAGTGCCCTGTATGACATTTTATATGTTGGTATGCTTGAGAACAACATCCCCTCCATAGAGAAGAACCAGGCATCGTTGCCAGAGTGTTTCCGTCCGTTTCCTAACTGTAGGATTGTGCTCGATTGCACAGAGTTAGCAGTCTCCAGGACAGAGAGGCTTGACAAACAGAATCATTTATGGAGCCAGTACAAAAAACGGACCACACAACACACAAAGCCTTAATAGGTGTGGCTCCTAATGGAGTGATAACATTTGTCAGTGACTATTATGGTGGAAGTGCCTCAGACAAGGCTATTACATTGGATTCTGGAGTTCTCAATCATCTACGCCCAGGAGACATGGTGATGGCAGATAAAGGCTTCACAATCCGGGACATCTTGCCAGAAGGGGTTTCACTCAACATCCCGTCTTTCCTTGTTAATGGACAGTTCACACAAGAAGAAGTTAAGAAAAACAAACTCATATCCAGTGCTAGGATCCATGTGGAGCGCTCCATTCAGAGGTTGAAATTGTTCAACATTTTGGACAATATCCCATATCAGTTCACTAAAAACATAAACAAAATACTGAAAGTGTGCGTGTGTCTTACCAACCTACAAACACCAATTCTTCGGGAAATAGCATGAAATGACTTGAATAAATGTAAGCAGAATCAGATTCATGTATTTATACTTTTAATAAAGTAATACTGAATTAAGAACACTGCTTGATTTTTTTAATCAAAACACATTTGTAACAAAATGCATAGTGCAAAAACTAATGTCACTGTAAAAAGTATAAAGTGCAAAACATCAACATTGGTAACAAAATGCATAGTGCAAAAACTACTGTCAACGTAAAGAAGAGGATCACCATATGATGAATACAACATTTAAATATGCAAATTTGCATATATAAATGATAATGATGTACCGTGCATGTTCACATCATGTATACTTTACATTACTTAACCACTTATCCAACCCATATGGTTGGACAGAGTCCTTCAGGGCTCTAACTAAGTGTCTTGTGTTTTATGTTATTATGTTATGCTCTCCTCGAACCATCACCTTAACGTGGTGGAGAGGTTTGAGTGACCCCATGAATCCCGAGAGCTAGGATGACTAAATGAATGCTGGGGTTCATGTGGTTAAGACCATTCTTCTAATATTACATGTTTCCAAACATTTTGGACAAAATAGAACATTTTACATCAAGGTGCCCAGAGATTTCCTGGTGCCCAGCTGACCTGTATCCAACGTGGCCTATAACGTTAATAAGAAACAGATCGTAGCACACATGGTAGCCCTAAAATGGCTGTGATCTTACATGTAAGTCTATATTTCATTAATTCCTAATACGTATTTTAAATTCATTAAACCTTTACAGCGTTACAGTATGTACGATCATAGCCATTCTGGAGCTAGACACATGAAAAGCTAGCCTTGGATCCAAGAACGTCAGTTATTTTAACAAGTCAAACGTCGGAAAACAATTATCTACCGACAAAATAAAGCACTGGCAGTCTTTATCCAAGGCTTATGAATCGCCAGTAAACGTGGGATATAACATCAGAAGCCAGAATACCCAACATTACCAAGCTAACGCTAGCTAACCCTGTTAGCTCACTCACCTCAACCTGATAAACTTTCTGTTTCATGGAAGCCTGTACCTTGCCTTTTATAATGACCCCTGAAACATTTACGTTCACAACTCTATCTGAATTGAAAGCATTGAGACCCTTTTTCACCCTGAGAGGTTCGTCTTTAAAAAAAGACGTTAATGTAAATATATTTACGGGTTCAGACATATTGTTTTGAGTGGAAAATAATGCAGTGAGATTCCCCAAGGCACCGGAAGTATAACTCCGCCCACACGGATGTCGCGTCGTGACGTCGTGCTTAAGAGCCGAATGGCTGCAGCCTGCGGGAAGGCGGAGTTGGCCGTTCAGCCCCGCCCACAGGTCCAGCCCCGCGTGCCCACAATAGATTGACAGTGACAGCATTTATGCAGAAAATAATTAGCGTGGTTAACATAAGCGTCAGAGAGTTTCACGTTTTGTTCTACAACACAAATTATGGCCGTTAATATCACGACTGTTAATTTTGAAGCTAATATGTGCTTCAAACTTCCATTAATTGCCTGTGTGGATCAAAATTCGTTAAAAAGGAGGTTGATCTGTGGGGATTATCTTGATGAACAAAACGTGTTAATATTATAAGCCTTTTTTCGCTACAGAATTTATTGTCGTAATCTATCCGCAATCCAAATCCATAATTTTAGGATTCACGTGACCTTTTCCGGTTCTAAAAGGAGGCTGGAAGAAGAAACTCGCATGATGGAGCCAAGATGGCGGCGTAGCGTTCGGTCTACTGCAGAACCCGCTCTGTCTTGAGAACTCTTTAAAAGCAACAAAACGAACTTTCAGGATAAAAAAATTGAAGCCACATGTGATGGCAAAAAATCTGGGCTCAGATAAGAGAAAAATTACGACTCCCAGTTCTTCTCCATCCAAACGTTTTGGCAAGAGACAAAACATGGAAACCGACGCCGCAGAAAACGTCATTGCTACGCTCAAGATGGCTATCAGAGAGCAAGGAGCTGGCAGCATTGGGGAAAGTATCAGTGGCCTGCAGGTTACTGTTAACTTTATTTCTGAAGATCTCAAGGAGCTGAAGGGAAAGTTGACGCACACCGAAGCGAGAGGGAGTAAAGCAGAGGAAAAAATCCAAAATGTGGAAAGCAAGGTGCTGGAGCTGCCACGATACAAACGAAGAGGGAACCTGCGACTCCACGGGCGAACTGAGGAAGAGGGAGAAGACGTCCGCAGAAAGGTCATTGAAATCTGCCAAAACATGGCTCCTGACCACCGAGAGACATTCCCGGAGGTACTCGACTCAGTGCACAGGCTTGGGCAAAGACGCGAGTCTTCAGCGGCACCACTGCCCCGTGTAGTAATCATTCAATTCACCATGAGGCATTTTCGAGACATTATCTGGAAGACGGCGAAACGATCCGACTATTTGACGACCAGGAAGCTGCGCTTTAAGGAAGACCTTTCTCCCGAGGACCGAGAGAGGCGCAGCCTATTGTGGCCGCAGGTTGAGAAAGCACGAGAGGAGGGGAAGATTGCATACTTCGTGGGAGCACGTGCGTTTGTGAACTGAAAGATTCACTGAAGTGCCTTTCATCATGTAAGCTAATATGACTCAGGATTTATTTTTCCTTATTCGTTTTATAAATATACAATATGCTGTTGTTGCTATAAACACGTGTTATGTAATGACAGAGTAGTTCTGTTCTCTCTGTAATTTACACACTTTTTCTCAGGGTGAAAAGTTAGTTACACTCAAAATTTCATCTTTATCTTTTGTTTCTTTTAATGTTCGAGGATTAAGGGACGATACCAAAAGAAAAGCACTGCTATTATATGCGAAAAGCCTGAATACTGATTTTTGTTTTATACAAGAATCTCATTCTGAACCTAATGACATTAGATTCTGGAAATCCCAATGGGGAGAGGACTTGTGGATGTCTCATGGCACAAACCACTCAGCAGGAACTTTGACTTTGAAACACAAGTTCAAAGGGAAAGTTGTCTCTTCACAGACATATCCAAATGGTCACTTTATTTTGTTGGTTATTTCATTTAATGACCAGGTATTTTTATAGGGAAACGTTTATGGTTATAACAACAAACAGGAGAATATTACCTTAATGCATTCAGTAAATGCAAAAATTGATTCTATAATAAGTAAATTTGCAGATCTAAAGATCATATTCGGAGGAGACTGGAATCATTCAATTAATGATATGTTGGATAGATGGCCAAATAAAAGTAATACAAATAATAGTTATTTGTTAGATTTCATAAATGAAAGAGATCTGATTGATATTTGGAGGTATAAGAATCCTACAGTTAAAGAATTTACGTGGAAGAACGGGGCAGGGTCATTACAGTCTCGTATTGACTATTGGTTGATTTCTGATCCATTATCTGAACATGTCTCTTCAGTTAAAATGTTACCAACACCCTTGACGGATCATAAAACTATCTTTTTGGAGCTGTATATGTCTACTAGTCATCAAACTAAAAGAGTCAACTCATATTGGAAATTAAATAATTCTCTTTTATTGAATGAATCTTTGGTAAAGGAGATTAAAATAAAAATAGATGAATGCTGGGATAAGGCATGTGCTGAAAATATGTATGGCAAAAATTGGGAGTTCATGAAATTTGAATTAAGGTCCCTTATAATGAAAAGAGGAGCTGAAATAGTTAAAAACAGAAAAAAAGAAGAATCAGAAATTATCTCTGAAATTATTGCTTTATCATCACAGCCACTTGAAAATTTATCAGAGGATAACAAGAACAGACTTCAAATTCTACAATTAAAATTAGATAATCTATATATTCACAAGGCAAAAGGAGCCTTTGTGCGCTCTAGGAGGAGATGGCTTGAGGAGGGAGAGCAAAACTCCAGCTATTTCTTCAAATTAGAGAAACAACATAATACACTTTGCAGCATGACCAAACTCTGTTCAGATAGTGTCATCACACAAGACCCTAAAAAGATTTCTGAGACATGTGAACTATTTTATAAAGTCTAAACTGTCGACAAATGACATGGAAAGTTTCTTCAACTCTTTAGGTAATATTGAGAGCATCAGCAATGCTAATAAAGATTTGTGTGATGCCCCCATCACAACATTGGATGTTGAGGATGCTATTAAAAAAATGAAACTCAATAAGAGTCCTGGGAATGACGGATTAAGCTCAGAGTTATATAAATGTTTCTCCAAGGACTTATCACGCTTTTTACATAAAGTATACGTATATAGAAAGCATTGCTAATGAAAAGCTCCCTCCTTCATTGTCTCAGGGGTTGATCACTTTGATTCCCAAACCGCAAAAAGACTATTTGTTGTTAGATAATTGGAGACCTATTTCACTCTTGAACAATGACTGCAAGATAATTGCTATGTGTTTGGCTAAAAAATTGAAAAGTACTCTTAATGACATCATTGATGAAACACAGTCTGATTTCATGACTGGTAGACACATAACAACATAAGACTGGTGATTGATATCTTGGATCATTCAGAATTAATTACAGATAACAGCTTCATTCTTTTTTTAGATTTTTATAAAGCTTTTGATTCCATTGAACACAAATTCATATTTAAAGCACTTGACATTTTTGGTTTTGGGAATATGTTTAAAAAATCTGTCAAAACGTTATATGCAGGTGCAAATAGTTCAATCAAACTCCCATATGGCACTACTAAAAGATTTAACTTAAATCGTGGAATCCGTCAAGGTTGTCCGATCTCGGCATATCTCTTCCTTCTTCCTATGCAATTACTCTCCATTCATTTCAAAAACAGCGATGTATTGGGTCTCTCTGTTGTTGGTAGAACACTGTCTATCACTCAACTTGCACATGATACAACACTTTTTTTAAAGGATAAATTTCAAGTTAATAAAGCAATCAAAGTCATTAACTCTTTCTCAATGGCCTCCGGCCTTGAACTGAACATTTCAAAATGTGAGCTTCTTCCTGTTAATAGTTGCACAGATACTATTATTTCTGGGATCCCTGTGAAGCATAAGGTTAAATATCTTGGTATTATAATTGAAAAAGACCAAAGCGCTAGACTATCTGAACATTTTAATCCAGTTCTAGCTTCAGTCCAACAGAGGTTTAACCTTTGGCTTCAAAGAGATTTGTCTATTACTGGAAGATCCTTGGTAGCTAAAGTTGAAGGCCTCTCCAGACTTATATATGCAGCTATGGCACTTGATGTCTCAAAAGACATATGCACTAAAATTGACAGAATATTATTTGAATTTATCTGGAAAAAAGAATACATTATATTAAGAAGAATGTCATGATAAATAAGTTGTGTTCTGGTGGGATTAATTCTTTAGACTTCACCTCCTTAAACTCTTCTTTTAAAGTCAAATGGATCAAACTTTTCTTAAAAAATCCCAACTCAGTCTGGAATTTTATTTCTGCTCATATATGTAATTCACTTGGAGGAATGCATTTTCTCCTAAGGTGCAATTACAATATTTATAAATTACCGATAAAACTGTCCAACTTTCATAGTCAACTTTTGTTATCCTGGTCAATGATGTACTCACACAATTTTTCTTCCCATACATATTTCATTTGGAACAATCAAAGATATTAGGTTTAAGAACAAATCTTTATATATTAAGAGATGGGTTGATAATAAAATGTTACTTGTTAGTCAATTACTGAATGACAATGGTCAGCTTTTCACTTATGAAGAATTTCTTTCTGTATATGGTTTCCCTGTTACACCAAGAGAATATTCTATTGTATTTGATGCAATACCAGATGGAGTTAGAAGGTTATTGTTGTCTGCTCCTAAAGGTACAAGTTGTACTATTCCAGGTTTAACTCCTGATGACATATATATTGGTAACTTGTGTCCTTTATTAAGTGATAAAGCCACTAATCAATGCGTTAGAAATATTATTCAGAGAGACATTGTTTCTAAACCTGCAGCCGTTTTCTACTGGAATAATATTTATAATGACATAGATTGGAGGAACACTTGGATTTTATCACGAAAATATTGTATTACAAATAAGGTACGAGAAGTTACATTTAAACTGCTTCACAGATGTTATCCAGTCAAGTCCCTTCTTGTAAAATACAAGATTAATATTGACACACTCTGTTCCTTTTGTGGCAATGTGGATGAAACCATATGTCATTTATTTTGGGATTGTACCTACTCTCATGTTTTTTGGATTTATCTAAATAATCTCATAAATAACAAAATTGACTCTTCTTGTAAACTGAACATTCAGCATGTTTTATTTGGTCTGTCACAAAATGAGGAAATAAGTTCAGAAAAAAATGTATATTATCAACCTTCTATTAATATTTGCTAAATTTCATATTCATTGTACCAAATTTGCACACCGGCGTCCAAACATTAGTGTATTCAAAGCACTTCCTTCATCCTATTTAGAATCTTTAAAAGAATGTATGAATCCTAAAGCCAACAAAACCAGAAGACTATGTGAAGAATATAATTTAACTTAAATCCTGTATCTCGAGCTTTTTTTATTATCTTTTTCTTTCTTTTTTTTCCTCTTTTTTATGGATTTGTACATTTTAATTGCGAAATAATTTCTATTATTGTAACTACTTTTTGTCCTATTGTGATGTAATATTTTCTTGTTTATGTTTTGTTCAATAAAAAAAGACAAAATGGCGGAGGTCCGCCATCTTGTCTGCGGCCAGATGCATCGCGGATTCTTCGATACATTGAGTTTGATAGACAACATTGAATAAAATCTTCGAAAAGACAAAAAAAAAAGAAACTCACATTATGTCGATGAGTGTTAAATTGCCTTGCTACATTAACCTAAAAGCCCATTAAAATCTTATTAGGAGTCAAATGCGTTTTCTTGCAGTGAATTGTTGTCTTAATATTACGTTAGGATGTGTAGGTTGTTAGACTGGTTGCGTCTGTAACAGAGTTGAAAATGACCTCACTCAGATAAAGTGAATTCTCCCAAAATTTGTATTTTAACATGTTATTGTAATCCAATGCTTTTTGATGGTTTGTGTAAACCCCAGATGTTGTACCGCATTCACTAAGGTTAAATATGAGGCTGCGCGACTGTTTGTCTATTTACTCTGGCTTTGACACATTTTGGGCATTTGCGCTATCCGTACCTTAGAGCCAGACCATCTCCGCAGGAGGTAAGCAGGCTTTGGGAGCGCTCCGTGAATAATTTGATATTTTAATAAATGAACATGTTTTTCTTTGCAAACTAAGGGTTGGATATAAATGTATATAAGTTGTACTAACTAATGCTCTCGAAAAGTAACGATAGAAAGTGATTTGTAAGTGTTTTAACCGAGTTAAAGCATAATTTTGGCGGCAACCACGCTGCGCTGTGCGTCACGGAGAGCATTGTTCTTATTTTGGTTTTTATGCTATTTTAGACTTGTACGCAGTCGCGTTGCAGCAGAAACCTCATGGATTGTTTTATTTGTGAATGCAGGTACGTGGTTTATGTATAATGTAAATGTGTAAGAACTTGGTTATGAATATTGCAAGAGTCAAGAATTTCTATGTTAAAACTATACGATCACTCAGTGCGCTATGCCAGTGCTGTCTGTCCTTTTGTTTGGTTTGTTTTGTACTTTTGTTTACACGAAGATTAATGAGTTGTGCATTTGGATTTCCATGTAAGTTTAGTATGCTATGCAACGCATGAGGTTAGCCAGGAGAAACATTGTTTGCTAGCTCATGCACGAGAGAGCCAGACCATCTCCGCTGGAGACTTGTATGCAGTCGCGTAGCAGCAGAAACCTCATGGATTGTTGTTTTATTTGTGAATGCAGGCAATAAAAGCCACTGTTAGGAACCCCTGGTCTGAATCTCTATCACGAACACCTGCACAAGTGAGGGTCGTTACACGTCGCGTTGTTAGCGTGTAACGTTAGATCAGTTAATTTAAACGAGCGGCAGCGTCACCGTCGTGTGACGGAGTATAAACTAGGCTTTCCGGTGAGCCAACATGCACAACAGCTGCTTTAAGGAAATGGTGTTTGCTTTCCTGATTGAGAAAAAGACGAAGCAGTAACCCAAAACCGGATGTGGATCCACGGAGGGGTTCATTCTGATAAGGTGCTTTTATTTTCCAGAGGTAAAAGTACATTTTGTAATTCTTCTGTCTGCACTGGACTTGATTAGCGTCATGTGCTTGATTGGCTCTAGGTGCAAAATCACAAGACACGCGCACACACACACACTCACAGAGAAGGTGTTGTGTGTGTGTGTGCGTGCCTTTTGGTTTGCATTTTGCAAGCCTGTTTTGTGCGTCACACACTCATCAGCTGCCAGGTTGGCTGTACATATAATCAAAGTGAAATTTTTACAAAAGTAAATTTTTCACTGTTGATTAAGACTGAAAGAAAAAAATATTGATCAAGAATTTGATTTTTTTATTTTCTTGATAGCTAAACTATCTCTTTAATGTCATTCTTTCATGTTTGTTATATTGTCATTCATTAATTTCATTCTCTTTCATTTAGAAGTCATAACTTACAAACGATAGCTGAAGATTATTTATTTTATTTTTTTCTTTTGTCTGTTTACTTAAAACAAAACGTTGACATTTATTTAGGGGAGGATATGTTCCAGTCCATTAGTTAATTATTTGGACTTAGGTAGCATACTACTACCAGACCCTGGATTACATTCCCTGTTACAGTACAATTTAAATCTGGTCTCATCTTGACGTATTTCTATGTAAAGAGGGACAAATAGATACTTGGTTACATACTGAATAAGGAAAACCTAAAAAATAAGCTGTAGGCTCTTTCTGCTGCTTTTCTTCAGTAGACGGTATGCGGTGTAGAGATCGAGGTGTTTCTACTCATTAACATGTCAGTTTTGAGATGGGGTCAAACCAGAGACATGATGGGTGCATGGAGTGTCTCCATGCAGTCGTAGTCTGTGTGTATAGAGATGCTTTTTTTCCCTCCACTTTTAACCTGTTTCTTGCAAGGTGCTTTGAATTTTCATGCAGAAATGAAACTTGAAAATAAAATGTCAGTGGTTGATTGGTGTTGATCATGGGTGGTCTTAACATGACAGCACATTTGTGTTTACTAATAACATTAGTGTAAGGCTAGGCCTTGGTGGTTGCGGTTACATAAGTGCAGGTTGCTGCAGTGTTTGGTTGGAGTGGCATGGCTCAGGAGGTAGAGCAGGTCATCTAGTAATAAGAAGGTCGCTGGTTCGATCCCTGGCTCCTCCAGAGAGTATGTCGAAGTGTCCTTGATCAAGACCCTGAACCCCTAACTTCTCCAGATGAACAGTTTGGTGCATTGCATGGCAGCCTCCACCATCGGTGTATGAATGTGTGTGTGTGAATGTGAGGCATGCTTTGTAAAGCACTTTGAGTTGTCGTAGACTAGGAAAGCGCTATAGCCCAGATAGCAGACACGTAGGCCTCATCTGGGGTACTTTTGGTACTTACGGCTCATTTACGGCACTGGCAACTGTTGTGTGGGCCAGATGTGGCCCAAATGTCATAAGCCGGGCCTGACTTGGGTTACAGCACATAGAATGTGTGCCAGATGTGGCCCAAGTGTGACTGAGTTAAGGCAGCCACACTCACCCTGAGTCAACGCCGTCATTCAAGGCCAAATTTGGGCCGTAAGAGAATCGAAGATGTGGGCCATATTTGGGCCAAAGATTCTTTGCTATCTGGGAAAAATGTACAATTTAATACACAGTAGAGTAGTCGTATAACTGTACAGGGCACATGTTGGACGGGGGACTTCTTCCATGTCCACCATGGCTGTAGATCTAATATGGCATAGATGCAGATTGTGTTTTTGTGAGGGGGACATTGGGAACAACACGTTGAAAGCCTGGCTTTAAACTCTACCTGAAGACAGACATAAAGACAAACTGACAGGTAGACAGACAGACAAAAGCTGAGTGTTAAGTAGATGTGTCGACTGAAAAGCGAGTGGTAGAGTAGGAAGACCAGGCGTCCGGGTAGCGTAGCAGTCGATTCCATTGCCTAGCAACACGGGGATCACCGATTCGAATCCCCGTGTTACCTCCGGATTGGTCAGCCGTTATTGCGTGATCCTCCCATGTGCTACGTCATCCCCCTGGCGAAATTCCTCACTGTCAGGTGAAAAGAAGCAGCTGGCGACTCCACATTTATCAGAGGAGGCACGTGGTAGTCTGCAGCCCTCCCCAGATTGGCAGAGCGAGTGGAGCAGTGACCGAGATGGCTTGGAAGAGTGGGGTAATTGGCCGGATACAATTGGGGAGAAAAAGGGGGGACCCCTCCCCCCCCAAAAAAGAGGGAGATATCAAAGTCCCACAGTGGACAAACTCTTACAAGGGATTAACAGATCAGTCACTTTCAACAAACTGGAGCTGAAGTGGGGCTCTCACCAACTAGAGCTCACACCAGAATCAAGAGGTGTCACTGCATTTGTGGTACACACGGTACCTTCATGTACCAAAGAGTCATTTTTAGTGTTAATTGGCTAGTGAAGTATATCAGCATGAGATTGTGATGAAGGCTGGCGTCGAGGGGCTAGATAACATTTCTGACGACATAATCAACCATGCCCCAGACCAGAATTTCACCGGTGAGGAGTTCCACCCACTCCTTCAGAGCCTTATTTTTTTCCATGGCAGCAGTGGCCTGGTACAATTGGGGAGAAAAAAAAAAGGGGGGGGGGACAATCTCAGCAAAACAAACAACCACAGCTAACAACACATGTTCTAAAATAATAAGTAAAATAAACACAATGTAATTTTGGCAGAGAATAGATGTACCTATTGCACTAGAATAAATAATTAGTGCACTCATGTGAATGTAATTATGCACTGAACATAATTTCGCTTCATTATTGCGGACAGGTATGCATCTCTTTATTAAAAACGTAAATACAACATGTATATATAACAGTATAGTAAAATACTGCGTTTTCCCTGTGGGATGGGAGAAGACATTAAATCAATGGAACTTTATTGTGCAGGTGTGAATGGTAAGAATGCTTGTGGGTGTGGGCACAAACATTGTGGGAGTGCGCAGTAATGGTCAGAAATCCAGCGAGAGCAGGATTAAGAAAACAGTCCCGTGCAGGGCTCCTGTACCACCATAGAGATGCAACTTATACACCGAAGCAACTTGTGTTTTTTTGGTCGGATGTCCCTACAGACACAATTGGCCGTGTCTGCGGGTTGGAAGCCGGATGTGAGCATGTGTCCTGATCACTGCACTAGCGCCTCCTCTGGTCGGTCGGGGCACCTGTTCAGGGGGGAGGGAGAAGTGGGGAAATAGCGTGATCCTCCCATGCGCTAGATCCCGCTGGTGAAATTCCTCACTGTCAGGTGAAAGGAAGCGGCTGGCGACTCCACATGTATTGGCAGGGCATGTGGTACTTTGCAGCCCTCACCAGATCGCCAGAGGGGATGGAGCAGCGACTCAGAAAGGTCGGATAATTGGCCATTGGCAAGTGGGGAGAAAAAGAATGGAAAAAAGAAAAAAAAAGAAAAAAAGCAAACAAAATAAGAAAATAGTGACATTTAACTTCACCCCTGCCTGGATGAGGGCAGCGCTCATCTTTTGTTTGTGTTGCTCCCCTTGAGAAAGCTCGCCGGTGAGGAGTTCCACCCACTCCTTCAGAGCCTTAATTTCTTCTATGTCAGCAGTTTTTAACTGCTGCTCCTTGAGGGCGGTGTCTCTCTGCAGGGCAGCGTCTCTCTGTGCAGCCTCCACCTGCTGCAAGAGCATGCGTTTGTCCAGGAGGAGCAAGTCCTTTTCTCGCTCCATGGATTCCTTGGCACAAAGAGCAGCACTTAACTCCTGCTCCTTCAGGGTGGCGTCTCTCCATTTGGCCTCCAGGAGCACGTCTTTGTTCAAGATGATTGATTCAATATCTTGCTTCATGGCCTCCTTGGCAGAAAGAGTGGCATTTAACTCCTCCTCTGAATGGAGGAGCGCAGCCGCCATCTTTTCTCGGCTTTGCTCCCCTCGGGAAAGCTGGTCAGTGAGGAGTTCCACCTGCTCCTCCAGAGCCTTAATTTTCACATTGGCAGCAGTTTGTACCTCCTGCTGCTTCAGGTTGGTGTCTGTCTGCAAGGCCTCCAGGAGCACGTCTTTGTCAAAGATGATCGACTGCATGTATTTCTCCATGGCCTCCTTGGTAGAAAGAGTAGCATTTAACTCCTCCTCTGCCTGGAGGAGGGCAGCCGCCATCTTTACGTTGCTTTTCACCCCTTGGGAAAGCTCAGTGGTGAGGAGTTCAACCTGCTGCTCCAGAGCCTTGATTTTCGCATTGGCAACAGTTTGTAACTCTTGCTGCTTCAGGTTGGCGTCTCTATGCAAGGCCTCCAGGACCACTTCTTTGTCCAAGATGATCGACTGCATGTCTTTCTCCATGGCCACCTTGGCAGAAACAGTGGCATTTAACTCCTCCTCTGCCTGGAGGAGGGCAGCCGCCATCTTTACGTTACTTTTCACCTCTTCGGAAAGCTTGGAGGTGATTAGCTCCACCTGCTCCTCCAGAGCCTTAATTTTCGCATTGGCAGCGGTTTGTAACTCCTGCTGCGTCAGGTTGGTGTCTCTCTGCAAGGCCTCCAGGAGGACGTCTTTGTCAAAGATGACCGACTGCATATATTTCTCCATGGCCTCCTTGGCAGAAAGAGTGGCATTTAACTCCTCTGCCTGGAGGAGGGCAGCCGCCATATTTTCTCGGCTTTGCTCCCCTCGGGAAAGCTGGTCAGTGAGGAGTTCCATCTGCTCCTCTAGAGCCTCAATTTCCACCATGGCAGCAGTTTGTAACTCCTGCTCCTTCAGGGCAGCGTCTCTCCGCACAGCCTCCAGGACCACTTCTTTGTCCAAGATGATCGACTGCATGTCTTTCTCCATGGCCACCTTGGCAGAAAGAGTGGCATTTAACTCCTCCTCTGCCTGGAGGAGGGCAGCCGCCATCTTTACGTTACTTTTCACCTCTTCAGAAAGCTTGGTGGTGATTAGCTCCACCTGCTCCTCCAGAGCCTTAATTTTCACATTGGCAGCAGTTTGTAACTCGTGCTGCTTCAGGTTGGTGTCTCTCTGCAAGGCCTCCAGGAGGACGTCTTTGTCAAAGATGATTGATTCAATATCTTGCTTCATGGCCTCCTTGGCAGAAAGAGTGGCATTTAACTCCTCCTCTGAATGGAGGAGGGCAGCCGCCATCTTTACGTTACTTTTCACCTCTTCGGAAAGCTTGGTGGTGATTAGCTCCACCTGCTCCTCCAGAGCCTTAATTTTCGCATTGGCAGCAGTTTGTAACTCCTGCTGCTTCAGGTTGGTGTCTCTCTGCAAGGCCTCCAGGAGGACGTCTTTGTCAAAGATGATCGACTGCCTATCTTTCTCCATGGCCTCCTTGGCAGAAAGAGTGGCATTTAACTCCTCCTCTGCCTGGAGGAGGGCAGCCGCCATCTTTACGTTACTTTTCACCTCTTCGGAAAGCTTGGAGGTGATTAGCTCCACCTGCTCCTCCAGAGCCTTAATTTTCGCATTGGCAGCAGTTTGTAACTCCTGCTGCGTCAGGTTGGTGTCTCTATGCAAGGCCTCCAGGAGGACGTCTTTGTCAAAGATGATCGACTGCATATATTTCTCCATGGCCTCCTTGGCAGAAAGAGTGGCATTTAACTCCTCCTCTGCCTGGAGGAGGGCAGCCGCCATATTTTCTCGGCTTTGCTCCCCTCGGGAAAGCTGGTCAGTGAGGAGTTCCATCTGCTCCTCTAGAGCCTCAATTTCCACCATGGCAGCAGTTTGTAACTCCTGCTCCTTCAGGGCAGCGTCTCTCCGCACAGCCTCCAGGACCACTTCTTTGTCCAAGATGATCGACTGCATGTCTTTCTCCATGGCCACCTTGGCAGAAAGAGTGGCATTTAACTCCTCCTCTGCCTGGAGGAGGGCAGCCGCCATCTTTACGTTACTTTTCACCTCTTCAGAAAGCTTGGTGGTGATTAGCTCCACCTGCTCCTCCAGAGCCTTAATTTTCACATTGGCAGCAGTTTGTAACTCGTGCTGCTTCAGGTTGGTGTCTCTCTGCAAGGCCTCCAGGAGGACGTCTTTGTCAAAGATGATTGATTCAATATCTTGCTTCATGGCCTCCTTGGCAGAAAGAGTGGCATTTAACTCCTCCTCTGAATGGAGGAGGGCAGCCGCCATCTTTACGTTACTTTTCACCTCTTCGGAAAGCTTGGTGGTGATTAGCTCCACCTGCTCCTCCAGAGCCTTAATTTTCGCATTGGCAGCAGTTTGTAACTCCTGCTGCTTCAGGTTGGTGTCTCTCTGCAAGGCCTCCAGGAGGACGTCTTTGTCAAAGATGATCGACTGCCTATCTTTCTCCATGGCCTGCTTGGCAGAAAGAGTGGCATTTAACTCCTCCTCTGCCTGGAGGAGTGCAGCCGCCATCTTTTCTCTGCTTTGCTCTGCTCGAGAAAGCTGGTCGGTGAGGATTTGCACCTGCTCCTCAAGAGCCTTCATTTCCACCATGGCAGTAGTTTGTAACTCCTGCTCCTTCAGGGCAGCGTCTCTCTGCACGGCCTCCAGGAGCACGTCTTTGTCCAAGATGATCGACTGCATGTCTTTTTCCATGGCCACCTTGGCAGAAAGAGTGGCATTTAACTCCTCTGCCTGGAGGAGGGCAGCCGCCATCTTTACGTTGCTTTTCACCCCTTGGGAAAGCTCGGTGGTGAGGAGTTCCACCTGCTCCTCCAGAGCCTTAATTTTCGCATTGGCAGCAGTTTGTAACTCCTGCTGCTTCAGGTTGGTGTCTCTCTGCAAGGCCTCCAGGAGGACGTCTTTGTCAAAGATGATTGATTCAATATCTTGCTTCATGGCCTCCTTGGCAGAAAGAGTGGCATTTAACTCCTCCTCTGAATGGAGGAGGGCAGCCGCCATCTTTACGTTACTTTTCACCTCTTCGGAAAGCTTGGTGGTGATTAGCTCCACCTGGTCCTCCAGAGCCTTAATTTTTGCATTGGCAGCAGTTTGTAACTCCTGCTGCTTCAGGTTGGTGTCTCTCTGCAAGGCCTCCAGGAGGACGTCTTTGTCCAAGATGATCGACTGCCTATCTTTCTCCATGGCCTCCTTGGCAGAAAGAGTGGCATTTAACTCCTCCTCTGCCTGGAGGAGTGCAGCCGCCATCTTTTCTCTGCTCTGCTCTGCTCGAGAAAGCTGGTCGGTGAGGATTTGCACCTGCTCCTCAAGAGCCTTCATTTCCACCATGGCAGTAGTTTGTAACTCCTGCTCCTTCAGGGCAGCGTCTCTCTGCACGGCCTCCAGGAGCACGTCTTTGTCCAAGATGATCGACTGCATGTCTTTTTCCATGGCCACCTTGGCAGAAAGAGTGGCATTTAACTCCTCTGCCTGGAGGAGGGCAGCCGCCATCTTTACGTTGCTTCTCACCCCTTGGGAAAGCTCGGTGGTGAGGAGCTTAAACAAGCATGACACCATGCAGAGCCACGCCGCTCCTCCGCTGCGCGCGCTTAATAAAGCGGAAGCGTGTTTGTCAGAATATTCCGATGAACTTTGACCTTTATAAATTCATATATCAAAGAATAACGAGGGACTAAACGTCCCTCAGCGCCCCTCTCAGGTCGTCCACGAGAATGTGGCCACAATTCGCGACGCACCGCCCGCGCCGCGGGGAAACAACTCGGAACTGCAGATTAAATCAAGTGAAGGCTGGTAAGCGACCGATTTGAACAACAGAGGAATTAAAGCCAAATAAAAACACTCCGCAGTCCTGCACGTTACCCGGATGTCAGCTGTTAATTTGTGGACTGAAGAATGGACCAACAGTGTTTACGACGTGCGCGTTCACCAAAAAAAGGTGTATTAAAAATATGCATGATGATATAAAAGTTGATCACTCATAGAGTTGGATTTGCAAGTGTGAGACCCCCAGAAGCTGATTTTGTGGTCATTTTACGTGCCTTTCTTTCCAATGAGTCCCGCGATGTCACGTGATTCACAGCCAACCGAGCTGCGCTCGTTCAAGAGACTCGCCCGCCGGTCTCGATCCGTCACCCAGAGCTCGACACCAAGCCATTTAAGTTAATTACTTTTTTTTACTTTGTATATTTCATTTGATTATCTAGCTTTTTCTATCTTCACTCGTAGAAGTGTACATTACATAAGGATGTATGTTTCACTTAACGGCTGAATGTCGGAAAACTGCCGATCGTACGTTCATAACATTAAAAAAAAAGAAAAGAAAAGAAAAAACAACAGGCCAAACCAGACAGCTGCCATGTATTACCGGCTGCAGCCCGCTGGAAGGCGGAGTTGGACGTCCAGCCCTTCCAGCCCCGCCCACATTCATTACGTCACCGCGTTTCTTTCCCCAGCCCACATCGATTACTCACCGTGGTTTTTTACCCCACAGGTCCGGCCCCAAAACCAATACACTTTTACTAATATATGCACAATATATGCACAAGAGCAGCAGCTATTGTGCATGTTGGCTCACCGGAAAGCCTAGTTTATACTCCGTCACACGACGGCGACGCTGCCGCTCGTTTAAATTAACTGATCTAACGTTACACGCTAACAACGCGACGCAACGAGTCTAACAACCTACACATCCTAACGTAATATTAAGACAACAATTCACTGCAAGAAAACGCATTTGACTCCTAATAAGGTTTTAATGGGCTTTTAGGTTACTGTAGCAAGGCAACTTAACACTCACCGACATTATGTGAGTTTCTTCTTCCAGCCTCCTTTTAGAACCGGAAAAGGTCACGTGAATCCTAAAATTATGGATTTGGATTGCGGATAGATTACGACAATACATTCTGTATCGGAATAAGGCTTATAATATTAACATGTTTTGTTCATCAAGATAATCCCCACAGATCAACCCCCTTTTTAACGAATTTTGATCCACACAGGCAATTAATATAAGTTTGAAGCACATATTAGCTTCAAAATTAACAGTCGTGATATTAACGGCCATAATTTGTGTTGTAGAACAAAACGTGAAACTCTCTTACGCTCATGTTAACCACGCTTATTACTTTCTGCATAAATCGCTGTCACTGTCAATCTATTGTGGGCACGCGGGGCTGGACCTGTGGGCGGGGCTGAACGGCCAACTCCGCCTTCCCGCAGGCTGCAGCCATTACCTTCTCCACAGCTGAGGGACAAAATGAGACACTTCATGTAGTGACACTTACAGACTTTGTGTTTGCCACTGATGTGTTGAGCAGATCTAAACACAGATATTCATTGATATTTTCCATCTATTGTGTAGCAAACAACAGAACAAACAAATGAGAAAAAGAGGGCGGCTGAAATCGAGCAGACATCGGTGGAGTTACATGTCGCTGTTTATGCCATGGAGCAAGACATGGAGACGATCATTCAGGACAAAGATGTGCTCCTACAAATGGTGGAGGCCCTGCAGAGAGAGGCCGCCGTAACGGAGCAGGAGTTACAAACTACTGCCATGGTGGAAATTAAGGCTCTTGCGGAGCAAGTGGAACTCCTCATACGCCCATTTCACGCCTCGGCCATCTTGGATTTAAAAAAAAAACAAGCGGTGTGAATTTAGCCACGCCCCCTTCTTACTTCATTGAAAACACTGCCGGAAGCAACTTGTCGTACTGGTGTGTACCATCCTAAATTCAACTGACACATTAAGATGCCATATGGCTAAATGTTTACTCCTCCTGCTATTATTGCAACAGACATTATGTACATGTAGGCCTACTGTATGCATTGAGCTGCAGAGGTTGCACCATGTACAGCCAGTTAAATAATATTGGGGTGACCAGTTTCACTGTGACTAAAACATTAGAAAGGAGACAGAAGTTTGACGCTGAAAAATGTTTCCTCCTTTTTGTAGTCGCATTGGTGACTTGATAGCGGAAGAAGATGAAGAGGAACATGAAGAGGCACATGAGGGAGATAGGTGAGTTGTTACTATCAATACAATACAATTTTTCAAACATGTAGATTACTGCATTATATAAATATATATATATATATATATATATATATATATATTCACTAATCTTTCAATGGTGCAATAGTGGATAGCTCTGTTCTGACACATCATCTTGATAACAGGAAAATGTGTGGATTTATATTGCTTCCCACATGTATGACATATCCTCATGTGTCCAGTGAGGTTTGGGCGACTCTACCTGATCATGACTACGATGTGAGGCCCCTTTCTGTGGAAGACCAGCTTGACGCAGTAAAGAAACGCATCGCTTTCCTGGAGGACGAAAATAAAAAGCTGAAAAGTGAGCGTTTTGGTCTGGAACGCTTCCATTGTGCGCCCAATCTGATCAGGTTTTACACTGGTTTTAAGGATTACCACACCCTCAAAGCACTCTTCCTAGCTTTACAGTCTTGATACTAGACTGCACAGAGATCCGCATCGAGACAGGTAGTTCGAAGGTTTTGAACACCATGACATACTCCCATTATAAAAGTAACATTACACTGAAATCCCTAATTGGGATCACTCCCTCAGGGCCAGTAAGCCTGGTAAGTAATCTATACACAGGATGTATTTCTGATAAGGAGATAACTAAGAGGTCAGGTGTTCTGGACCTCTTAGAGTCAGGTGATGAGGTCGTGGCCGATAAGGGCTTCCTTATCAAAGACCTGCTCGATGAAATAGATGTAAAACTTGTCATCCCTGCATTTTTAGGCCCAAGTGGACAGTTTAGCTGTAATGAGCTCACAGACACACAGAGTATTGCTGGCTTGAGAATACATGTCGAACGGTCAATAAGACGCATAAAGGAGTACCACATTTTTGATGGAGTCATACCCCTTTCACTAAGTGGAACAGTCAACCAACTGTGGACTGTGTGTGCACTCCTAACAAATTTTCAGGGACCACTGATTTAAACTTTTGTTAAATTCAGCTGACAAGAAAATAGTGCACACAAACATTACATAGATTGAAACATGTTTAACTTCATTTCAGTACAGTCCCATTTTTTAGCCCACACCTTGAGATGAGCAATCACTATCTTAGTTTAGTAAACAATTGATGATTTGAGTTGGTAGCCAGTTCCAGTTTATTGCTACAACAGAATGACAGTTGACCGAACATATTTTAGTTTAAAATGAACCAACAGTTTTGTTAAAGTTAAAGGACAAAGAATGAAAATATTGTAGATGGGACAATCTAATGTATGAATATTGAATGTACAGTATAAAAATGAAATAAATCTTATTTTTTATTTTATTGTGATTAAACAGTTAATTTGAATACAGCCCTGTGTGTGTGCCTCTCCTCACTGGCACAGGAGAGGCAGAAAGTACTCGAAAAAGAAAAGATCCAGCTTAGTTTTCATATTGTGGTAAATGACGGTAGGTGCTCGAGGTTGGTAGTCCAAACCATGTTTGCTGCTGGCCCCGGCTGCATTGATTTCCGATTGAGTAAGAAGGGGGCGTGGTTAAGTTCCCACCACTTGGTTTTTTTTTTAATCCAAGATGGCCGCGGCGTGAAATGGGCGTATGGACGAGCTTTCCCGAGGGAGGCAACGCAGAGAAAAGATGGTGGCTGCACTCCTCCAGGCAGAAGAGAAGTTAAATGCCATGCACTGTAAAAAAAAATCCCAATTTACAGTATATGATTAATTTTTTACAGTAGTTTTCCTGTTCTTTAAAAATTGTGTACAGTCGTACCTGCCAGTCAGACTGTTTTTTAAGGTGGTTTTTAAGACTTATTAAAAGTGTTTGATCGTAATAATTTAGGAAAAATCTGTAAAATAAGGGTATTTTTCTGCAGAGCATTAAGTGAAAATGTATGTAAAAGTAATGTTTCTGGACTTAATTTGAATTAGGATAGTTTACTTTAATTTTACGGTTTTTGTTTGGCAGCTGTAGCTGCCAGTCATTGGCCGTTTTTTACGTTTTTTTTTGTTTTTTTTTTACAGTGCACTCTTTCTGCCAAGGCGGCCATGAAACAAGATATGGAATTAATCATCTTGGACAAAGACGTGCTCCTGGAGGCCTTGAAGAGAGACGCCAACCTGAAGCAGCTGAAGTTACAAACTGCTGCCAATGCGAAAATCAAGGCTCTGGAGGAGCAGGTGGAACTCCTCACCGGCGAGCTTTCCCAAGGAGTGAAAAGCAAAGTAAAGATGGCGGCTGCCCTCCTCCAGGCAGAGAAGGAGTTAAATGCCACTCTTTCTGCCAAGGTGGCCATGGAGAAAGATATGCAGTAGATCATCTTGGACAAAGACGTGCTCCTGGAGGCCCTACAGAGAGACGCTGCCCTGAAGGAGCAGCAGTTACAAACTGCTGCCATGGTGGAAATGAAGGCTCTTGGGGAGCAAGTGAAACACCTCATTGACGAGCTTTCCCGAGGGGAGCAAAGCAGAGAAAAGATGGCGGCTATCCTCCTCCAGGCAGAGGAGGAGTTAAATGCCACTCTTTCTGCCAAGGAGGCAATGGAGCAAGATATGCAGTCGATCATCTTGAACAAAGATGTGCTCCTGGAGGCCTTGCATAGAGACGCCAACCTGAAGCAGCAGGAGTTACAAACTGCTGCCAATGCGAAAATCAAGGCTCTGGAGGAGGAGGTGGAACTCCTCACCACCGAGCTTTCCCAAGGGGTGAAAAGCAAAGTAAAGATGGCGGCTGCCCTCCTCCGGGCGGAAGAGAAGTTAAATGCCACAATGTAAAAAAAATCCTAATTTTTCAGTATATGAGTCTAATTTTTTACAGTAGTTTTCCTGTTCTTTAAAAATAGTGTAAAAAACTGTAGAATTACAGACATTATCTGTAAATCAACAATCCGCCTGATATTTTAAGTATTATGACAGTAATGACAAACTACATTTATTTCTCATCCTTTTACAGAAAAATACTATATTAATTTTACATTATCTTTTCTGTTTTCTTAAATTACATACAAATTCACGTAAAATGACACTAATTATCTGTAATTACATATGTAGCTTGTTATATAAAGGTTTAAAGTCCATACTAACAATCTTAACACTTTCCTCTGTAATTTTAAGGTAAATCTTATTATTTTTATATTTGCATGTAATTATACATTCAACCTGTAATTAAATATGTAGCTTGTTATATAAAGGTTTAAGTCCATACTAACTGTAATTAAATCGGTATACTTGTTGATGGGAAAAGCTTGAATGAACATGATTGGTTGATGTGGCTGCCATCAAGAAAATTGGCCAATGACAACTGTGCGCGCCTTTTTTTGAAAATAACCGGCGAAATACAAAACTTAATTCAGATACGTTGATATTTGGGAACACAAATCGGTAATTTATAACCTCGGCTACGAAAAAGTTGCCACATCCCATAGAATCCACCTTTGGGCGACGTTCGCTTTGTCTGTATGTCTGTATGTGTGTATGTGTGTCTGTCGTCGGGAGCGACCGAAGTTGGACGCAGTTTTTCGCCGTCAAAAGTACGGACACGTCCTCAGTTTGAAGGGACTTAAACACCGGCAGTTGGAAGCTAAAGCTAGGCTACAGTTGAAAGCTAGCGAATATAGCATGCCAAAAACACGACAGCTGTTAACGAAAACGGCAACAAAGCTAACTTAACTAGCAAGACAAACAGTCGCCAAATTGTGCGTTTTTTCGGCCTTCGCCGTCCGAAGTTGGATACCGATCCGCTACGTCAGTTGGGTCCGGCGCTGGCGTCAGTCGGTCCACTAGTGGACTATCTGACCACTAATCGATTACCTGGATTTTTAACTGGATTTTTACCTGGATTATTTTACATCTGCTTGCCATGTTTTTATTTTGACCGAATCCGAGTTGTGGGATTTCGACGGAGAACAAAAAAAAGTGGAGTATGGAGTATGGACACAGTTGAAGGGTGAGACGGATGTTTGGTCAGCTAGCTAACATTAGCTAAGTGACCTTCGCGGTTATAACTGTTCTCCTGCTGCTATGTCAGGTAAGGAAGCATTTCCCTGTTATTTGCTGTACATTCATAACCAAACGCAATGTTTGTGTTCATTCTCTAACTTACAGTGATGATGTTTTCAAACAGATTAGCTAGTTAACCATTAAGTAACGTTAAATTAAGTAAAGTCACAGGTGACAACGTTAGTTAGCTTGTTGGCCTGATTCGTGGTGTTAATAATAAATGTGGTTTAAACGAGAGGTTTGGTTTGCCTCTGTTTGCAGACAGCGAGTCTTTGTCGTGTCATTAACGTTATGTTAGTAACCTTACAGTTGCTTCTCTCTCTCTCTCTCTCTCTCTCTCTCTCTCTCTCTCTCTCTCTCTCTCTCTCTCTCGCTCTCTCTCTCTCTCTGTGTCAGGGATGCAAACTTGTCACCTTTCGGCGAAAATCGCCGTTTTGAATTGTGTGATTCGTGCAGATTCAATTAGTTTTGTGAAAAGGGTGTGTGTTTACATGGTAAAAGAATTAAAGCAGTGGCACAGCTCAGCCAGGAAAGCAAGGTGTAAATGTCTAATACGTTAACATGATGTGAGCAGCAGAGCACACGTTACGTTACATCGTAACTGTCAGAAAATGGTGAAGAATGTTGATCACTGTTTCCCAAAGACCAAGGTGACGTCCTTAAGTGTCTGCCATGAACCGATGTCTGCCTTAAATTACTTCAGTAGCAGTAAGTTAACATTAATTCGTGGGTGAGTTTTTCCTCAATATGCTGACTGTAAATGTACGTTAAATAAGATTAAATACAAATTAATTAAATGTACATTTTACTGTACATTAACACAACACTGGAAACTTTTGTGTGTATGTCCCGTGCCTATCCCACCCTTATAAGCTTCAGAGGACCTATTTCACACCTTGTTTTACCAGCCAAAATGCAACTGCTCGATTAATGGATATTTTATTCACTTAGTGAATACCTTGCAATACATCTCCATGTTGGAATGAATCAACATCTATGTTAAGTTCCATGTACCTATATACATACTATGTAAATTCACTGATACTTCTCATTCTAATTCCAGAGACGCTCATCAAGGCAAGGTGATGATTGTCAGAGGGAAAGGTAAGTAATTTATATATACAGCCTATACTACAGGTCATTCTAAGACAATAAAAGATGTGAATGTTTTCAAGTTATTTACATAAATCATACTATTTGCCCTATTAAACAATCCTGATCAGTCTAAGAGATTGAATGACTGTGCTTGCTTAACATAACTACCATCCTCATCTCTCATTTGGTGTTGTTCAAGTAGTTGAGAAATTAGTAGAAGAAAGATAAACATGACCTATCCTGTCTCTGTCCTCTCTATCTTTGCAAAAGGGAAAATGCAGCATGAGCTCCAGAAGTGCACGGGGAGTTGCTGCGATGTCTTGTGGGGTTGTTAGTTTCAACAACTTAACTGCAGGCCTTCACTCAACCTGCAGGTAATACCCTTTCCTCTTCTCACACACATCCAAACACATATTGACACATGAAATGATATATTTACTCAGTGGTGTGAAATATTTTCGATTTGATCTGAAGTTTGGTGTGTGTAGGGTAGGCAGATAACAACATGCGATTAAATATACAATTCTTAAAGTGAGTGCCTGTATTATACACAAATAAGGCTGCACAATATGGTAAAAAAAATCATGTTGCAATTTTTTTGGATAGATATTACGATCGTGGGAATGATGATTTTTATATCCAAATTCTTGTGCCTCCGCACTGGCGATAGCCAGGGCCGGGAGGCGTTAACTTTTCAGATTGTCCATCTGTCCATATGTCCCGTTCTTGTGAACGCAATATCTCAAGAACACCTTAAGGGACTTTCTTCAAATTTAGCATAAATGTTCCCTTGTACTCAAAGATGAACAGATTAGATTTTGGAGGTCAAAGGTCAAGGTCACTGTGACCTCATGTCTTGTAGATGCGATATCTCAAAAACAGCTTCAGAAATGTTGTCCAAATCTGGCACAAACATTCACTTGGACTCGAGGGCTAACTGCCCAAAGGTCAAGGTCACTGTGACCCCCTAAATAAGTTTAAATGATATTGAACAATGGTTCCGTATTCTCTCATGCATGATAACACAGTTATTGTGTTTTGGAAAATCATTAATGAACGTTACTGACCTCAACACACCAAAAAAAATGAGCACATAACCTGGATGTTTTACCAACCTAAAATCATATTAACAATAAGACATTAAAATCACTCACAATGGCATTACAACCCAACGCACATCATGTTTTAACTGACAACAGCACATTTTTCTCTGACATTTACTTATTGTAACTATTTAAAAAAATAAATCATTCTTCACTACATATGTTATATGCATCTGGACACACGTGAATGTCAACTTCAAAATAACATCTGCGCAGACGCATAAAACCGCCTTGAGGTATTTCTAGTTATTGTCTTGTATTGTGATAGGCCATGTGTAATTTGTTGCCACACACACACACACTCACTGATATCGACAGGTGACCACGCAGTTCACAACCATTGGGAGCAAAGGACACTTCAACATGTGGACAGGAGGAGTCAGGGATCAAACCATCTGATTGGATGACCACTCTACCCCCTGAGCCACAGCCACCCTGATTCTTATTTTCATGCAGTTATATGCTAAGAAAAACTGCGTATGAATATTATATTCCATTTCTGTCAGGTCCCCTATATGGAATAAATACCACAAAATACTACACACTGGACTTTGATATCAAACTGCTTTGAAGAGTTTTACATCAGCTCCCCCCTAAATTACACAGAAATACAGTATATGATAAGGCCTATGCTTGTCTTGGAGAGATATTACAGAGATGTTATATGGCCTTATGCATGTGTGCTGTGTATTTGTAAGTGCCTGTTTATTTCTGAAATTTTTTACATTCTCATTTCCAATACTGATAACTGCTAATGATGAGAAATTTGTTCATATTTTTTGTAGATCAAGCATTGGAACAAGGTTTACGGCAGAGAACAGGCACCCAACGGAGAGACAAGTCTACCATTAGTAAGTATCAACTGCAATATACTGTAAGACAAGCTATTAGTCAATGTTATCCACCATCCCTTACATTATGATGGAGATCTGTAAGTGTAGACAAATCTTTAAAAGCCTTGGTGGAAAAGTCTAAATATTTTGCTCCAAGAGCTGGAAATACAGACAAGTCATCAGTTACAACTCACATGGGCGTCTCAATTGGCTGTCTTTTCACACGTGACTTTTGCTACACTTCTGCCGCGGAAAATTTGCAAATGTGTGTGGTGATTTGTGTGCGTGTGATTCTTTTTCACATTTACAATCGATAGAGACACAACTTTCCGCACACATTTGTAAATAGTTTTACTACAATAATAGAGAGCCGAAGTCACGCCCCTTCCGCTGTGCCCCATGGGACCTTATTTAGGAAAAGTTTTGTATGGCAGTCAATGGTGAGAGACAAATTATTTCTTGAGCCTGTTTGAATTGAGCCGTGAATCACACATATGTTTGTCAATTTAAAAGGTAATTTTACAAGTAAAGAAAGTCGTAGCTTGTCGTAGATATAGTAAAGAACCATGTAGTCATTAACAGCGACATGGCCATTAGCTCGACACATAATGAGAGAAAAAGTATTAAAAGAGATGAAAATGACTACAAGTCTGCTGTTGATGAGAGCTGCAGCGCTGTGAGAGAAGAGTTAGTCAGTGAAGTCCGTGAGAGCTGCTTGTAGGACTGGCTTTCTGTGAGTGTTGAACGAGACAACGTCACTTATGTGAGTCGTGGCCGTGTCGTCTTTATAATTACGTATTTTCACAGGCTTTTACTTCGCTTTTACTTCAATAGTTTTGCAATAAACTTCGACTTCCCTGACTAGCAAAATTATCTTTTAAATCGACAACATCATACTGTATGTGTGAATCAAGGCTCAATTCAAACAGGATAAAAAAATTATTTGTCTCTTGCCATTGACAATACATACATACATGTCTTTTCACTAATGAACAGTCAGCCTTATCCTGTTTTTATTTCAGTCTGAAATACACAAAATCCATTGCTAATTTTGTGTTTTAAAGAAACAAACTAAGTTTGTCTCTCACTTGCAGTTTTAAACAAACTAAATTTGTTTGAAAGAAAAGAAGTTTGTTTGTAAGTGAAAATGTCCTCCCAGACGTGGGATTCGAACCCCATGTCCCCACTTAATCAATGAAACTATAGGGTGTAGTGACACATTTTCACACCATATGTATGGCTTTTATTTTAGAAAGTTGCAAAAAAGAAAAAAGGTCACATCCCAAAATAGCAAACTGCATACTCCTCATGGTTGTTTAATTAAATGGTAAAAAAAAACAAAAAACACACACACACACAAAAAAAACCCCTACTTTTTATAGTAAGGACTTTTCAGTGGATCTTACTTTTTCCTTTTCCCCTTCCCCCACCCCCAGATGCACCAAAGATCCAGCTGGTTACTGTCAGTTTGGAGGAGGATTCTTCTTTATCTGCTACGTTGCACTGTCACTTCTGGTACAGATTCATTGACCTTTTGTATGTTTTGATTTTACTTAGTAGTACACTGCATATTTAGGGTTCTAAATCAAGAATGAAATGCTTGTCCACAAATACTACAAATATTATCAGAACGACAGTATACAGAGCCCCCAAGGGTCAGGAGAATAATGTGGAAAACAAAACTGAAATGGAAAATACAAGCTAAAAAACAACAGACCACAACCCCCTCAGCCCAAAAGCTCTCCACCTGTTTCAAAGGTGAAATCATGACCTCATCATGATAGTACTGTTAACAGACAAGATACACATATGGAGAAATTGAATTTTTAGTTTTTCAATTCCTCCTGGGGGGATCTGAAGAACTGTTTGTGAATAATTGGTTGATATTGTAAATTTACAACTCAATACATTAAATTAAGGGGTTTTAGAATCAAGAGTGGTGTGTATTTTATTTGTAATTAAGTTCCCCACCCTACTTTAATTGATAATAATTACCAGTGAAAATATTTAGGGTTTTTGTTTGGCAGTCGTACCTGCCAGTCAGACTGTTTTTTAAGGTGGTTTTTAAGACTTATTAAAAGTGTTTGATCGTAATAATTTAGGAAAAATCTGTGGAATAACGGTATTTTTCTGCCGAACTCTTAGCATTGTCACTTTATTAAAAGTGTTTGATTGTAATAATCTATGAAAGATCTATAGAATAAAGGTATTTTTCTGCAGAACTTTTAGCATCCTCACTTTGTTAAAAGTGTTTGATCGTAATAATTTAGGAAAAACCTGTACAATAAAGGTATTTTTCTGCAGAACTCTTAGCAATGTCACTTTATTAAAAGTGTTTGATTGTAATAATCTATGAAAGATCTGTAGCATACAGGTATTTTTCTGCAGAACTTTTAGCATCCTCACTTTGTTAAAAGTGTTTGATCGTAATAATTTAGGAAAAACCTGTACAATAAAGGTATTTGTCTGCAGAATTCTTAGCATTGTCACTTTATTAAAAGTGTTTGATTGTAATAATCTATGAAAGATCTGTAGAATAAAGGTATTTTTCTGTAATGTTTCTGGACTTAATTTGAATTAGGATAGTTTACTTTAATTTGACGGTTTTTGTTTGGAAGCTGTAGCTGCCAGTCATTGACGTTTTTTTTTTTTTTTTTACAGTGACACTTTCTGCCAAGGAGGCCATGGAGAAAGATATGCAGTCGATCATCTTTGACAAAGACGTGCTCCTGGAGGCCTTGCATAGAGACACCAACCTAAAGCAGATGAAGTTACAAACTGCTGCCAATGCGAAAATTAAGGCTCTGAGGGAGCAGGTGGAACTCCTCACCACCGAGCTTTCCCAAGAGGTGAAAAGCAACGGAAAGATGGCGGCTGCCCTCCTCCAGGCAGAGGAGGAGTTAAATGCCACTCTTTCTGCCAAGGTGGCCATGGAAAAAGATATGCAGTCGATCATCTTTGACAAAGATGTCCTCCTAGAGGCCGTGCAGAGAGACGCTGCCCTGAAGGAGCAGAAGTTACAAACTGCTGCCATGGCGGAAATGAAGGCTCTCGAGGAGCAGCTGGAACTCCTCACTGACCAGCTTTCCCGAGGGGAGCAAAGCCGAGAAAAGATGGCGGCTGCCCTCCTCCAGGCAGAGGAGGAGTTAAATGCCACTCTTTCTGCCAAGGAGGCCATGGAGAAAGACATGCAGTCGATCATCTTTGACAAAGACGTCCTCCTGGAGGCCTTGCATAGAGACGCTAACGTGAAGCAGCAGGAGTTACAAACTGTTGCCAATGCGAAAATCAAGGCTCTGGAGCAGCAGGCTGAACTCCTCACCACTGAGCTTTCCCAAGGGGTGAGAAGCAACGTAAAGATGGCGGCTGCCCTCCTCCAGGCAGAGGAGGAGTTAAATGCCACTCTTTCTGCCAAGGTGGCCATGGAGAAAGATATTGAATCAATCCTCTTTGACAAAGACGTGCTCCTGAAGGCCCTGCAGAGAGACACTGCTCTGGAGGAGCAGGAGTTACAAACTACTGCCATGGTGGAAATGAAGGCTCTTGAGGAGCAAGTGGAAGTCCTCACTGACCAGCTTTCCCGAGGGGAGCAAAGCCGAGAAAAGATGGCGGCTGCGCTCCTCCAGGCAGAGGACGAGTTAAATGCCACTCTTTCTGCCAAGGAGGCCATGAAGCAAGATATTGAATCAATCATCTTTGACAAAGACGTCCTCCTGGAGGCCTTGCATAGACACGCCACCCTGAAGGAGCAGGAGTTAAGTGCTGCTCTTTGTGCCAAGGAATCCATGGAGCGAGAAAAGGACTTGCTCCTCCTGGACAAACGCATGCTCTTGCAGCAGGTGGAGGCTGCACAGAGAGACGCTGCCCTGCAGAGAGACACCGCCCTCAAGGAGCAGCAGTTAAAAACTGCTGCCATGGAAAAAATTAAGGCTCTGAAGGAGTGGGTGGAACTCACCGGCGAGCTTTCTCAAGGGGAGAAACACAAACAAAAGATGAGTGCTGCCCTCATCCAGGCAGAGGAGGAGTTAAATGTCACTATTTTTTTATTTTATTTGCTTTTTTTCTTTTCTTTTCTTTTTTCCATTCTTTTTCTCCCCACTTGCCAATGACCAATTTCCGACCTTTCTGAGTCGCTGCTCCATCCCCTCTGGCGATCTGGTGAGGGCTGCAAAGTACCACATGCCCTGCCAATACATGTGGAGTCGCCAGCCGCTTCCTTTCACCTGACAGTGAGGAATTTCACCAGCGGGATGTAGCGCATGGGAGGTTCACGCTATTTCCCCACTTCTCCCTCCCCCCTGAACAGGTGCCCCGACCGACCAGAGGAGGCGCTAGTGCAGTGATCAGGACACATGCTCACATTCGGCTTCCAACCCGCAGACACGGCCAATTGTGTCTGTAGGGACATCCGACCAAAAAAACACAAGTTGCTTCGGTGTATAAGTTGCATTTCTATGGTGGTACAGGAGCCCTGCACGGGACTGTTTTCTTAATCCTGCTCTCGCTGGATTTCTGACCATTACTGCGCACTCCCACAATGTTTGTGCCCACACCCACAAGCATTCTTACCATTCACACCTGCACAATAAAGTTCCATTGATTTAATGTCTTCTCCCATCCCACAGGGAAAACGCAGTATTTTACTATACTGTTATATATACATGTTGTATTTACGTTTTTAATAAAGAGATGCATACCTGTCAGTAATAATGTAGCGAAATTATGTTCAGTGCATAATTACATTCACATGAGTGCACTAATTATTTATTCTAGTGCAACAGGTACATCTATTCTCTGCCAAAATTACATTGTGTTTATTTTACTTATTATTTTAGAACATGTGTTGTTAGCTGTGGTTGTTTGTTTTGCTGAGATTGTCCCCCCTCTTTTTTTTTTCTCCCCAATTGTACCAGGCCACTGCTGCCATGGAAAAAATAAGGCTCTGAAGGAGTGGGTGGAACTCCTCACCGGCGAAATTCTGGTCTGGGGCATGGTTGATTATGTCGTCAGAAATGTTATCTAGCCCCTCGACGCCAGCCTTCATCACAATCTCATGCTGATATACTTCACTAGCCAATTAACACTAAAAATGACTCTTTGGTACATGAAGGTACCGTGTGTACCACAAATGCAGTGACACCTCTTGATTCTGGTGTGAGCTCTAGTTGGTGAGAGCCCCACTTCAGGTCCAGTTTGCTGAAAGTGACTGATCTGTTAATCCCTTGTAAGAGTTTGTCCACTGTGGGAATTGGATATCTCCCTCTTTTTTGGGGGGGAGGGGTTCCCCCCTTTTTCTCCCCAATTGTATCCGGCCCATTACCCCACTCTTCCAAGCCATCTCGGTCACTGCTCCACTCGCTCTGCCAATCTGGGGAGGGCTGCAGACTACCACGTGCCTCCTCTGATAAATGTGGAGTCGCCAGCTGCTTTTCACCTGACAGTGAGGAGTTTCGCCAGGGGGATGACGTAGCACATGGGAGGATCACGCAATAACGGCTGACCAATCCGGAGGTAACACGGGGATTCGAATCGGTGATCCCCGTGTTGCTAGGCAATGGAATCGACTGCTACGCTACCCGGACGCCTGGTCTTCCTACTCTACCACTCGCTTTTCAGTCGACACATCTACTTAACACTCAGCTTTTGTCTGTCTGTCTACCTGTCAGTTTGTCTTGATGTCTGTCTTCAGGTAGAGTTTAAAGCCAGGCTTTCAACGTGTTGTTCCCAATGTCCCCCTCACAAAAACACAATCTGCATCTATGCCATATTAGATCCACAGCCATGGTGGACATGGAAGAAGTCCCCCGTCCAACATGTGCCCTGTACAGTTATACGACTACTCTACTGTGTATTAAATTGTACATTTTTCCCAGACAGCAAAGAATCTTTGGCTCAAATATGGCCCACATCTTCGGTTCTCTTACGGCCCAAATTAGGCCTTGAATGACGGCGTTGACTCAGGGCGAGTGTGGCTGCCTTAACTCAGTCCCACTTGGGCCACATCTGGCACACATTCTATGTGCTGTAACCCAAGTCAGGCCCGGCTTATGACATTTGGGCCACATCTGGCCCACACAACAGTTGCCAGTGCCGTAAATGAGCCGTAAGTACCAAAAGTACCCCAGATGAGGCCTACGTGTCTGTTATCTGGGCTATAGCGCTTTCCTAGTCTACGACAACTCAAAGTGCTTTACAAAGCATGCCTCACATTCACACACACACATTCATACACCGATGGTGGAGGCTGCCATGCAATGCACCAAACTGTTCATCTGGAGAAGTTAGGGGTTCAGGGTCTTGATCAAGGACACTTCGACATACTCTCTGGAGGAGCCAGGGATCGAACCAGCGACCTTCTGATTACTAGACGACCTGCTCTACCTCCTGAGCCATGCCACTCCAACCAAACACTGCAGCAACCTGCACTTATGTAACCGCAACCACCAAGGCCTAGCCTTACACTAATGTTATTAGTAAACACAAATGTGCTGTCATGTTAAGACCACCCATGATCAACACCAATCAACCACTGACATTTTATTTTCAAGTTTCATTTCTGCATGAAAATTCAAAGCACCTTGCAAGAAACAGGTTAAAAGTGGAGGGAAAAAAGCATCTCTATACACACAGACTACGACTGCATGGAGACACTCCATGCACCCATCATGTCTCTGGTTTGACCCCATCTCAAAACTGACATGTTAATGAGTAGAAACACCTCGATCTCTACACCGCATACCGTCTACTGAAGAAAAGCAGCAGAAAGAGCCTACAGCTTATTTTTTAGGTTTTCCTTATTCAGTATGTAACCAAGTATCTATTTGTCCCTCTTTAAATAGAAATACGTCAAGATGAGACCAGATTTAAATTGTACTGTAACAGGGAATGTAATCCAGGGTCTGGTAGTAGTATGCTACCTAAGTCCAAATAATTAACTAATGGACTGGAACATATCCTCCCCTAAATAAATGTCAACGTTTTGTTTTAAGTAAACAGACAAAAGAAAAAAATAAAATAAATAATCTTCAGCTATCATTTGTAAGTTATGACTTCTAAATGAAAGAGAATGAAATTAATGAATGACAATATAACAAACATGAAAGAATGACATTAAAGAGATAGTTTAGCTATCAAGAAAATAAAAAAATCAAATTCTTGATCAATATTTTTTTCTTTCAGTCTTAATCAACAGTGAAAAATTTACTTTTGTAAAAATTTCACTTTGATTATATGTACAGCCAACCTGGCAGCTGATGAGTGTGTGACGCACAAAACAGGCTTGCAAAATGCAAACCAAAAGGCACGCACACACACACACAACACCTTCTCTGTGAGTGTGTGTGTGTGTGTGCGTCTTGTGATTTTGCACCTAGAGCCAATCAAGCACATGACGCTAATCAAGTCCAGTGCAGACAGAAGAATTACAAAATGTACTTTTACCTCTGGAAAAAAAAAGCACCTTATCAGAATGAACCCCTCCGTGGATCCACATCCGGTTTTGGGTTACTGCTTCGTCTTTTTCTCAATCAGGAAAGTAAACACCATTTCCTTAAAGCTGCCATGCAAGATTGATTGATAATTCATATTTTTTTAGATATATACGTCCATATATATTTAACCAGTGACTTTGGAGGAAGCTATAGATGGAAAATAATTTTTGCAGCATTCATGAATTTTAAGGTTTACAGCCCTGAACCCCAATAAGCGGCCCGTGGGAGCTAAATGTCTGGCCCATGCCGACCCATTGGCACTAACGCACCTGTCATAACATGTTAACTACGTATAGTGCACAACACGTGAGACAACGTGAGTGCTGCTCTACTTTATTTTGACCTCACCCCACACCGTACACTTGACCTATGCCGTAGAGCGAGCACAGATGTAAGACGTACTCTGCGTTCTCCATGGTCCCTGACTAGACAGAGCTACTCAACCATTTGAGACACAGATAATCAGTAACTGTCCTACACCAAGAACATGGCCTGCACGAAAAAGCACAAAGTCGACCAGGAAAACCGTCAGTTCAAATCTGACTGATCAGTTTTGTTTTATTTTACCGGACCACGCCAATGCCAAACCGACATGCTTGATCTGCATGCAGACCGTCACTGTCTGCAAAGTGGGTACTCTCAAGCGGCACTTCAACACTATGCATGCTGCCAGTTTTACTGCCAACTACCCTACAAAATCAGATCACCGCAAACAAAAACGAGCAGACAAGATAACATCATACAAGCACTCCATTTCTACTGTCTGTAAATCAACATCGGCACAAGAGAGCACAACAGTCGCATCATTGCATGTTTCATGGAACCTTGGTTAAAGCTAAAAAGCCATTCGCTGATGCTGAGTTGATTAAAATGTGTGCCACTGATATGGCTGGCGAAGTTCTAAGTCATGATGAGAAAAACAAGAAAACGGGTTTGGAGCTATTAAAGCAGGTGTCATTGTCAGCTAACACGGCAACAAGAAGAGTAGAACTATTAGCAGATGAGTGTTTTTCCAATCTACTCAACGATTTGAAGAAAGCAGAAGACATATCACCAGCCATAGACTCGTCCTATGACTGAACCGATATGGAACAGCTATCTGTGTTCACAAGATATTTTGGAGGGAAGACCTTTTCCACATGACACTGTAGAGGTATGTCAGCCAAGAGAGACCAACAATGTCCACAGCCTTTAGACTATCAGGGAAAATCTCATCCACACCCGGCACCTTGCCACCGAGGAGCTTCTTAACTAACTCAAAGACCTCTGCCAGGGATATGGCTGGGGCTTCCCCAGAGTCTTTGGACTCTACCTATTCTACTGAGGACGTGTTAGCCGGGTGCAGGAGCTCCTCAAAGTGTTCTTTCCACTGCCCGACAACATGCCCAGTCCGTGTCAGCGGTTCTCCTCCCCGGCTGAACACAACCTGAGTCAAGCCCTGCTTCCACATCCTGAGACGCCAGATGGTTTGCCAGAACTTCCTTGAGGCCAACCAAAAGTACTCCTCCATAGCCTCGCCAAACTCCTCCCACATCCGAGTTTTTGCTTCGACGACCGCCGAAGCCACAGCCTTTCTGGCCTTCCGGTACAATTCTGCTTCTTCAGAAGAGCCTTGGGCCAATGAAGCCCTAAAGGCCTCCTTCTTCAGCCTGACGGCTTCCCTCACCACCGGTGTCCACCAGCGGGTTCTTAGGTTGCCATCTCGACAGGCACCAATGACCTTATGACCCTTATGGGTGGCACGGTGGCGCGTGTGTTAGCGCTGTGGCCTCACAGCAAGAACTCCCTGGGTTTGAACCCCGGGGTTGTCCAACCTTGGGGTTATCCCATGTTGTCCTCTGTGTGGAGTTTGCATGTTCTCCCCGTATCTGCCGTGGGTTTTCTCCGGTTGCTTCGGTTTTCCCCCCATCGAAAAGATATGCATATTAGGGTAAATACTCCTGTCTGTGCCCTTGACCGAGGCATGGCAAGATGAACTGGAGTTGGTCCCCGGGTGCTGCACGGCGGCTGCCCACTGCTCCTACCTACTTAGCTAGGATAGGTTAAATGCAGAGCATAATTTCCCTACGGGGATCATTGAAGTATATCAACATTTTAAAAAAACATTGTTTGACCACAGCGCCTACCTGCCGCATCTGCAGTAGAAGCTTTGAACATGGTCCACTCAGACTCCATGTCCTCAGCGTCCCTCGGGATACACGAGAACTTCTTTCGGACGTGGGAGTTGAAGAACTCATAGACAGGGGCCTCCGACAGATGTTCCCAGTTAACCCTCACTACACGTTTGGGTTTACCAGTTCTGTCCGGCAGCATTCCCAGCCATCTGATCCAACTCACCAACAGGTAATCACTTGACAGCTCTGCTCCTCTTTTCACCCGAGTGTCCAAAACATACGGCCGCAGATCTGATGATACGACCACAAAGTCTATCATCGATCTTCAGCTTAAGGCGTTCTGGTACCAAGTACACTTATTAACTACCTTATGTTCGAACATGGTGTTTGTTATGGCCAATCCCTGACTCGCACACAAGTCCAATAACAAGGCACCGCTCGGGTACTGAATGGCAGGTCGGTTTCTGTCTCAATGAATTTACCAAGCACTGTTCTGCTGACCAGATTATAGAGTGTAGATTATTGACTATTGCAAACTGTTCTCTTCTCTCACGTCTTTTCTCTCTCTCTCTCTCTGAATGACGTCTTCTCCTTTCTCTTTTTCTGTATGTGAAAGGTGTGATGTGAGTCTCCCTTGTGTGCACGTGTAGTCTGTCCTCCTGTCAGGTCTCCATCACGATGGAGGTCACATGGCTCAGTTCCTGGGCTGTTCCGGTGGCATCTGGGCACTACTTGGCATCCTCATCATCATATTCTTTATATATCTTATAATTCCATTAGACTTCTGTTATCCCCTTCAATGTTATATTCGGTAAATTGTGTTTATCCCTCTTCTGTTGCTCTCCCCGAGGCTTCTTCGTATTTTTTCTCCCTGTCGTGGACGACCTGAGAGGGGCGTTGACGGACCTTTAGTCCGTTTTATTCTTTGATGTATGAATTTATAAAGGTCAAAGTTCATCGGAATAATCTGACCAACACGCTTACGCTTTATTAAGCGCGCGCAGCGGAGGAGCGGCGTGGCTCTGCACGGTCTCGTGCTTGTTTAAGCAAAAGGCAACCCAGAGACACGAATAAGATTTATTTTATTACTTCAACGGCCAAACTGGCCTTCAAAGATCTGCAGCAATTAACAACTGGGTCTTAATTTATCACAACAAATAAAACAAAGCTGCTACAGCAGTTTTTTCTGTTTTGAATTAAATTAGACATTTCACATTAATATATACGTGTGTGTGTATATATATATATATATATATATATATATATGATGGTCCATAGCCTTGAAATAAATAAAATCTAAATAGATTAAACGTTACATAACATCAAACACAAAGAGTGAAATATAAACCTGCTATAGAGCAGTTGTTTTTCTGATGAATTATATTAGTATCGTTTGAACACTGAAAAAAATGACAACAGTATGAAAAACAATGAACTGTCATCCCTTTCACTGAAAATGGCCATTTCTGGCTTCTCTTTCACCATGTTGGCAAGTTCTTCTGTACAAAATGAGGCATTTCAGTTTTTTCACAGGCTAATCTGATCCTCTTTTCGTCCATCACAATGACTTTTCAGACTGCAGAATAGATTCACATTCAGAAATTGTTTGGATTTCCACACGTGATTTGATCCATAACAGTTTTGTAATTTCAAAAGTAAATACAATTGTCTCATAATAGCAAATATTGTGCAGGTGTCTGACACAAACAATTTCATTTTAAAACTATTTCATAGCAGACAAGTAGAGAAACTCAATTGATGTACATGACAGTCAAACCACATCAAGTCAGTTATTTTTTTGTATAGTCCAATATCACAAATTACAAATTTTCCTATGGACTTTGCAGCATCACAGCGTCCTGTCCTTAGACCCTCTCATCAGATAAGCAACAAGTCCCTAAAAAAACCTTTAACAGGGAGAAAAAATACGAAGAAGCCTCGGGGAGAGCAACAGAAGAGGGATAAACACAATTTACAGAATGTAACATTGAAGGGGATAACAGAAGTCTAATGGAATTATAATATATATAAAGAATATGATGATGAGAATGCCAAGTAATGCCCAGATGCCACCGGAACAGCCCAGGAACTGAGCCATGTGACCTCCATCGTGATGGAGACCTGACAGGAGGACAGACTACACGTGCACACAAGGGAGACTCACATCACACCTTTCACATACAGAAAAAGAGAAAGGAGAAGACGTCATTCAGAGAGAGAGAGAGAGAAGACGTGAGAGAAGAGAACAGTTTGCAATAGTCAATAATCTACACTCTATAATCTGGTCAGCAGAACAGTGCTTGGTAAATTCATTGAGACAGAAACCGACCTGCCATTCAGTACCCGAGCGGTGCCTTGTTATTGGACTTGTGTCCGAGTCAGGGATTGGCCATAACAAACACCATGTTCGAACATAAGGTAGTTAATAAGTGTACTTGGTACCAGAACACCTTAAGCCGAAGATCGATGATAGACTTTGTGGTCGTATCATCGGATCTGCGGCCGTATGTTTTGGACACTCGGGTGAAGAGAGGAGCAGAGCTGTCAACTGATTACCTGTTGGTGAGTTGGATCAGATGGCTGGGAATGCTGCCGGACAGAACTGGTAAACCCAAACGTGTAGTGAGGGTTAACTGGGAACATCTGTCGGAGGCCCCTGTCTATGAGTTCTTCAACTCCCACGTCCGAAAGAAGTTCTCGTGTATCCCGAGGGACGCTGAGGACATGGAGTCTGAGTGGACCATGTTCAAAGCTTCTAATGCAGATGCGGCAGGTAGGCGCTGTGGTCAAACAATGTTTTTTTAAAATGTTGATATACTTCAATGATCCCCGTAGGGAAATTATGCTCTGCATTTAACCTATCCTAGCTAAGTAGGTAGGAGCAGTGGGCAGCTGCCGTGCAGCACCCGGGGACCAACTCCAGTTCGTCTTGCCATGCCTCGGTCAAGGGCACAGACAGGAGTATTTACCCTAATATGCATATCTTTTTGATGGTGGGGAAAACCGAAGCAACCGGAGAAAACCCACGGCAGATACGGGAGAACATGCAAACTCCACACAGAGGACAACATGGGATAACCCCAAGGTTGGACAACCCCGGGGTTCAAACCAAGGAAATTCTTGCTGTGAGGCCACAGCGCTAACACACGCGCCACCGTGCCACCCATAAGGGTCATAAGGTCATTGGTGCCTGTCGAGATGGCAACCTAGGAACCCGCTGGTGGACACCGGTGGTGAGGGAAGCCGTCAGGCTGAAGAAGGAGGCCTTTAGGGCTTCATTGGCCCAAGGCTCTTCTGAAGAAGCAGAATTGTACTGGAAGGCCAGAAAGGCTGTGGCTTCGGCGGTCGTGGAAGCAAAAACCCGGATGTGGGAGGAGTTTGGCGAGGCTATGGAGGAGTACTTTTGGTTGGCCTCAAGGAAGTTCTGGCAAACCATCTGGCGACTCAGGATGTGGAAGCAGGGCTTGACTCAGGTTGTGTTCAGCCGGGGAGGAGAACCGCTGACACGGACTGGGCATGTTGTCGGGCAGTGGAAAGAACACTTTGAGGAGCTCCTGCACCCGGCTAACACGTCCTCAGTAGAATAGGTAGAGTCCAAAGACTATGGGGAAGCCCCAGCCATATCCCTGGCAGAGGTCTTTGAGTTAGTTAAGAAGCTCCTCGGTGGCAAGGTGCCGGGTGTGGATGAGATTTTCCCTGATAGTCTAAAGGCTGTGGACATTGTTGGTCTCTCTTGGCTGACATACCTCTACAGTGTCACGTGGAAAAGGTCTTCCCTCCAAAATATCTTGTGAACACAGATAGCTGTTCCATATCGGTTCAGTCATAGGACGAGTCTATGGCTGGTGATATGTCTTCTGCTTTCTTCAAATCGTTGAGTAGATTGGAAAAACACTCATCTGCTAATAGTTCTACTCTTCTTGTTGCCGTGTTAGCTGACAATGACACCTGCTTTAATAGCTCCAAACCCGTTTTCTTGTTTTTGTCATCATGACTTAGAACTTCGCCAGCCATATCAGTTGCACACATTTTAATCAACTCAGCATCAGCGAATGGCTTTTTAGCTTTAACCAAGGTTCCATGAAACATGCAATGATGCGACTGTTGTGCTCTCTTGTGCCGATGTTGATTTACAGACAGTCGAAATGGAGTGCTTGTATGATGTTATCATATCTGCTCATTTTTGTTTGCGGTGATCTGATTTTGTAGGGTAGTTGGCAGTAAAACTGGCAGCATGCATAGTGTTGAAGTGCCGCTTGAGAGTACCCACTTTGCAGACAGTTACGGTCTGCATGCAGATCAAGCATGTCGGTTTGGCATTGGCGTGGTCCGGTAAAATAAAACAAAACTGATCAGTCAGATTTGAACTGACGGTTTTCCTGGTCGACTTTGTGCTTTTTCGTGCAGGCCATGTTCTTGGTGTAGGACAGTTACTGATTATCTGTGTCTCAAATGGTTGAGTAGCTCTGTCTAGTCAGGGACCATGGAGAACGCAGAGTACGTCTTACATCTGTGCTCGCTCTACGGCATAGGTCAAGTGTACGGTGTGGGGTGAGGTCAAAATAAAGTAGAGCAGCACTCACGTTGTCTCACGTGTTGTTCACTATACGTAGTTAACATATTATGACAGGTGCGTTAGTGCCAATGGGTCGGCATGGGCCAGACATTTAGCTCCCACGGGCCGCTTATTGGGGTTCAGGGCTGTGAACCTTAAAATTCATGAATGCTGCAAAAATTATTTTCCATCTATAGCTTCCTCCAGAGTCACTGGTTAAATATATATGGACGTATATATATAGTATATCTAAAAAAATATGAATTATCAATCAATCTTGGATGGCAGCTTTAAGGAAATGGTGTTTGCTTTCCTGATTGAGAAAAAGACGAAGCAGTAACCCAAAACCGGATGTGGATCCACGGAGGGGTTCATTCTGATAAGGTGCTTTTATTTTCCAGAGGGAAAAGTACATTTTGTAATTCTTCTGTCTGCACTGGACTTGATTAGCGTCATGTGCTTGATTGGCTCTAGGTGCAAAATCACAAGACACTCACACACACTCACACATAGTATGTGTGCCAGATGTGGCCCAAATGTGGCCCAAGTGTGACTGAGTTAAGGCAGCCACACTCCCCCTGAGTCAGCGCCGTCATTCAAGGCCAAATTTGGGCCGTAAGAGAACCGAAGATGTGGCCCATATTTGGGCCAAAGATTCTTTGGTATCTGGGAAAAATGTACAATTTAATACACAGTAGAGTAGTCGTATAACTGTACAGGGCACATGTTGGACGGGGGACTTCTTCCATGTCCACCATGGCTGTAGATCTAATATGGCATAGATGCAGATTGTGTTTTTGTGAGGGGGACATTGGGAACAACACGTTGAAAGCCTGGCTTTAAACTCTACCTGAAGACAGACATAAAGACAAACTGACAGGTAGACAGACAGACAAAAGCTGAGTGTTAAGTAGATGTGTCGACTGAAAAGCGAGTGGTAGAGTAGGAAGACCAGGCGTCCGGGTAGCGTAGCAGTCGATTCCATTGCCTAGCAACACGGGGATCACCGATTCGAATCCCCGTGTTACCTCCGGATTGGTCAGCCGTTATTGCGTGATCCTCCCATGTGCTACGTCATCCCCCTGGCGAAACTCCTCACTGTCAGGTGAAAAGAAGCAGCTGGCGACTCCACATTTATCAGAGGAGGCACGTGGTAGTCTGCAGCCCTCCCCAGATTGGCAGAGCGAGTGGAGCAGTGACCGAGATGGCTTGGAAGAGTGGGGTAATTGGCCGGATACAATTGGGGAGAAAAAGGGGGGACCCCTCCCCCCCCAAAAAAGAGGGAGATATCAAAGTCCCACAGTGGACAAACTCTTACAAGGGATTAACAGATCAGTCACTTTCAGCAAACTGGAGCTGAAGTGGGGCTCTCACCAACTAGAGCTCACACCAGAATCAAGAGGTGTCACTGCATTTGTGGTACACACGGTACCTTCATGTACCAAAGAGTCATTTTTAGTGTTAATTGGCTAGTGAAGTATATCAGCATGAGATTGTGATGAAGGCTGGCGTCGAGGGGCTAGATAACATTTCTGACGACATAATCAACCATGCCCCAGACCAGAATTTCGCCGGTGAGGAGTTCCACCCACTCCTTCAGAGCCTTAATTTTTTCCATGGCAGCAGTGGCCTGGTACAATTGGGGAGAAAAAAAAAAGAGGGGGGGGACAATCTCAGCAAAACAAACAACCACAGCTAACAACACATGTTCTAAAATAATAAGTAAAATAAACACAATGTAATTTTGGCAGAGAATAGATGTACCTATTGCACTAGAATAAATAATTAGTGCACTCATGTGAATGTAATTATGCACTGAACATAATTTCGCTTCATTATTGCGGACAGGTATGCATCTCTTTATTAAAAACGTAAATACAACATGTATATATAACAGTATAGTAAAATAATGCGTTTTCCCTGTGGGATGGGAGAAGACATTAAATCAATGGAACTTTATTGTGCAGGTGTGAATGGTAAGAATGCTTGTGGGTGTGGGCACAAACATTGTGGGAGTGCGCAGTAATGGTCAGAAATCCAGCGAGAGCAGGATTAAGAAAACAGTCCCGTGCAGGGCTCCTGTACCACCATAGAGATGCAACTTATACACCGAAGCAACTTGTGTTTTTTTGGTCGGATGTCCCTACAGACACAATTGGCCGTGTCTGCGGGTTGGAAGCCGGATGTGAGCATGTGTCCTGATCACTGCACTAGCGCCTCCTCTGGTCGGTCGGGGCACCTGTTCAGGGGGGAGGGAGAAGTGGGGAAATAGCGTGATCCTCCCATGCGCTACATCCCGCTGGTGAAATTCCTCACTGTCAGGTGAAAGGAAGCGGCTGGCGACTCCACATGTATTGGCAGGGCATGTGGTACTTTGCAGCCCTCACCAGATCGCCAGAGGGGATGGAGCAGCGACTCAGAAAGGTCGGATAATTGGCCATTGGCAAGTGGGGAGAAAAAGAATGGAAAAAAGAAAAAAAAAGAAAAAAAGCAAACAAAATAAGAAAATAGTGACATTTAACTTCACCCCTGCCTGGATGAGGGCAGCACTCATCTTTTGTTTGTGTTGCTCCCCTTGAGAAAGCTCGCCGGTGAGGAGTTCCACCCACTCCTTCAGAGCCTTAATTTCTTCTATGTCAGCAGTTTTTAACTGCTGCTCCTTGAGGGCGGTGTCTCTCTGCAGGGCAGCGTCTCTCTGTGCAGCCTCCACCTGCTGCAAGAGCATGCGTTTGTCCAGGAGGAGCAAGTCCTTTTCTCGCTCCATGGATTCCTTGGCACAAAGAGCAGCACTTAACTCCTGCTCCTTCAGGGTGGCGTCTCTCCATTTGGCCTCCAGGAGCACGTCTTTGTTCAAGATGATTGATTCAATATCTTGCTTCATGGCCTCCTTGGCAGAAAGAGTGGCATTTAACTCCTCCTCTGAATGGAGGAGCGCAGCCGCCATCTTTTCTCGGCTTTGCTCCCCTCGGGAAAGCTGGTCAGTGAGGAGTTCCACCTGCTCCTCCAGAGCCTTAATTTTCACATTGGCAGCAGTTTGTACCTCCTGCTGCTTCAGGTTGGTGTCTGTCTGCAAGGCCTCCAGGAGCACGTCTTTGTCAAAGATGATCGACTGCATGTATTTCTCCATGGCCTCCTTGGCAGAAAGAGTGGCATTTAACTCCTCCTCTGCCTGGAGGAGGGCAGCCGCCATCTTTACGTTGCTTTTCACCCCTTGGGAAAGCTCAGTGGTGAGGAGTTCAACCTGCTGCTCCAGAGCCTTGATTTTCGCATTGGCAACAGTTTGTAACTCTTGCTGCTTCAGGTTGGCGTCTCTATGCAAGGCCTCCAGGACCACTTCTTTGTCCAAGATGATCGACTGCATGTCTTTCTCCATGGCCACCTTGGCAGAAAGAGTGGCATTTAACTCCTCCTCTGCCTGGAGGAGGGCAGCCGCCATCTTTACGTTACTTTTCACCTCTTCGGAAAGCTTGGAGGTGATTAGCTCCACCTGCTCCTCCAGAGCCTTAATTTTCGCATTGGCAGCGGTTTGTAACTCCTGCTGCGTCAGGTTGGTGTCTCTCTGCAAGGCCTCCAGGAGGACGTCTTTGTCAAAGATGACCGACTGCATATATTTCTCCATGGCCTCCTTGGCAGAAAGAGTGGCATTTAACTCCTCCTCTGCCTGGAGGAGGGCAGCCGCCATATTTTCTCGGCTTTGCTCCCCTCGGGAAAGCTGGTCAGTGAGGAGTTCCATCTGCTCCTCTAGAGCCTCAATTTCCACCATGGCAGCAGTTTGTAAGTCCTGCTCCTTCAGGGCAGCGTCTCTCCGCACAGCCTCCAGGACCACTTCTTTGTCCAAGATGATCGACTGCATGTCTTTCTCCATGGCCACCTTGGCAGAAAGAGTGGCATTTAACTCCTCCTCTGCCTGGAGGAGGGCAGCCGCCATCTTTACGTTACTTTTCACCTCTTCAGAAAGCTTGGTGGTGATTAGCTCCACCTGCTCCTCCAGAGCCTTAATTTTCACATTGGCAGCAGTTTGTAACTCGTGCTGCTTCAGGTTGGTGTCTCTCTGCAAGGCCTCCAGGAGGACGTCTTTGTCAAAGATGATTGATTCAATATCTTGCTTCATGGCCTCCTTGGCAGAAAGAGTGGCATTTAACTCCTCCTCTGAATGGAGGAGGGCAGCCGCCATCTTTACGTTACTTTTCACCTCTTCGGAAAGCTTGGTGGTGATTAGCTCCACCTGCTCCTCCAGAGCCTTAATTTTCGCATTGGCAGCAGTTTGTAACTCCTGCTGCTTCAGGTTGGTGTCTCTCTGCAAGGCCTCCAGGAGGACGTCTTTGTCAAAGATGATCGACTGCCTATCTTTCTCCATGGCCTCCTTGGCAGAAAGAGTGGCATTTAACTCCTCCTCTGCCTGGAGGAGGGCAGCCGCCATCTTTACGTTACTTTTCACCTCTTCGGAAAGCTTGGAGGTGATTAGCTCCACCTGCTCCTCCAGAGCCTTAATTTTCGCATTGGCAGCAGTTTGTAACTCCTGCTGCGTCAGGTTGGTGTCTCTATACAAGGCCTCCAGGAGGACGTCTTTGTCAAAGATGACCGACTGCATATATTTCTCCATGGCCTCCTTGGCAGAAAGAGTGGCATTTAACTCCTCCTCTGCCTGGAGGAGGGCAGCCGCCATATTTTCTCGGCTTTGCTCCCCTCGGGAAAGCTGGTCAGTGAGGAGTTCCAGCTGCTCCTCTAGAGCCTCAATTTCCACCATGGCAGCAGTTTGTAACTCCTGTTCCTTCAGGGCAGCGTCTCTCCGCACAGCCTCCAGGACCACTTCTTTGTCCAAGATGATCGACTGCATGTCTTTCTCCATGGCCACCTTGGCAGAAAGAGTGGCATTTAACTCCTCCTCTGAATGGAGGAGGGCAGCCGCCATCTTTACGTTACTTTTCACCTCTTCAGAAAGCTTGGTGGTGATTAGCTCCACCTGCTCCTCCAGAGCCTTAATTTTCACATTGGCAGCAGTTTGTAACTCCTGCTGCTTCAGGTTGGTGTCTCTCTGCAAGGCCTCCAGGAGGACGTCTTTGTCAAAGATGATTGATTCAATATCTTGCTTCATGGCCTCCTTGGCAGAAAGAGTGGCATTTAACTCCTCCTCTGAATGGAGGAGGGCAGCCGCCATCTTTACGTTACTTTTCACCTCTTCGGAAAGCTTGGTGGTGATTAGCTCCACCTGCTCCTCCAGAGCCTTAATTTTCGCATTGGCAGCAGTTTGTAACTCCTGCTGCTTCAGGTTGGTGTCTCTCTGCAAGGCCTCCAGGAGGACGTCTTTGTCAAAGATGATCCACTGCCTATCTTTCTCCATGGCCTCCTTGGCAGAAAGAGTGGCATTTAACTCCTCCTCTGCCTGGAGGAGTGCAGCCGCCATCTTTTCTCTGCTTTGCTCTGCTCGAGAAAGCTGGTCGGTGAGGATTTGCACCTGCTCCTCAAGAGCCTTCATTTCCACCATGGCAGTAGTTTGTAACTCCTGCTCCTTCAGGGCAGCGTCTCTCTGCACGGCCTCCAGGAGCACGTCTTTGTCCAAGATGATCGACTGCATGTCTTTTTCCATGGCCAACTTGGCAGAAAGAGTGGCATTTAACTCCTCTGCCTGGAGGAGGGCAGCCGCCATCTTTACGTTGCTTTTCACCCCTTGGGAAAGCTCGGTGGTGAGGAGTTCCACCTGCTCCTCCAGAGCCTTAATTTTCGCATTGGCAGCAGTTTGTAACTCCTGCTGCTTCAGGTTGGTGTCTCTCTGCAAGGCCTCCAGGAGGACGTCTTTGTCAAAGATGATTGATTCAATATCTTGCTTCATGGCCTCCTTGGCAGAAAGAGTGGCATTTAACTCCTCCTCTGAATGGAGGAGGGCAGCCGCCGTCTTTACGTTACTTTTCACCTCTTCGGAAAGCTTGGTGGTGATTAGCTCCACCTGCTCCTCCAGAGCCTTAATTTTCGCATTGGCAGCAGTTTGTAACTCCTGCTGCTTCAGGTTGGTGTCTCTCTGCAAGGCCTCCAGGAGGACGTCTTTGTCAAAGATGATCGACTGCCTATCTTTCTCCATGGCCTCCTTGGCAGAAAGAGTGGCATTTAACTCCTCCTCTGCCTGGAGGAGGGCAGCCGCCATCTTTACGTTACTTTTCACCTCTTCGGAAAGCTTGGAGGTGATTAGCTCCACCTGCTCCTCCAGAGCCTTAATTTTCGCATTGGCAGCAGTTTGTAACTCCTGCTGCGTCAGGTTGGTGTCTCTATACAAGGCCTCCAGGAGGACGTCTTTGTCAAAGATGACCGACTGCATATATTTCTCCATGGCCTCCTTGGCAGAAAGAGTGGCATTTAACTCCTCCTCTGCCTGGAGGAGGGCAGCCGCCATATTTTCTCGGCTTTGCTCCCCTCGGGAAAGCTGGTCAGTGAGGAGTTCCAGCTGCTCCTCTAGAGCCTCAATTTCCACCATGGCAGCAGTTTGTAACTCCTGCTCCTTCAGGGCAGCGTCTCTCCGCACAGCCTCCAGGACCACTTCTTTGTCCAAGATGATCGACTGCATGTCTTTCTCCATGGCCACCTTGGCAGAAAGAGTGGCATTTAACTCCTCCTCTGAATGGAGGAGGGCAGCCGCCATCTTTACGTTACTTTTCACCTCTTCAGAAAGCTTGGTGGTGATTAGCTCCACCTGCTCCTCCAGAGCCTTAATTTTCACATTGGCAGCAGTTTGTAACTCGTGCTGCTTCAGGTTGGTGTCTCTCTGCAAGGCCTCCAGGAGGACGTCTTTGTCAAAGATGATTGATTCAATATCTTGCTTCATGGCCTCCTTGGCAGAAAGAGTGGCATTTAACTCCTCCTCTGAATGGAGGAGGGCAGCCGCCATCTTTACGTTACTTTTCACCTCTTCGGAAAGCTTGGTGGTGATTAGCTCCACCTGCTCCTCCAGAGCCTTAATTTTCGCATTGGCAGCAGTTTGTAACTCCTGCTGCTTCAGGTTGGTGTCTCTCTGCAAGGCCTCCAGGAGGACGTCTTTGTCAAAGATGATCGACTGCCTATCTTTCTCCATGGCCTCCTTGGCAGAAAGAGTGGCATTTAACTCCTCCTCTGCCTGGAGGAGTGCAGCCGCCATCTTTTCTCTGCTTTGCTCTGCTCGAGAAAGCTGGTCGGTGAGGATTTGCACCTGCTCCTCAAGAGCCTTCATTTCCACCATGGCAGTAGTTTGTAACTCCTGCTCCTTCAGGGCAGCGTCTCTCTGCACGGCCTCCAGGAGCACGTCTTTGTCCAAGATGATCGACTGCATGTCTTTTTCCATGGCCACCTTGGCAGAAAGAGTGGCATTTAACTCCTCTGCCTGGAGGAGGGCAGCCGCCATCTTTACGTTGCTTTTCACCCCTTGGGAAAGCTCGGTGGTGAGGAGTTCCACCTGCTCCTCCAGAGCCTTAATTTTCGCATTGGCAGCAGTTTGTAACCCCTGCTGCTTCAGGTTGGCGTCTCTCTGCAAGGCCTCCAGGAGCACATCTTTGTCGAAGATGATTGATTCTGTATCTTTCTTCATGGCCTCCTTGGCAGAAAGAGTGGCATTTAACTCCTCCTCTGCCTGGAGGAGTGCAGCCGCCATCTTTTCTCTGCTTTGCTCCCCTTGGGAAAGCTGGTCAGTGAGGAGTTCCACCTGCTCCTCCAGAGCCTTCATTCCCACCATGGCAGCAGTTTGTAACTCCTGCTCTTTTGCGGCGGCCTCTCTCAGCAGGGCCCCCACCGGCTGTAGGATCAAAGCTTTGTCCAGGATCATCGTCTCCATGTCTTCCTCAATGGCCGTCGCGGCATAAATAGCGGCATGCAAATCCAAAGCTGCCTGCTGGAGTTGAGCCGCCCTCTTTTTCTCATTTGTTTTATTAGTTGTTTGCTACACAACAGATGGAAAATATCAATGACTATCTGTGTTTAGATCTGCTCAACACATCAGTGGCAAACACGAAGTCTGCAAGTGTCACTACATGAAGTGTCTCATTTTGTCCCCCAGCTGTGGAGAAGGTAATGGCTGCAGCCTGCGGGAAGGCGGAGTTGGCCGTTCAGCCCCGCCCACAGGTCCAGCCCCGCGTGCCCACAATAGATTGACAGTGACAGCGATTTGTGCAGAAAATAATTAGTGTGGTTAACATAAGCGTCAGAGTTTCACGTTTTGTTCTACAACACAAATTATGGCCGTTAATATCACGACTGTTAATTTTGAAGCTAATATGTGCTTCAAACTTCTATTGATTGGCTGTGTGGATCAAGATTCGTTAAAAAGGGGGTTGATCTGTGGGGATTATCTTGATGAACAAAACGTGTTAATATTATAAGCCTTATTCCGATACAGAATTTATTGTCATAATCTATCCACAATCCAAATCCATAATTTTATGATTCACGTGACCTTTTCCGGTTCTAAAAGGAGGCTGGAAGAAGAAACTCGCATTATGTCGGTGAGTGTTAAATTGCCTTGCTACAGTAACCTAAAAGCCCATTAAAACCTTATTAGGAGTCAAATGCGTTTTCCTGCAGTGAATTGTCTTAATATTACGTTAGGATGTGTAGGTTGTTAGACTCGTTGCGTCGCGTTGTTAGCGTGTAACGTTAGATCAGTTAATTTAAACGAGCGGCAGCGTCGCCGTCGTGTGACGGAGTATAAACGAGGCTTTCCGGTGAGCCAACATGCACAATAGCTGCTGCTCTTGTGCATATATTGTGCATATATTAGTAAAAGTGTATTGGTTTTGGGGCCGGACCTGTGGGGTAAAAAAACACGGTGAGTAATCGTTGTGAGCTGGGGAAAGAAACGCGGTGACGTAATGAATGTGGGCGGGGCTGGAAGGGCTGGACGTCCAACTCCGCCTTCCAGCGGGCTGCAGCCGGTAATACATGGCAGCCGTCTGGTTTGGCCTGTTGTTGTTTTTTCTCTTCTTTTCTTTTCTCTTTTTTTTTAATATTATGAACATACGATCGGCAGTTTTCCGACATTCAGCCGTTAAGTGAAACATACATCCTTATGTAATGAACACTTCTACGAGTGAAGATGGAAAAAGGCAGATAATCAAATGAAATATACAAAGTAAAAAACGTAATTAACTTAAATGGCTTGGCCTGTTTTTACCTGCTGGCTGCCTTGCTGCTGACGGGACTGTTGGTTCAAACCAGCGCTTGTGTTGTCATGTCCCTGGTGGTGAACGTCGTCCTGCTTCATCTTTCCTTTCTCACTTCTCTGTCCGTGACTCTGAATGCGACCTCTTCCGCCCACGCGAATCGACTAACTGACTGTCCAGCGCCGCTGTGCGGCCTTTTAAGCAGTTCTTAGGTTCTAGAATGTCGTAATCTAATACCACGTGATCGGTTGATTCTTAAAGAGACAGGCTCTGAAACACAATCGGTTTGTTGCTCTTTTGTAAGCTGGGAAACACACCGCAGAATGAATTAAAGTTATTTCAATAAAATTACTTGTAAAGAAATATTAAATGTGTTCACTATACAAACCTTAGAATTCCCTTCATATTTTAGACCCTGTGGGCGCTTTCTGGAGCGCAGGACCTTCCCATGCCCTTCTGCAGCTGAGCCGTCACTCCAAGTATCCAACTCCACAACCGGCAGGAAACGCACAAAACCCGACTGCAATCCCGCATCACTATCTGTCGCTATATTCACACCGGGGAGGTGTCGAGCTCTGGGTGACGGATCGAGACCGGCGGGCGAGTCTCTTGAACGAGCGCGGCTCGGTTGGCTGTGAATCACGTGACCTCGCGGGACTCATCGGAAAGAAAGGCACGTAAAATGACCACAAAAACAGCTTCTGGGGGTCTCACACTTGCAAATCCAACTCTATGAGTGATCAACTTTTATATCATCATGCACATTTTTAATACACCTTTTTTTTGTTGAACGCGCACGTCGTAAACACGGTTGGTGCATTCTTCAGTCCACAAATGAACAGCTGACGTCCGGGTAACATGCAGGATTGCGGAGTGTTTTTATTTGGCTTTATTTCCTCTGTTGTTGAAATCGGTCGCTTGCCAGCCTTCACTTGATTTAATCTGCAGTTCCGAGTTGTTTCCCCGCGGCGCGGGCGGTGCGTCGCGAATTGTGGCCACATTCTCGTGGACGACCTGAGAGGGGCGCTGACGGACGTTTAGTCCCTCTTATTCTTTGACGTATGAATTTATAAAAGTCAAAGTTCATCGGAATAATCTGACCAACACGCTTCCGCTTTATTACGCGCGCGCAGCGGAGGAGCGGCGTGGCTCTGCACGGTCTCGTGCTTGTTTAAGCAAAAGGCAACCCAGAGACACGAATAAGATTTATTTTATTACTTCAACGGCCAAACTGGCCTTCAAAGATCTGCAGCATTTTGAAATCAGAGTTCACAACTGGGTCTTAATTTATCACAACAAATAAAACAAAGATGCTACAGCAGTTTTTTCTGTTTTGAATTAAATTAGACATTTCACATTAATACATATGTAACCGGTTATTTTCTTGCCCGGTGCGGGATTCGAGACGGGGTGTACTGCACCACAAGGCGACATCACTAACCGCTCGGCTAAAGGGTCACACCCGTTAGCTAGGGGCTAACGTGTCTTATTAGTAGTTTACATATTGTCACAGCCTCTCGTTCTTGACATCAAAGCGATCTCCCTTGACACCTGCTACACCAGCTGACACCTGCTACGCCAGCTGACACCTGCTGACCCCCCTTCACCCCGGCAATCGCCCTCACCCTTAAAAGGCCTCCACTATGGACCAGTCTTCGCTGGAACGTCGCCATTCATGGACATCTGCCTGCCTGCCTACCTGCCACAGAGCCACCTCCTGCTCTACCCCCGAGATCGGTCACTTCAATAAAGACTGGATTCTTCCCTTACCTGGATGTCCCGTCTGCTTTTGGGTTCCTTCCCGATACGTGACAGTTACTGTCACAGCCTCTCGCCCTTGACATCAAAGCGACTCACCGCGCGCCAAGCCAGGTGGGCGCTCTTTTTTGGTCGTTTTAATTTTTCTTTGACGTACAGACCTGGCTCCAGGAATGCCAAGCCCGATGCTCTGTCTCGTGTGCATGGGGAGGAGTCTGAGCCCAAGCTCCAACCTGACACCATCGTTCCCTCTACCTGTGTGGTTGCGGCTGCGGCTGTCACCTGGAACATTGAAAGGGTGGTCATGGCAGCACAACAGACTCAGCCTGACCCAGGTAACGGTCCCCCCGGGCGCTTGTTTGTTCCAGACGCTGTTAGATCTAGCGTGTTGTAGTGGGCTCACTCTTCCAAACTTACCTGCCATCCTGGAGTAACCCGTACCCTGGCCTTCCTCCGCAGGCGGTTCTGGTGGCCTTCCATGACGAGGATACTGGGTCTTTTGTTTCTGCCTGTCCTGTTTGTGCCCAGAATAAGCCCTCCACTCGGGCCAGTGCCAGTCTGCTGCGCCCCCTGCCTGTTCCACACCGTCCCTGGTCGCATCTGTCCTTGTATTTCGTCTCTGGTCTGCCCGCCTCCGACGGTAACACTGTTGTACTGACTGTCGTTGATTGCTTCAGTAAATTTGCTCACTTTTTGCCCCTGTCTAAACTGCCTTCGGCCCGAGAGACTGCGGATCTGCTGGTCAGGGAGGTTTTCCGGGTCCACGGTCTTCCCCGTGATATAGTGTGTGACCGTGGCCCCCAGTTCATTTCTGCTGTCTGGAAGGCTTTCTGCTCTGCCATCGGTGCCACCGTCAGCCTGTCATCGGGGTTCCATCCTCAGACCAACGTCCAGGCCGAGAGGGCCAACCAGGCATTGGAGACTTTCCTCCGCTGTCTGGTGTCTGCCAACCCATCCTCTTGGTCCTCACAACTTCCCTGGGTAGAACATGCCCATAACACCTTGCCATCGTCTGCTACTGGGTTGTCCCCTTTTCAATGCCTTTACGGCTATCAGCCCCCCCCCCTTTTTCCTTCTCAAGAGGTAGACATTCTGGTTCCGTCTGTCCAGGCCCATGTCCGTCGGTGCCGTCGGACCTGGCAGCGAGCCCGTGCTGCACTGCTCAGGGCCTCCGGCCGTTACCAGCGCTTGGCGGATCGTCATCGCACCCCTGCTCCGGACTAATCCCCCGGTGACCAGGTATGGCTCGCTACCAAGGATCTACCCTTGAAATCGGACGCTAAAAAACTGTCCCCCGGGTATATTGGTCCCTTTCCCATTGTCAAAGCAATTAACCCCTCTATGGTCCGTCTGAAGCTGCCCCGCGCTCTCCGGGTTCACCCTTCCTTCCATGTGTCCTGCCTCAAACCTGTCTCTACCAGCCCTCTAGTTCCTCCGGCCCCCCCGCCCCCACCTCCTCGTATGATCAACGATCATCCAGATTACACCGTTCGTCGTCTCCTGGACTCTTGTCGCCGCGGTCGCGGCCTGCAGTATCTCGTGGACTGGGAGGGATATGGCCCGGAGGAGAGGTGTTGGGTCCCTCGTTGCCTTGTCCTGGACGCGAACCTCATCCAGGACTTCCACAGGACGCACCCTGACGGGCCTGGTAGATCGCCCGGTGGCGCCCCTCGGAGGGGGGGGGTACTGTCACAGCCTCTCGCCCTTGACATCAAAGCGATCGCCCTTGACACCTGCTACACCAGCTGACACCTGCTACGTCAGCTGACACCTGCTACGCCAGCTGACACCTGCTGACCCCCCCCTTCACCCCGGCAATCGCCCTCACCCTTAAAAGGCCTCCACTATGGACCAGTCTTCGCTGGAACGTCACCATTCATGGACTTCTGCCTGCCTGCCTGCCTACCTGCCACAGAGCCACCTCCTGCTCTACCCCTGAGATCGGTCACTTCAATAAAGACTGGATTCTTTCCTTACCTGGTTGTCCCGTCTGCTTTTGGGTTCCTTCCCGATACGTGACAATTCATGTCTCTGTGTTGCCTTTTGCTTAAACAAGCATGACACCATGCAGAGCCACGCCGCTCATCCGCTGCGCGCGCTTAATAAAGCGGAAGCGTGTTTGTCAGAATATTCCGATGAACTTTGACCTTTATAAATTCATATATCAAAGAATAACGAGGGACTAAACGTCCCTCAGCGCCCCTCTCAGGTCGTCCACGAGAATGTGGCCACAATTCGCGACGCACCGCCCGCGCCGCGGGGAAACAACTCGGAACTGCAGATTAAATCAAGTGAAGGCTGGTAAGCGACCGATTTGAACAACAGAGGAATTAAAGCCAAATAAAAACACTCCGCAGTCCTGCACGTTACCCGGATGTCAGCTGTTAATTTGTGGACTGAAGAATGGACCAACAGTGTTTACGACGTGCGCGTTCACCAAAAAAAGGTGTATTAAAAATGTGCATGATGATATAAAAGTTGATCACTCATAGAGTTGGATTTGCAAGTGTGAGACCCCCAGAAGCTGATTTTGTGGTCATTTTACGTGCCTTTCTTTCCAATGAGTCCCGCGATGTCACGTGATTCACAGCCAACCGAGCCGCGCTCGTTCAAGAGACTCGCCCGCCGGTCTCGATCCGTCACCCAGAGCTCGACACCAAGCCTTTTAAGTTAATTACTTTTTTTTACTTTGTATATTTCATTTGATTATCTAGCTTTTTCTATCTTCACTCGTAGAAGTGTACATTACATAAGGATGTATGTTTCACTTAACGGCTGAATGTCGGAAAACTGCCGATCGTATGTTCATAATATTAAAAAAAAAAGAGAAAAGAAAAGAAAAAACAACAGGCCAAACCAGACGGCTGCCATGTATTACCGGCTGCAGCCCGCTGGAAGGCGGAGTTGGACGTCCAGCCCTTCCAGCCCCGCCCACATCCATTACGTCACCGCGTTTCTTTCCCCAGCCCACAACGATTACTCACCGTGGTTTTTTACCCCACAGGTCCAGCCCCAAAACCAATACACTTTTACTAATATATGCACAATATATGCACAAGAGCAGCAGCTATTGTGCATGTTGGCTCACCGGAAAGCCTAGTTTATACTCCGTCACACGACGGCGACGCTGCCGCTCGTTTAAATTAACTGATCTAACGTTACACGCTAACAACGCGACGCAACCAGTCTAACAACCTACACATCCTAACGTAATATTAAGACAACAATTCACTGCAAGAAAACGCATTTGACTCCTAATAAGGTTTTAATGGGCTTTTAGGTTACTGTAGCAAGGCAATTTAACACTCACCGACATTATGTGAGTTTCTTCTTCCAGCCTCCTTTTAGAACCGGAAAAGGTCACGTGAATCCTAAAATTATGGATTTGGATTGCGGATAGATTACGACAATACATTCTGTATCGGAATAAGGCTTATAATATTAACATGTTTTGTTCATCAAGATAATCCCCACAGATCAACCCCCTTTTTAACGAATTTTGATCCACACAGGCAATTAATAGAAGTTTGAAGCACATATTAGCTTCAAAATTAACAGTCGTGATATTAACGGCCATAATTTGTGTTGTAGAACAAAACGTGAAACTCTCTTACGCTCATGTTAACCACGCTAATTACTTTCTGCATAAATCGCTGTCACTGTCAATCTATTGTGGGCACGCGGGGCTGGACCTGTGGGCGGGGCTGAACGGCCAACTCCGCCTTCCCGCAGGCTGCAGCCATTACCTTCTCCACAGCTGAGGGACAAAATGAGACACTTCATGTAGTGACACTTACAGACTTTGTGTTTGCCACTGATGTGTTGAGCAGATCTAAACACAGATATTCATTGATATTTTCCATCTATTGTGTAGCAAACAACAGAACAAACAAATGAGAAAAAGAGGGCGGCTGAAATCGAGCAGACATCGGTGGAGTTACATGTCGCTGTTTATGCCATGGAGCAAGACATGGAGACGATCATTCAGGACAAAGATGTGCTCCTACAAATGGTGGAGGCCCTGCAGAGAGAGGCCGCCGTAACGGAGCAGGAGTTACAAACTACTGCCATGGTGGAAATTAAGGCTCTTGAGGAGCAAGTGGAACTCCTCATACGCCCATTTCACGCCGCGGCCATCTTGGATTAAAAAAAAAAACAAGCGGTGTGAATTTAGCCACGCCCCCTTCTTACTTCATTGAAAACACTGCCGGAAGCAACTTGTCGTACTGGTGTGTACCATCCTAAATTCAACTGACACATTAAGATGCCATATGGGTAAATGTTTACTCCTCCTGCTATTATTGCAACAGACATTATGTACATGTAGGCCTACTGTATGCATTGAGCTGCAGAGGTTGCACCATGTACAGCCAGTTAAATAATATTGGGGTGACCAGTTTCACTGTGACTAAAACATTAGAAAGGAGACAGAAGTTTGACGCTGAAAAATGTTTCCCCCTTTTTGTAGTCGCATTGGTGACTTGATAGCGGAAGAAGATGAAGAGGAACATGAAGAGGCACATGAGGGAGATAGGTGAGTTGTTACTATCAATACAATACAATTTTTCAAACATGTAGATTACTGCATTATATAAATGTATATATATATATATATATTCACTAATCTTTCAATAGTGCAATAGTGGATAGCTCTGTTCTGACACATCATCTTGATAACAGGAAAATGTGTGGATTTATATTGCTTCCCACATGTATGACATATCCTCATGTGTCCAGTGAGGTTTGGGCGACTCTACCTGATCATGACTACGATGTGAGGCCCCTTTCTGTGGAAGACCAGCTTGACGCAGTAAAGAAACGCATCGCTTTACTGGAGGACGAAAATAAAAAGCTGAAAAGTGAGCGTTTTGGTCTGGAACGCTTCCATTGTGCGCCCAATCTGATCAGGTTTTACACTGGTTTTAAGGATTACCACACCCTCAAAGCACTCTTCCTAGCTTTACAGTCTTGATACTAGACTGCACAGAGATCCGCATCGAGACAGGTAGTTCGAAGGTTTTGAACACCATGACATACTCCCATTATAAAAGTAACATTACACTGAAATCCCTAATTGGGATCACTCCCTCAGGGCCAGTAAGCCTGGTAAGTAATCTATACACAGGATGTATTTCTGATAAGGAGATAACTAAGAGGTCAGGTGTTCTGGACCTCTTAGAGTCAGGTGATGAGGTCGTGGCCGATAAGGGCTTCCTTATCAAAGACCTGCTCGATGAAATAGATGTAAAACTTGTCATCCCTGCATTTTTAGGCCCAAGTGGACAGTTTAGCTGTAATGAGCTCACAGACACACAGAGTATTGCTGGCTTGAGAATACATGTCGAACGGTCAATAAGACGCATAAAGGAGTACCACATTTTTGATGGAGTCATACCCCTTTCACTAAGTGGAACAGTCAACCAACTGTGGACTGTGTGTGCACTCCTAACAAATTTTCAGGGACCACTGATTTAAACTTTTGTTAAATTCAGCTGACAAGAAAATAGTGCACACAAACATTACATAGATTGAAACATGTTTAACTTCATTTCAGTACAGTCCCATTTTTTAGCCCACACCTTGAGATGAGCAATCACTATCTTAGTTTAGTAAACAATTGATGATTTGAGTTGGTAGCCAGTTCCAGTTTATTGCTACAACAGAATGACAGTTGACCGAACATATTTTAGTTTAAAATGAACCAACAGTTTTGTTAAAGTTAAAGGACAAAGAATGAAAATATTGTAGATGGGACAATCTAATGTATGAATATTGAATGTACAGTATAAAAATGAAATAAATCTTATTTTTTATTTTATTGTGATTAAACAGTTTCTTTGAATACAGCCCTGTGTGTGTGCCTCTCCTCACTGGCACAGGAGAGGCAGAAAGTACTCGAAAAAGAAAAGATCCAGCTTAGTTTTCATATTGTGGTAAATGACAGTAGGTGCTCGAGGTTGGTAGTCCAAACCATGTTTGCTGCTGGCCCCGGCTGCATTGATTTCCGATTGAGTAAGAAGGGGGCGTGGTTAAGTTCCCACCACTTGGTTTTTTTTTAATCCAAGATGGCCGCGGCGTGAAATGGGCGTATGGACGAGCTTTCCCGAGGGAGGCAACGCAGAGAAAAGATGGTGGCTGCACTCCTCCAGGCAGAAGAGAAGTTAAATGCCATGCACTGTAAAAAAAATCCCAATTTACAGTATATGATTCTAATTTTTTACAGTAGTTTTCCTGTTCTTTAAAAATTGTGTACAGTCGTACCTGCCAGTCAGACTGTTTTTTAAGGTGGTTTTTAAGACTTATTAAAAGTGTTTGATCGTAATAATTTAGGAAAAATCTGTAAAATAAGGGTATTTTTCTGCAGAGCATTAAGTGAAAATGTATGTAAAAGTAATGTTTCTGGACTTAATTTGAATTAGGATAGTTTACTTTAATTTTACGGTTTTTGTTTGGCAGCTGTAGCTGCCAGTCATTGGCCGTTTTTTACGTTTTTTTTTTTTACAGTGCACTCTTTCTGCCAAGGCGGCCATGAAACAAGATATGGAATTAATCATCTTGGACAAAGACGTGCTCCTGGAGGCCTTGCATAGAGACGCCAACCTGAAGCAGCAGGAGTTACAAACTGCTGCCAATGCGAAAATCAAGGCTCTGGAGGAGGAGGTGGAACTCCTCACCACCGAGCTTTCCCAAGGGGTGAAAAGCAAAGTAAAGATGGCGGCTGCCCTCCTCCAGGCGGAAGAGAAGTTAAATGCCACAATGTAAAAAAAATCCTAATTTTTCAGTATATGAGTCTAATTTTTTACAGTAGTTTTCCTGTTCTTTAAAAATAGTGTAAAAAACTGTAGAATTACAGACATTATCTGTAAATCAACAATCCGCCTGATATTTTAAGTATTATGACAGTAATGACAAACTACATTTATTTATCATCCTTTTACAGAAAAATACTATATTAATTTTACATTATCTTTTCTGTTTTCTTAAATTACATACAAATTCACGTAAAATGACACTAATTATCTGTAATTACATATGTATCTTGTTATATAAAGGTTTAAAGTCCATACTAACAATCTTAACACTTTCCTCTAATTTTAAGCTAAATCTTATTATTTTTATATTTGCATGTAATTATACATTCAACCTGTAATTAAATATGTAGCTTGTTATATAAAGGTTTAAGTCCATACTAACTGTAATTAAATCGGTATACTTGTTGATGGGAAAAGCTTGAATGAACATGATTGGTTGATGTGGCTGCCATCAAGAAAATTGGCCAATGACAACTGTGCGCGCCTTTTTTTTGAAAATAACCGGCGAAATTCAAAATTTAATTCAGATACGTTGATATTTGGGAACACAAATCGGTAATTTATAACCTCGGCTACGAAAAAGCTGCCACATCCCATAGAATCCACCTTAGGGCGACGTTCGCTTTGTCTGTATGTCTGTGTGTATGTCTGAGTGTATGTGTGTGTGTATGTGTGTCTGTGTGTCTGTCGTCGGGAGCGACCGAAGTTGGACGCAGTTTTTCGCCGTCAAAAGTACGGACACGTCCTCAGTTTGAAGGGACTTAAACACCGGCAGTTGGAAGCTAAAGCTAGGCTACAGTTGAAAGCTAGCGAATATAGCATGCCAAAAACACGACAGCTGTTAACGAAAACGGCAACAAAGCTAACTTAACTAGCAAGACAAACAGTCGCCAAATTGTGCGTTTTTTCGGCCTTCGCCGTCCGAAGTTGGATACCGATCCGCTACGTCAGTTGGGTCCGGCGCTAGCGTCAGTCGGTCCACTAGTGGACTATCTGACCACTAATCGATTACCTGGATTTTTAACTGGATTTTTACCTGGATTATTTTACATCTGCTTGCCATGTTTTTATTTTGACCGAATCCGAGTTGTGGGATTTCGACGGAGAACAAAAAAATGGAGTATGGACACAGTTGAAGGGTGAGACGGATGTTTGGTCAGCTAGCTAACATTAGCTAAGTGAACTTAGCGGTTATAACTGTTCTCCTGCTGCTATGTCAGGTAAGGAAGCATTTCCCTGTTATTTGCTGTACATTCATAACCAAACGCAATGTTTGTGTTCATTCTCTAATTTACAGTGATGATGTTTTCAAACAGATTAGCTAGTTAACCATTAAGTAACGTTAAATTAAGTAAAGTCACAGGTGACAACGTTAGTTAGCTTGTTGGCCTGATTCGTGGTGTTAATAATAAATGTGGTTTAAACGAGAGGTTTGGTTTGCCTCTGTTTGCAGGCAGCGAGTCTTTGTCATGTCATTAACGTTATGTTAGTAACCTTACAGTTGCTTCTCTCTCTCGCTCTCTGTGTCAGGGATGCAAACTTGTCACCTTTCGGCGAAAATCGCCGTTTTGAATCCTCAGTAAGTCATTTGTGTGATTCTTGCAGATTCAATTAGTTTTGTGAAAAGGGTGTGTGTTTACATGGTAAAAGAATTAAAGCAGTGGCACAGCTCAGCCATGAAAGCAAGGTGTAAATGTCTAATATGTTAACATGATGTGAGCAGCAGAGCACACGTTACGTTACATCGTAACTGTCAGAAAATGGTGAAGAATGTTGATCACTGTTTCCCAAAGACCAAGGTGACGTCCTTAAGTGTCTGCCATGAACCGATGTCTGCCTTAAATTACTTCAGTAGCAGTAAGTTAACATTAATTCGTGGGTGAGTTTTTCTCAATATGCTGACTGTAAATGTACGTTAAATAAGATTAAATATAAATTAATTAAATTTACATTTTACTGTACATTAACACAACACTGGAAACGTTTGTGTGTATGTCCCGTGCCTATCCCACCCTTATAAGCTTCAGAGGACCTATTTCACACCTTGTTTTACCAGCCAAAATGCAACTGCTTGATTAATGGATATTTTATTCACTTAGTGAATACCTTGCAATACATCTCCATGTTGGAATGAATCAACATTTATGTTAAGTTCCATGTACCTATATACATACTATGTAAAGTCACTGATACTTCTCATTCTAATTCCAGAGACGCTCATCAAGGCAAGGTGATGATTGTCAGAGGGAAAGGTAAGTAATTTATATATACAGCCTATACTACAGGTCATTCTAAGACAATAAAAGATGTGAATGTTTTCAAGTTATTTACATAAATCATACTATTTGCCCTATTAAACAATCCTGATCAGTCTAAGAGATTGAATGACTGTGCTTGCTTAGCATAACTACCACCTCATCTCTCATTTGGTGTTGTTCAAGTAGTTGAGAAATTAGTAGAAGAAAGATAAACATGACCTACCCTGTCTCTGTCCTCTCTATCTTTGCAAAAGGGAAAATGCAGCATGAGCTCCAGAAGTGCCCGGGGAGTTGCTGTGTTGTCTTGTGGGGTTGTTAGTTTCAACAACTTAACTGCAGGCCTTCACTCAACCTGCATGTAATGCCCTTTCCTCTTCTCATACACTACTACTACTACTTTCGGCTGCTCCCGTTAGGGGTCGCCACAGCGGATCGTCTGTTTCCATTTCTTCCTGTCTTCTGCGTCTTCCTCTGTCCCACCAGCCACCTGCATGTCCATCCATAAACCTCCTCTTTGGCCTTCCTCTTCTCCTCTACCCTGGCAGCTCCATATTCAGCATCCTTCTCCCAATATACCCAGCATCTCTCCTCCACACATGTCCAAGCCATCTCAGTCTTGCCTCTCTTGCTTTGTCTCCAAACCGTCCAACCTGAGCGGTCCCTCTAATATAATGGTTCCTAATCCTGTCCTTCTTCGTTACTCCCAGTGAAAATCTTAGCATCTTCAACTCTGCCACCTCCAGCTCCGCCTCCTGTCTTTTCGTCAGTGGCACTGTCTCCAAACCATATAACATAGCTGGTCTCACAACCATCTTGTAAACTTTCCCTTTAACTCTTGCTGGTACCCTTCTGTCGCAAATCACTGCTGACACACTTCTCCACCCACTCCACCCTGCCTGCACTCTCTTTTTCACCTCTCTACTGCACTCCCCGTTACTTTGGACAGTTGACCCCAAGTATTTAAACTCAAATGCCTTTGTCACCTCCACTCCTTGCATCCTGACCATTCCACTGTCCTCCCTCTCGTTCACGCATAGGTATTCCGTCTTGCTCCTACTGACTTTCATTCCTCTTCTCTCCAGTGCATACCTCCACCTCTCCAGGCTCTCCTCAACCTGCACCCTACTCTCGCTACAGATCACAATGTCATCCGCGAACATCATCGTCCATGGAGACTCCTGCCTGGTCCTGTCTGTTAACCTGTCCATCACCATTGCAAACAAGAAAGGGCTCAGAGCCGATCCTTGATGTAATCCGACCTCCACCTTGAACCCATCTGTCATTCCAACCGCACACCTCACCACTGTCACACTTCCCTCATACGTATCCTGCACCACCCCCACATACTTCTCTGCAACTCCTGACTTCCTTATACAATACCACACCTCCTCTCTCAGCATTCTGTCATAAGCTTTCTAAATCTACAAAGACACAATGCAACTCTTTCTGGCCTTCTCTATACTTCTCAATCAACATTCTCAAAGCAAACATCGCATCTGTGGTGCTCTTTCGTGGCATGAAACCATACTGCTGCTCGCTGATCATCACCTCTCCTCTTAACCTAGCTTCTATTACTCTTTCCCAAATCTCCATGCTGTGGCTGATCAACTTTATACCTCTGTAGTTATTACAGTTCTACACATCGCCCTTGTTCTTGAAAATCGGTACCAGTATGCTTCTTCTCCACTCCTCAGGCATCCTCTCACTTTCCAGGATTGTGTTAAACAATCTAGTTAAAAACTCCACTGCCATCTCTCCTAAACATCTCCATGCCTCCACAGGTATGTCATCAGGACCAACTGCCTTTCCACTCTTCATCCTCTTCATAGCTGCCCTCACTTCCTCCTTGTTAATCCACTGAACTTCCTGATTCACTATCCCTACATCATCCAACCTTCTCTCTCTCTCTCTCTCTCTCTCTCTCTCTCTCTCTCTCTCTCTCTCTCTCTCTCTCTCTCTCTCTCTCTCTCTCTCTCTCTCTCTCTCTCTCTCTCATTTTCTTCATTCATCAGCCCCTCAGAGTATTCCTTCCACCTTCTTAGCACACTCTCCTCGCACATTTCCATCTCTATCCTTGATCGCCCTAACTTGCTGCACATCCTTTGCAGCTTGGTCCCTCTGTCTAGCCAATCGGTACAAGTCCTTTTCTCCTTCCTTAGTGTCTAACCTGTCATACAACTCACCATACGCCTTTTCCTTTGCCTTTTCCACCTCTCCCTTTGCTTTACGCTGCATCTCCTTGTACTCCTGTCTACTTTCTTCATCTCTCTTACTATCCCTCTTCTTCTTTGCCAACCTTTTCCTCTGTATAATTTGCTGTACTTCCTCATTCCACCACCAAGTCTCCTTGTCTTCCTTCCTCTGTCCTGATGACACACCAAATACCTTCTTAGCTGTCTCCCTCACTATTTCTGCAGTGGTTGTCCAGCCATCTGGCAACTCTTCACTACTACCCAGTGTCTGTCTTAACTCCTGCCTGAACTCCACACAACAGTCTTCCTTCTTCAACTTCCACCATTTGATCTTCGGCTGTGTCTTCACTCGCTTCCTCTTCTTGGTCTCCAAAGTCATCCTATAGACCACCATCCGATGCTGCCTAGCTACGTTCTCCCCTGTCACCACCTTGCAGTCTCCAATCCCTTTTAGATGGCGCCTTCTACATAAGATATAGTCCACCTGTGTGCACTTTCCTCCACTCTTGTACGTCACCCTGTGTTCCTCCCTCTTCTTGAAATATGTATTCACCACAGCCATTTCCATCCTTTTCACAAAATTGACCCCCATCTGTCCTTCCACATTTCTCTTCTTGACTCCATACCTTCCCATCACCTCCTCATCACCTCTGTTCCCTTCACCAACATGTCCATTGAAGTCCGCTCCAATCACCACTCTCTCCTCCTTGGGTACCCTCTCCACCATGTCGTCCAACTCACTCCAGAATTCTTCTTTTTCATCCATCTCACACCCAACTTGCAGGGCATATGCGCTGATAACATTCAGCAATAAACCTTCAATTTCCAGCTTTATACTCATCATTCTGTCTGACACTCTCTTCACCTCCAGCACGCTCTTGACATACTCTTCCTTCAGAATTACCCCTACCCCATTTCTCCTCCCATTCACACCATGGTAGAAGAGTTTGAACCCACCTCCGATACTCCTGGCCTTACTCCCCTTCCACCTGGTCTCTTGCACACACAGTATGCCTACCTTTCTTCTTTCCACCATGTCAGCCAGCTCTCTCCCTTTAGCAGTCATAGTGCCAACATTCAAAGTTCCAACTCTCACCTCCACATGCCTACCCTTCTTCCTCTCTAGCTGCCTCTGGACATGCTTTCCCCCTCTCCTTCTCCTTCGCCCAACAGTAGCATAGTTTCCACCGACACCCTGCTGGTTAACAGTACCGGTGGCGGTCGTTGGTAACCCGGGCCTCGACCCATCCGGTATGTAAGTCTTATTTATGATCCGCATATTTGATTTGGCAAAGATTTTACGCCGGATGCCCTTCCTGACGCAACCCCCACATTTGTCTGGGCTTTGGACCGGCACTAAGGATGCACTGGCTTTTGCATCCTCAGTGGCTGGGTTCCTCTTCTCACACACATCCAAACACATTGACACATGAAATGATACATTTACTCAGTGGTGTGAAATATTTTTGATTTGATCTGAAGTTTGGTGTGTGTAGGGTAGGCAGATAACAACATGCGATTAAATATACAATTCTTAAAGTAAGTGCCTGTAGTATACACAAATAGGGCTGCACAATATGGTAAAAAAAAAAAAATCATGTTGCAATTTTTTGGATTTTGATATTACGATCGTGGGAATGATCATTTTTATATCCAAATTCTTGTGCCTCCGCTCTGGCGATAGCCAGGGCCGGGAGGCATTAAGTTTTCAGATTGTCCGTCTGTCCATATGTCCCATTCTTGTGAACGCAATATCTCAAGAACACCTTAAGGGACTTTCTTCAAATTTGGCATAAATTTTCCCTTGTACTCAAAGATGAACAGATTAGATTTTGGAGGTCAAAGGTCAAGGTCACTGTGACCTCATGTCTTGTAGATGCGATATCTCAAAAACGGCTTCAGAAATTTTCTCCAAATTTGGCACAAACATTCGCTTGGACTCAAGGGCTGACTGCCCAAAGGTCAAGGTCACTGTGACCCCCTAAATAAGTTTAAATGATATTGAACAATGGTTCCGTATTCTCTCATGCAATATAATACAGTTATTGTGTTTTGGAAAATCATTAATGAACGTTACTGACCTCAACACACCAAAAACAATGAGCACATAACCTGGATGTTTATAACAAACTAAAATCATATTAACAATAAGACATTAAAATCACTCACGATGGCATTACAACCCAACGCACATCATGTTTTAACTGACAACAGCATATTTTTCTCTGACATTTACTTATTGTAACTACATATATGAAGTAATATTCTCAATTTTGAAGAAAATATACACTACATTATTTAAAGAAATAAATCATTCTTCACTACATATGTTATATGCATCTGGACACACATGAATGTCAACTTCAAAATAACATCTGCGCAGAGGCATAAAACCGCCTTGAGGTATTTCTAGTTATTGTCTTGTACTGTGATAGGCCATGTGCAATGTATTGCCACACACACACACACACACACTCACTGATATCGACAGGTGACCACGCAGTTCACAACCATTGGGAGCAAAGGACACTTCAAAATGTGGACAGGAGGAGTCAGGGATCAAACCATCTGATTGGACGACCACTCTACCCCCTGAGCCACAGCCGCCCTGATTCTTCTTTTCATGCAGTTATATGCAAAGAAAAACTGCGTGTGAATATTATATTCCATTTCTGTCAGGTCCCCTATATGGAATAAATACCACAAAATACTACACACTGGACTTTGATATCAAACTGCTTTGAAGAGTTTTACATGAGCTCCCCCCTAAATTACACAGAAATACAGTATATGATAAGGCTTATGCTTGTCTTGGAGAGATGTTACAGAGATGTTGTATTTGGCCTTATGCATGTGTGCTGTGTATTTGTAACTGCATGTTTATTTCTGAACATTTTTTACATTCTCATTTCCAATACTGATAACTGCTAATGATGAGAAATTTGTTTATATTTTTTGTAGATCAAGCATTGGAACAAGGTTTACGGCAGAGAACAGGCACCCAGTGGAGAGACAAGTCTACCATTAGTAAGCCTAACTGGATGTTAAATGTCATTCATTCCTTTCTTTTCTTTCGTTGGTACGTCTGTAATATTTAGCCAACCAAAATGTATGCTGAGATAGAGCGGCGGGACTTAGTACTACTAAGTTAGGTCACGTGAAGTAAAGAGTCAGAACGCGTGAGGACACCGCTGAGGAAAGCTGCTATTCTGTATTGTGAGCTGTTTGTACATAACGTCGGGATCAACAGAGCGTTTATCTGTGGGATGTACAGTGGGGAAAATAAATATTTGACCCCTTGCTGATTTTGTAGGTTTGCCCACTTACAAAGAATGCAACAGTCTATAATTTTAATCATATGTACATTTTAACAGTGAGAGATGGAATCCAAAAGAAAATTCCAGAAAAATCACATCATATGAATTTATAAAAATTAATAACGACCTGATTTAGAAAAATAAGTATCTGATCCCCCACCAAACAGCAAGTATTCTGGCTCCCACAAACCAGTTAGTTTTTCTTTAAGATGCACCCCCAATCCCAACTAATTACCCACATAAAATACACCTACATCACCTTGTTAGCTGTATAAAAGACACCTGTCCACACCCAATCAATCAGATTTCAACATCTCCACCATGGGCAAGATCAAAGAGCTGTCTAAGGACACCAGGGACAAGAGTGTAGACCTGCACACGGGCGGGATGGGCTACAAGAGAATTGGAAAGCATCTTCGAGAGAAAGTAACAACTGTCGGTGCAGTTATCAGGAAATGGAAGGAACACCACACCACCGCCAACCACCCTCGGTCTGGGGTTCCACGCAAGATCTCGCCTCGTGGGGTGTCCCTGATCATGCGAACGGTGAGGAATCATCCCAGAACCACAAGGGGGTAACTGGTTAATGACCTGACGGCAGCTGGGACCACAGTTACAAAGCAAACGGTTAGTAACACACTACGCCGTCATGGATTAAAATCCTGCAGCGCACGCAAGGTCCCACTGCTCAAGAAGGCACATGTACAGGCCCGTCTGAAGTTCGCCAATGAACACTTGGACGACTCAGAAGAGGCCTGGAAGAAGGTGATGTGGTCGGATGAGACCAAAATAGAACTTTTCGGGCTCAACTCAACTCGCCGTGTTTGGAGGGTGAAGAACACGGAGTACAACCCAAAGAACACCATCCCCACCGTCAAGCATGGGGGGTGGCAACATCATTCTTTGGGGGTGCTTTTCAGCCAAGGGGACAGGACAACTTCATCGCATTGAGGGGAGGATGGACGGGGCCATGTACCGTGGAATTCTGGACCAACACCTCCTTCCCTCAGTGAGAGCGCTGAAGATGGGTCGTGGATGGGTGTTCCAACACGACAACGACCTAAAGCACACCGCCAAAGCAACCAAAGAGTGGCTGAAGAAGAAGCACATCAAGCTTCTGGAATGGCCTAGCCAGTCTCCAGACCTGAATCCAATCGAAAATCTTTGGAGGGAGCTTAAAATTCGGGTTGCCAGGCGACAGCCTCGAAACCTGAACGATTTGGAGGCTGTCTGCAGGGAGGTGTGGGCCAACATCCCTGCCGAAATGTGCACAAACCTTGTCAGAAACTATAAAAACCGTTTGACATCTGTGCTGGCCAATAATGGCTTTTCTACTAAATATTAACATAATGTTCGTCCAGGGGTTCAAATGTTTATTTTGGACCAAAAATATGCAAATAAATTCATAAAATTCATACAATGTCTTATTCCATTTTTTTTGGTCATATTCTGTCTCTCGCTGTTAAAGTGAACCTACGCTTAAAATTATAGACTGTTGCACTCTTTGTAAGTGGGCAAACTTACAAAATCAGCAGGGGCTCAATTATTTTCCCCACTGTATGTGCTAACTGGATTTACAAGAGGTAAATATGTTTCTTGTTGATGTTTGTGAACTGTAACTCCCCGTTATAGTATAATATGAATGTTGTAATAGCTAATCGCGGCAAGCGGTTAGCTTAGCATAGTGACGTTAGCTAGGTTGCTAACGTTATAGGGATGTAACGGTTACCGGTTTAATGATTAACCGCGGTAAAATTCCCGACGGTTAGTATTACCGTTTCAAATTTTAATTATCGTTAAAACCGTGTTTGATTACCGCGCTTTGAAAAACTCACGGTAAATACCGTCCAGCATAGTCTCTCAGACGCAGGCGCAGCATACAACGTGGGTTTGTTTTGCCTCAATGAAACATGGAAGGCACAGGCAGTGACGGCGCTCGGGAGATTTTTTCGCCTACTAAGAGGACTAAGTCTGAAGTGTGGTCGTATTTTGGTTTTTGTAAGAGTGCTGAGGGAAAATTGATCGAAGATGGTTACACTGTCTGCAGAACATGCAGAAAGAAAATCGCTGCGAAAGGGGGCAACACCTCTAATCTTCCGAGTCATCTCCGTGACAACCATCCACAACTTTACAGCGAATGCAAGGTAAGTTAACTTTTAGCTGAATGCCTGATGTGGGGACGTCGGAATGGGGGAAAATGTCATGGTTTGCATGTCTAACTTGCTAATAGCTTGTCAATAATGTAAACTTGAGCTTTCATGTTACCAAACGTTACTCTTTGTGAGGGCCGACGGTCCGTCCCACTGGCTAAAGTTAGCTACTCGTGCGTAGTACGTTCTTAAGGAAAAGCAAGGAAAAAAACCTCCACAGGACTCCGGTGTAAAAAGATAACAAAACGAAAATGTATTCCGGTTCCACAGCGAAATCTTCATACAGCAGTAATCAAATAATAATTTCCTAAACTACAACTAACGCTGGCTATTACTGCCACGTTATTACTACGACTACGGTAAGAAAACTCTATAGCTTCAGTCTCCAAAATCACCGCCGATTCAACACTCACAAATCTAGACGCTTCCTGTTTCACGTACACAGAAATTTGCGATCTTCTTAAAGTGACAGTAGCCCTAATGTTCAACATGATTACTGAGCTAAATAAAACTGTTTCATATGCTTATCTTTACCAAAACAGCATTCCTAATGCAGATTATATCCAAAGCTTGTTAAAATGTGAAGAAATGTCTTTTTGGTTGCTGTTTTCTTATTTGCAATGTGCAAAAGTGCAGTTACCTCTCACGGCCACATGGTGACATCTTTAATGCACATTTGTATGTTTATTTTCATATGTTTACATAAGGAATGTTATTATTTTATTTATTTATATTATTTTAAAGTTTATGCAAACAAAAAGTGCATAGTGCTGCTAATTTTATTTGTAGTTTTCAAATTAAAACTTGGTGAAATGATTTCCGTGTGTGTATCAGTACTTTTTGAACATTTTCAGCACATTTTAACAATACCGCGATAATACTGATAATACTGGTCCCTATAATCATGATATGAAATTTTCATACCGTTACATCTCTAGATGGCTGGGAATGCTGCCAGACAACTGATAAACCCAAACGTGTAGTGAGGGTGAACTGGGAACGTCTGTCGGAGGCCCCTGTCCATGATTTCTTCAACTCCCGCGTCCGAAAGAAGTTCTCGTGTATCCCGAATGAGGCTGGGGACACGGAGTCTGAGTGGGACATGTTCAAAGCTTCTACTGCAGATGGGGCAGGTAGGCGCTGTGGTCAAAAAATGTTTTTTTTTTAGTTTTGATATACTTTAATGATCCCCGTTGGGAAATGATGCTCTGCATTTAACCCATCCTAGCTGTGTAGGTAGGAGCAGTGGGCAGCCGCCGTGCAGCACCTGGGGACCAGCTCCAGTTCGTCTTGCCATGCCTCGGTCAAGGGCACAGACAGGAGTATTAACCCTAATATGCATATCTTTTTGATGGTGGGGAAAACCGGAGCGCCTGGAGAAAACCCACGGCAGATACGGGGAGAATATGCAAACTCCACACAGAGGACAACATGGAATAACCCCAAGGTTGGAAAACCCTGGGGTTCAAACCCATGAAGTTCTTGCTGTGAGGCTACAGTGCTAACACATGTGCCCCCATGCCACCCATGAAGGTCATAAGGTCATTGGTGCCTGTCGAGGTGGAAACCTAATAACCCGGTGGTGCGGGAAGCCATCAGGCTGAAGAAGGAGGCCTTTAGGGCTTCATTGGCCCAGGGCTCTCCCGAAGAAGCAGACAGTTACCGGAAGGCCAGAAAGGCTGTGGCTTTGGCGGTCATGGAAGCAAAAACTCGGATGTGGGAGGACTTTGGCTAAGCTATGGAGGATGACTTTCGGTTGGCCTCAAGGAAGTTCTGGCAAACCATCTGGCGACTCAGGAAGGGGAAGCCGGGCTTGACTCAGGCTGTGTTCAGCCGGGGAGGGGAAGCAGACTGGGGATGTTATCGGGCGGTGGAAAGAACACTTTGAGGAGCTCCTGAACCCGGCTAACATGTCCTCAGTAGAGTAGGTAGAGTCCGAAGACTCTGAGGAAGCCCCAGCCATATCCCTGGCAGAGGTCTCCGAGGAAGTTAAGAAGGTCCTCGGTGGCAAGACGCCGGGTGTAGATAAGATTCGCCCTGATATGCTGAAGGCTGTGGACATTGCTGGGCTCTCTTGGCTGACATGCCTCTTCAGTGTCATGTGGAAAAGGTCTTCCCTCCAAAAAATGTTGTGAACACAGATAGCTGTTCCATATCGGTTCAGTCATAGGACGAGTCTATGGCTGGTGATATGGCTTCTGTTTTCTTCAAATTGTTGAGTAGATTGGAAGAACACTCATCTGCTAATAGTTCTACTCTTCTTGTTGCCGTGTTAGCTGACAATGACACCTGCTTTAATAGGTCCAAAACCGTTTTCCTGTTTTTCTCATCATGACTTAGACCTTTGCCAACCATATCAGTTGCACACATTTTAATCAACTCAGCATCAGCGAATGGCTTTTTAGCTTTAACCAAGGTTCCACGAAACATGCAATGACGCGACTGTTGTGCTCTCTTGTGCCGATATTGATTTACAGACAGTAGAAATGGAGTGCTTGTATGATGTTATCTTGTCTGCTAGTTTTAGTTTGCGGTGATCTGATTTTGTAGCGTAGTTGGCAATAAAACTGGCAGCATGCATAGTGTTGAAGTGCCGCTTGAGACTACCCACTTTGCAGGCAGTTACAGTCTGCATGCATATCAAGCATGTCGGTTTGGCATTGGCATGGTCCGGTAAAATAAAACAAAACTGATCAGTCAGATTTGAACTGACGGTTTTCCTGGTCGACTTTGTGCTTTTTCGTGCAGGCCATGTTCTTGGTGTAGGACAGTTACTGATTATCTGTGTCTCAAATGGTTGAGTAGCTCTGTCTAGTCAGGGACCATGGAGAACGCAGAGTACGTCTTACATCTGTGCTCGCTCTACGGCATAGGTCAAGTGTACGGTGTGGGGTGAGGTCAAAATAAAGTAGAGCAGCACTCACGTTGTCTCACGTGTTGTGCACTGTACGTAGTTAACATGTTATGACAGGTGCGTTAGTGCCAATGGGTCGGCATGGGCCAGACATTTAGCTCTCTTGGGCCGCTTATTGGGGTTCAGGGCTGTAAACCTTAAAATTCATGAATGCTGCAAAAATTATTTTCCATCTATAGCTTCCTCCAAAGTCACTGGTTAAATATATATGGACGTATATATATATTAAAAAAAAATTGGTATTATCAATCAATCTTGGATGGCAGCTTTAAGGAAATGGTGTTTGCTTTCCTGATTGAGAAAAAGACGAAGCAGTAACCCAAAACCGGATGTGGATCCACGGAGGGGTTCATTCTGATAAGGTGCTTTTTTTTTTCCAGAGGTGTGTGTGCATGCGTGCCTTTTGGTTTGCATTTTGCAAGCCTGTTTTGTGCGTCACACACTCATCAGCTGCCAGGTTGGCTGTACATATAATCAAAGTGAAATTTTTACAAAAGTAAATTTTTCACTGTTGATTAAGACTGAAAGAAAAAAATATTGATCAAGAATTTGATTTTTTTATTTTCTTGATAGCTAAACTATCTCTTTAATGTCATTCTTTCATGTTTGTTATATTGTCATTCATTAATTTCATTCTCTTTCATTTAGAAGTCATAACTTACAAACGATAGCTGAAGATTATTTATTTTATTTTTTTCTTTTGTCTGTTTACTTAAAACAAAACGTTGACATTTATTTAGGGGAGGATATGTTCCAGTCCATTAGTTAATTATTTGGACTTAGGTAGCATACTACTACCAGACCCTGGATTACATTCCCTGTTACAGTACAATTTAAATCTGGTCTCATCTTGACGTATTTCTATTTAAACAGGGACAAATAGATACTTGGTTACATACTGAATAAGGAAAACATAAAAAATAAGCTGTAGGCTCTTTCTGCTGCTTTTCTTCAGTAGACGGTATGCGGTGTAGAGATCGAGGTGTTGCTACTCATTAACATGTCAGTTTTGAGATGGGGTCAAACCAGAGACATGATGGGTGCATGGAGTGTCTCCGTGCAGTCGTAGTCTGTGTGTATAGAGATGCTTTTTCCCCTCCACTTTTAACCTGTTTCTTGCAAGGTGCTTTGAATTTTTATGCAGAAATGAAACTTGAAAATAAAATGTCAGTGGTTGATTGGTGTTGATCATGGGTGGTCTTAACATGACAGCACATTTGTGTTTACTAATAACATTAGTGTAAGGCTAGGCCTTGGTGGTTGCGGTTACATAAGTGCAGGTTGCTGCAGTGTTTGGTTGGAGTGGCATGGCTCAGGAGGTAGAGCAGGTCGTCTAGTAATCAGAAGGTCGCTGGTTCGATCCCTGGCTCCTCCAGAGAGTATGTCGAAGTGTCCTTGATCAAGACCCTGAACCCCTAACTTCTCCAGATGAGCAGTTTGGTGAATTGCATGGCAGCCTCCACCATCGGTGTATGAATGTGTGTGTGTGAATGTGAGGCATGCTTTGTAAAGCACTTTGAGTTGTCGTAGACTAGGAAAGCGCTACAGCCCAGATAGCAGACACGTAGGCCTCATCTGGGGCACTTTTGGTACTTACGGCTCATTTACGGCACTGGCAACTGTTGTGTGGGCCAGACGTGGCCCAAATGTCATAAGCCGGGCCTGACTTGGGTTACAGCACATAGAATGTGTGCCAGATGTGGCCCAAGTGTGACTGAGTTAAGGCAGCCACACTCACCCTGAGTCAACGCCGTCATTCAAGGCCAAATTTGGGCCGTAAGAGAACCGAAGATGTGGGCCATATTTGAGCCAAAGATTCTTTGCTATCTGGGAAAAATGTACAATTTAATACACAGTAGAGTAGTCGTATAACTGTACAGGGCACATGTTGGACGGGGGACTTCTTCCATGTCCACCATGGCTGTAGATCTAATATGGCATAGATGCAGATTGTGTTTTTGTGAGGGGGACATTGGGAACGACACGTTGAAAGCCTGGCTTTAAACTCTACCTGAAGACAGACATAAAGACAAACTGACAGGTAGACAGACAGACAAAAGCTGAGTGTTAAGTAGATGTGTCGACTGAAAAGCGAGTGGTAGAGTAGGAAGACCAGGCGTCCGGGTAGCGTAGCAGTCGATTCCATTGCCTAGCAACACGAGGATCACCGATTCGAATCCCCGTGCTACCTCCGGATTGGTCCGCCGTTATTGCGTGATCCTCCCATGTGCTACGTCATCCCCCTGGCGAAACTCCTCACTGTCAGGTGAAAAGGCGACTCCACATTTATCAGAGGAGGCACGTGGTAGTCTGCAGCCCTCCCCAGATTGGCAGAGCAAGTGGAGCAGTGACCGAGATGGCTTGGAAGAGTGGGGTAATTGGCCGGATACAATTGGGGAGAAAAAGGGGGGAACCCCTCCCCCCCAAAAAAGAGGGAGATATCAAAGTCCCACAGTGGACTAACTCTTACAAGGGATTAACAGATCAGTCACTTTCAGCAAACTGGACCTGAAGTGGGGCTATCACCAACTAGAGCTCACACCAGAATCAAGAGGTGTCACTGCATTTGTGGTACACACGGTACCTTCATGTACCAAAGAGTCATTTTAGTGTTAATTGGCTAGTGAAGTATATCAGCATGAGATTGTGATGAATGCCTTGTGATGAAGGGTGGCGTCGAGGGGCTAGATAACATTTCTGACGACATAGTCAACCATGCCCCAGACCAGAATTTCGCCGGTGAGGAGTTCCACCCACTCCTTCAGAGCCTTAATTTTTTCCATGGCAGCAGTGGCCTGGTACAATTGGGGAGAAAAAAAAAAGAGGGGGGACAATCTCAGCAAAACAAACAACCACAGCTAACAACACATCTTCTAAAATAATAAGTAAAATAAACACAATGTAATTTTGGCAGAGAATAGATGTACCTATTGCACTAGAATAAATAATTAGTGCACTCATGTGAATGTAATTATGCACTGAACATAATTTCGCTACATTATTACTGACAGGTATGCATCTCTTTATTAAAAACGTAAATACAACATGTATATATAACAGTATAGTAAAATAATGCGTTTTCCCTGTGGGATGGGAGAAGACATTAAATCAATGGAACTTTATTGTGCAGGTGTGAATGGTAAGAATGCTTGTGGGTGTGGGCACAAACATTGTGGGAGTGTGCAGTAATGGTCAGAAATCCAGCGAGAGCAGGATTAAGAAAACAGTCCCGTGCAGGGCTCCTGTACCACCATAGAAATGCAACTTATACATCGAAGCAACTTGTGTTTTTTTGGTCGGACGTCCCTACAGACACAATTGGCCGTGTCTGCGGGTTGGAAGCCGGATGTGAGCATATGTCCTGATCACTGCACTGGCGCCTCCTCTGGTCGGTCAGGGCACCTGTTCAGGGCGGAGGGAGAAGTGGGGAAATAGCGTGATCCTCCCATGCACTACATCCCGCTGGTGAAATTCCTCACTGTCAGGTGAAAGGAAGCGGCTGGCGACTCCACATGTATTGGCAGGGCATGTGGTACTTTGCAGCCCTCACCAGATTGCCAGAGGGGATGGAGCAGCGACTCAGAAAGGTCGGATAATTGGCCATTGGCAAGTGTGGAGAAAAAGAATGGAAAAAAGAAAAAAAAAGAAAAAAAGCAAATAAAATAAAAAAATAGTGACATTTAACTTCACCCCTGCCTGGATGAGGGCAGCACTCATCTTTTGTTTGTGTTGCTCCCCTTGAGAAAGCTCGCTGGTGAGGAGTTCCACCCACTCCTTCAGAGCCTTAATTTTTTCCATGGCAGCAGTTTGTAACTGCTGCTCCTTGAGGGCAGTGTCTCTCTGCAGGGCAGCGTCTCTCTGTGCAGCCTCCACCTGCTGCAAGAGCATGCGTTTGTCCAGGAGGAGCAAGTCCTTTTCTCGCTCCATGGATTCCTTGGCACAAAGAGCAGCACTTAACTCCTGCTCTTTCAGGGTGGCGTGTCTATGCAAGGCCTCCAGGAGGACGTCTTTGTCAAAGATGATTGATTCAATATCTTGCTTCATGGCCTCCTTGGCAGAAAGAGTGGCATTTAACTCGTCCTCTGCCTGGAGGAGCGCAGCCGCCATCTTTTCTCGGCTTTGCTCCCCTCGGGAAAGCTGGTCAGTGAGGACTTCCACCTGCTCCTCAAGAGCCTTCATTTCCGCCATGGCAGTAGTTTGTAACTCCTGCTCCTCCAGAGCAGCGTCTCTCTGCAGGGCCTCCAGGAGGACGTCTTTGTCAAAGATGATTGATTCAATATCTTTCTCCATGGCCGCCTTGGCAGAAAGAGTGGCATTTAACTCCTCCTCTGCCTGGAGGAGGGCAGCCGCCATCTTTACGTTGCTTCTCACCTCTTGGGAAAGCTCAGTGGTGAGGAGTTCAGCCTGCTGCTCCAGAGCCTTGATTTTCGCATTGGCAACAGTTTGTAACTCCTGCTGCTTCACGTTAGCGTCTCTATGCAAGGCCTCCAGGAGGACGTCTTTGTCAAAGATGATCGACTGCATGTCTTTCTCCATGGCCTCCTTGGCAGAAAGAGTGGCATTTAACTCCTCCTCTGCCTGGAGGAGTGCAGCCGCCATCTTTTCTCGGCTTTGCTCCCCTCGGGAAAACTGGTCAGTGAGGAGTTCCAGCTGCTCCTCGAGAGCCTTCATTTCCGCCATGGCAGCAGTTTGTAACTTCTGCTCCTTCAGGGCAGCGTCCCTCTGCACGGCCTCTAGGAGGACGTCTTTGTCAAAGATGATCGACTGCATATCTTTTTCCACGGCCACCTTGGCAGAAAGAGTGGCATTTAACTCCTCCTCTGCCTGGAGGAGGGCAGCCGCCATCTTTACGTTGCTTTTCACCTCTTGGGAAAGCTCGGTGGTGAGGAGTTCCACCTGCTCCCTCAGAGCCTCAATTTTCGCATTGGCAGCAGTTTGTAACTCCTGCTGCTTCAGGTTGCCGTCTGTTTGCAAGGTCTCCAGGAGGACGGCTTTGTCAAAGATGATCGACTGCCTATCTTTCTCCACGGCCTCCTTGGCAGAAAGAGTGGCATTTAACTCCTCCTCTGCCTGGAGGAGCATAGCCGCTATCTTTTCTCTGCATTGCTCCCCTCGGGAAAGCTGGTCAGTGAGAAGTTCCACCTGCTGCAGAGCCTTGATTTTCGCATTGGCAACAGTTTGTAATTCCTGCTGCTTCACGTTAGCGTCTCTATGCAAGGCCTCCAGGAGGACGTCTTTGTCAAAGAAGATCGACTGCATGTCTTTCTCCATGGCCTCCTTGGCAGAAAGAGTGGCATTTAAATCCTCCTCTGCCTGGAGGAGTGCAGCCGCCATCTTTTCTCTGCTTTGGTCCCCTCGGGAAAGCTGGTCAGTGAGAAGTTCCGCCTGCTCCTTAAGAGCCTTCATTTCCGCCATGGCAGCAGTTTGTAACTTCTGCTCCTTCAGGGCAGCGTCTCTCTGCACGGCCTCCAGGACCACATCTTTGTCCAAGATGATCGACTGCATATCTTTTTCCGTGGCCACCTTGGCAGAAAGAGTGGCATTTAACTCCTCCTCTGCCTGGAGGAGGGCAGCCGCCATCTTTACGTTGCTTTTCACCTCTTGGGAAAGCTCGGTGGTGAGGAGTTCCACCTGCTCCTTCAGAGCCTTGATTTTAGCATTGGCAGCAGTTTGTAACTCCTGCTGCTTCAGGTTGGCGTCTCTCTGCAAGGCCTCCAGGAGGACGTCTTTGTCAAAGATGATCGACTGCATGTCTTTCTCCATGGCCTCCTTGGCAGAAAGAGTGGCATTTAACTCCTCCTCTGCCTGGAGGAGTGCAGCCGCCATCTATTCTCTGCTTTCGTCCCCTCGGGAAAGCTGGTCAGTGAGAAGTTCCACCTGCTCCTTAAAAGCCTTCATTTCCGCCATGGCAGCAGTTTGTAACTTCTGCTCCTTCAGGGCAGCGTCTCTCTGCACAGCCTCCAGGACCACATCTTTGTCCAAGATGATCGACTGCATATCTTTCTCCATGGCCACCTTGGCAGAAAGAGTGGCATTTAACTCCTCCTCTGCCTTGAGGAGGGTATCCACCATCTTTCCTTTGCTTTTCACGCCTTGGGAAAGCTCGGTGGTGAGGAGTTCCACCTCCTCCTCCAGAGCCTTGATTTTCGCATTGGCAGCTGTTTGTAACTCCTGCTGCTTCAGGTTGGCGTCTGTATGCAAGGCCTCCAGGAGCACGTCTTTGTCCAAGATGATTAATTCCATATCTTGCTTCATTGCCTCCCAGGGGGAAAGAGTGGCATTTAACTCCTCTTCTGCCTGGAGGAGGGCAGCCGCCATCTTTTCTCTGCTTTGCCTCCCTCGGGAAAGCTCGTCAATGAGGAGTTCCACTTGCTCCTCAAGAGCCTTAATTTCCACCATGGCAATAGTTTGTAACTCCTGCTCCGTTACGGCGGCCTCTCTCTGCAGGGCCTTCACCATTTGTAGGAGCACATCTTTGTCCTGAATGATCTTCTCCATGTCTTGCTCCATGGCATAAACAGCGGCATGTAACTCCACCGATGTCTGCTCGCTTTCAGCCCCCCTCTTTTTCTCATTTGTTTGTTCTGTTGTTTGCTACACAATAGATGGAAAAGATCAATGAATATCCGTGTTTAGATCTGCTCAACACTTCAGTGGCAAACACGAAGTCTGTAAGTGTCACTACATGAAGTGTCTCATTTTGTCCGTCAGCTGTGGCGAACGTAATGGCTGCAGCCTGTGGAAAGGCGGAGTTGGCCGTTCATCCCCGCCCACAGGTCTGGAATATTTTCTGTTCATTTCTATTGGTGATGATCAGTCTCGCAGGGAAAAGGAGGCCGTGTTTTATCCCTGCATCTCTCAGCTTCTTCTTTGCTCCGTCAAAGGCTCGGCGTTGCTGGGCTACTTCAGGCGAGAAGTCTGGGTACACGTTGATCCGAGCTCCGTTAAAGATTGTTGGCGGGCAAGCTTCAGGATCTTCTCCTTCTCCGGAAAGTGGTGGATTTTGGCGATCATGGTGTGCGGTCTTGCGGGCGATGGTTGCATGCCTATGCAGTGCGCCCGGTCCACTTTTAGTCCACCGGGGAAGTTCTGCACTCCCAGGAGTTTACGTAAGAACCCCGCAACGAACTCCGTTGGTTTGCTGCCCTCAACTTTCTATGGTAGACCAGTGATTTTGATGTTCGAGCGTCTTGAACGGCCTTCTAGGTCAATCAGCTTACTCTTCGTGGCTTTGTTGGTTTCAGTCAGCTCATCACACCGCTTCTCCAGGGCTGCAATACGGGTCTCGTAGTCGGTAGCACACTCCTCCAAGTCAACAATGCGAGTTGAGTGGTCGGTTAGTGAAGTTTGGACTGCATTTAGTTTAGTGTTCAGCGTATTGAACCTCGCGTTGATTTCCCCGTCTAGTTTCTGGATAGCGGTTAAGATGCTAGCCAGGGTAGGCTGAGGGCTCGTGGTGTCGCCGGTAGTGCTGGGGTTGCTAGCCATTTCGGTTAAGCTGCTAGCATCGCTGTCGGCGTCAGAAGTGGCTTTGTCCTCCTCTTCGGGAGACAATTTTTGGTTCGTTGTCTTATTCTTATTGTTATGTCGTCTCTTGGTCATAGTATTTGCGGTGTGAGTGTGTTTTATTCTAAATTTTTAGTGAGGGTTGTGGAGCGTCCCTAAAACGCAGCTACTCCATGCGGTGTTCAGGCCACGCCCCCCAAGGCAAAACATTTCTGTGAGCTCAACTGTCTGTCTAATGTGTCTGTGAGTCAGAGGATCCTGTCTTTGTATGTTTGGGCCTTCTATTGTTTCTCCTTTCTGCTATTCCGCTCTTTTTCTTTTCTGGAAACTTAAAGTTTTACCCTGCAGTACGATGGAATTACGTGGACCGTCAATAGCAATGGCGGCTGCATTTTCTCCGGCTGTAGTGTCACAGATAAAATTGTGGAGAGCACATACGTCTTTCCCACAAAATAGCACATTTGATTTGGAAACTTTAGCACTAGTTAGAGAAGAACTGGAAATTTTTGAGAACTCTCCACAAGGTGCAGAAGTTATGATTGACTGGCGTTCTTTTGAATTGTGGGAAATTGAATCCGTTCACAGATGCAATCTCCTGCAATCCAAAATAACAGGTAGAATTAGCTCCAGGTTACAACTAGAACAAACCAATTCATTGAAGGAATCTATCCCATCTGTAGCGCACCAGAGTCCTCCGCGACCACCGGGTGTGAAGCCTGGTGATCGTGGCAGGGGGGAGGGGAGGAACAGTACATTCAAATGTTTCAATTGCAAAGAGCCTGGACACAGCTACAGAAATTGTAGAGTGCCCCGTATTCTACACATTTTTCCTAAACAAATAGAAAAGAATATTTGTAAACCTCAATCAAACTATCGCAAGGGTCTAGATACATTAAACTGAACCTCCCCTCTCCCTATGGTCACATGGAATCCAGATTGGCGCTCCTTTCATTACGATGTCAATAATGAAATAACTAATTAAATGCGATGAGCCCTGAAACCTAACAATTCTGTCTTCGCCTCTCTCTCAGGTATCGGGGTCTAAATATCCCAATACATGATAGGGAAGGGAGAAAGTTGGATGGGTTTATAAGCTGTAATATTTTTGCCTTTTACACTTGAAACTAGAGTCTCACCTATGTAGAGATTCAAATAGTCGAATGGAAAGTGAAGACACAGAACTAAGAAAGATTTTAGAAAGTGATTGGTGAAGGTATGCGGATGTGGATTAGAATGATGTATGCAGGTTGGTAAAGAAGGGGTAGGAGATAGAAGGTAAGTTGTAAGTTCTATAAATTGAAGGAAATAAAACTGCAAAGTTATGAAGATTAAGGAAAATATAGGCTCTTGTGTCTAGCATGGGATGGATGAGATTCTGATGTGTGAATGTTGTGTGAGTATGCTAGGTAAGCCGGCCTTTTTGTTAAAACGGACTGAAGGAGTCTCCAAGCTTTTAAATTAAAAAAACAAAAACCAGTCTGATTGGAAATAGACAGAATTACCATTGGTACCAAACCGCACCTTGACTGACCCTGACTGACTTTTGTGTTTGACATGACTTGTCTGTATATGTGTTCATAATTTGTTCCGTGTTTGTCTGTCTGGCCATTTTGTGTTGTTTCAAGGTGGGGGTTAGAAGTTGCAAGTCCTTGAGAGCTGCTTAAAAGGGGATATAAAAGCTGGGAGAGGTTTTGTTTTGGCTTTTCCAAACCTTTTGTTTTCCTGAAAATTGGGGGGTGAGAAGGGTTTTCAGAGACCACCTCGTTTACCATTCTTATCAGACCCAACCCGGCTTTTGTTCCTGTTTGATTAACAACTGGCTTTAGAAAGTCACCAACCTGAAGCATTGATTATTCAAATCCTTTCAAGAAATCTATTTCTTTTCTTTCTGAGGTACCTCATTTAAAATGTGATATATCCATTTGTTTTTTTGTTTTTTTTGCATTGAAAAAGTTTTTGTTGTGTATTTTTCACTTTAAATTGATCCTGTCCTCACTTCTTTTAAAATTCCCCAAAACCAAAGGATTTCTTGTCCCTGTTTCATTTTATGAACTGTTACCGCAGAACTCCGTTATGTCCAACGCCACAGTTGCAATATTTTCATTTTATTTATTCTGTTTTTCTTTCTGTTACTGAGATTTTTAAGAATAACTGGTGGGAACCAACTGCCTACCCACTTCACACCTTGGGGGGATGGGGGGTTGCCTTGAGAGTAACAGGGACAATGTACACCACAGTTATGTTGTTAAGCTGTTGTTTTTCTTTCCATTAGAAGACATCCATTGCTTCATTTGTTTTATGTTGACTTACCTCTGTGTTAAATTGAACTTGTTTTGTTTTTCAACACTAAGGTGTGAATTTTAGGATTTTTTTTTTAGAGGGTATTCATTTCTTTGACAATTTCTTGTGTGGAGGACGATTACATTTTATTTGAATATGAATGAAATCTACTGAGTCATGTGTTTTAAATGTTTATGCTACGGCTATGTTTATGTTATTTTTTACCATGAGTTTGAACCTCCTCATAAGACTCATTTTTGGTTTGATTTACTTGGTTTTAACTGATTACATCAATTTCTTTGTATTGTTAATTGAGCGTTTCTTTTCTTTGAAACCCCACCCCCCCTGTTTTTGGGGCCTTGAAAGGGGCTTGTTGTTTCACTTGGTTAAGGTGGTGGGCATTTGTTTTTTGTCTTCAAACAGCTCATTGTTTCAATGATTTACAAGATACCTTATGGTTTTATTAATTTAGGTTTATTTGAACGTTCAGAATCTGAGACAACAACTATCTTTATCATCCCTCATGTGTTTTAGTTTTAAAGACAATTTATTTCAGATAACTACAACATTACACACTTCGGAACATTTGTGGACCCCAAGGGGTCCTGGTCAGCTTCTGGGTGAGAGAGGGGGTCAGGGTGGTCTGCTCCTGGCCCAGCCAATCCTCCCACACATGAAGACCCCTCTGGTTGTCTGGATGAGACTAGCACCAACTCCCTAGCTCTGGAGACCACAGATTTGGGTTTGGCTTTGAGAGTATTAATGGGGTGAAGACTGGGACTTCCGGTTATGCGATTTAGGTAGAGGACGCACGGCTGAGGGCTCCCAGTCTACTTTTTGACGAAACTTGTTTTACCTAGCTTTTCCTTTGAGACTTTGACAAATTAGGCCTCGTAAGACTTACTTTAGAGATATCTTGCAAAATGAGCCACTGTAAACGCGCCAAACCAGCAAGAAGTGTCGACAAAACTCCAGCTAATGCTAACCGTGCATATGCTAACGTTTCCAAGAACGCAGCCGAGAAGATAGTAGCGTTTGCTAACTACCTTTCGACAACGACAGAAACCGGAGATACCACAGCTGATATGCCCATTTCCATGGATCAACTGTCTGCAGAATTCGAAAAGCAGAGGAGGTCCCTTGGGGATGAAGTTTCTTCCCTGATCCAAGAGTCCCTTAAACCCCTGCAAGCCTCACTGGACTCCTTGCAGGCGACAGTGAACTCGTTCCAAAATCGCCTTACTTCTGTGGAGTCTGTAACCAGTGACAACTTTGAATGTTTAACTGCAGCTGAGTCCACCATCAAAATGCTCTGAACCCAAAACCTGTCTCTGCAGGACCGAACCGACGACCTCGAGAACCGATCTCGGAGGGCCAATCTCCATGTACTGAACATTCCTTAAGGCAGTGAGGCCGGTAAAGATCCGGTGCATTTCATGTTGGAGATGCTGATGCAAATAATGGGTCCTGATGTCTTTTCTGCACCGCCTGAGTTGGAGAGAGCACACCGGACCCCGACCTTCAAATCCGGCCTGGGAAAATCCCCCCGCACGTTCCTGGTTTGCTTTTCCAGATTCCAGCAAAAAGCTGCATTACGCTGGGCCAGGAACCACGAGCTGAAGTACCAAGGAGCAGTTATAAGGGTTTATCAAGACCTCAGCACGGCACTCGCTAAAAAGCCAGCCACAATTAACGACATCAAACAAGCTCTGTACCAAAAGAAAGTGCGGTTCCACCCACTGTACCCGGCCCGGCTGCACGTGATGTACGGAGACGACTCGCACACCTTTGACTCCCCCGATGAAGCTCAGAAGTTTTATGATCCGAAGATAGTTTAAAAAGTAGGCTAGCAAAACGGCTGTTTTGAACCACACTGGTTGAAGACTGTTGATTAGCTGGATGGATTTGAAAATGGGTAGGGCTATATTTACCATTTGAACTCATCCTCTCAACAGCCCTGGGACTGAAGGTGGTGCCTTCATACGTATATTGATTGTTCACCTGGCCTACAGATGTTGTTCGGTTCAATTTTTAATTAATTTTTTTCCCCTTTCCTTGAGTATGATAAGCGCTTAATATTTCATTGCTGGGAGCCTTCTTTGCTGAAAGAGGCAGGTTGTATTACCGGAAGGACTTGGGAATAGGGCTATGTAGCCTGCAGCTTGCCTCAGAGAGAGGAACAAGTATAGGCTTAGTTTTAGTTTCGTTCGTGTTTGAGATGAGGGACAGGGTTATGGGAAGGGGCACCCCTAGGCTTTTTTACAATGTGTATTTTCTTTTGTTTTCCTTAGAGATGTTATTCATGAGGCCGTGTATTTTATTACAACCGCTTATTTATCTTATCACTGTCATCACTTCTACTCTACCATTCCTAGCTAAATATGGAAAATAGAACTAGTAAGGCTGGTGTACGGTTTATCAGCTGGAATGTAAAAGGTTTAAACGGGCCTGTAAAAAGAGCTAGATTATTCAATCACCTTAGTTGAAGATGGGGGTGATTTGATTTCTGGTATTTCCATGTATTTTCTATTTTTAAAAGTTTTGAATTGATAAAAAAGGGAGGAACTGTCATGAAATTTATTGTTTTATCAATATCAGTACAAGTTTCCCACTAGCTCAACCTAAGCTTCTCCTTAAAGAAAACTAACACTCCCATGGTTTCCACACTGAGCCCTCCCCTTCCTCCATTGTAATTGACACACCTTTGCCTGACCCTTTTGTTGTGAACATATAAATACCAGTGTTGGAGCACAAAAGCTCTCTCTTTCTGCTGTCTCCCTGGCCAGAGGTAAATGTATGTCTTTTCTATCTCTAAATAAACCTTTCTGATCTGTTCATTAAGAAACTGGGCTCTGACTTCTTTTAAAATTCCACCACAAAGTACATTTTGTAATTCTTCTGTCTGCGCTCACATGCTTGTCACATGCTTGATTGACTCTAGGTGCAAAATAACAAGACACACACACACTTGCAGAGATGGAGTTGTGTGTGTGTGTGCGTGCGTGCCTTTTGGTTTGCATTTTGCATGCCTGTGCATGCCTCTTTTCAGCATGCCTTACCCTCCCCTGTGTGTATTTACATGTATGTGTATTTACGTGTATGTGTGTGTACGTGTATTTACATGTATGTGTGTGTCTATATGTATGTGTGATAACAACTCAGTAATCGTCAGCCCATAGGGAATGGCTGCAGAGGACAGCTGTGACAGGTAGTCCACCAGTTTACTGTCAGTTGCACACATACACACACATAGAAGACAACACACATTGATGTGTCTGATCATCATACTAGATGTTCTAACATTATACATACACTCACTGGCCACTTTATTAGGTACACCTTGCTAGTACCGGGTTGGACCCCCTTTTGCCTTCAGAACTGCCTTAATCCTTCGTGGCATAGATTCAACAAGGTACTGGAAACATTCCTCAGAGAGTTTGGTCCATATTGACATGATAGCATCACGCAGTTGCTGCAGATTTGTCGGCTGCACATCCATGATGCGAATCTCCCGGTCCACCGCATCCCAAAGGTGCTCTATTGGATTGAGATCTGGTGACTGTGGAGGCCATTTGAGTACAGTGAACTCATTGTCATGTTCAAGAAGCCAGTCTGAGATGATTCGAGCTTTATGACATGGCGCGTTATCCTGCTGGAAGTAGCCATCAGAAGATGGGAACACTGTGGTCATAAAGGGATGGACATGGTCAGCAACAATACTCAGGTAGGCTGTGGCGTTGACACGATGCTCAATTGGTACTAAGGGGCCCAAAGTGTGCCAAGAAAATATCCCCCACACCATTACACCACCACCACCAGCCTGAACCGTTGATACAAGGCAGGATGGATCCATGCTTTCATGTTGTTGACGCCAAATTCTGACCCTACCATCCGAATGACAGAAATCGAGACTCATCAGACCAGGCAACGTTTTTCCAATCTTCTATTGTCCAATTTTGGTGAGCCTGTGCGAATTGTAGCCTCGGTTTCCTGTTCTTAGCTGACAGGAGTGGCACCCGGTGTGGTCTTCTGCTGCTGTAGCCCATCTGCCTCAAGGTTCGACGTGTTGTGCGTTCAGAGATGCTCTTCTGCATACCTCGGTTGTAATGAGTGGTTATTTGAGTTACTGTTGCCTTTCTATCAGCTCGAACCAGTCTGGCCATTCTCCTCTGACCTCTGGCATCAACAAGGCATTTTCGCCCACAGAACTGCCGCTCACTGGATATTTTCTCTTTTTCGGGCCATTCTCTAAACCCTAGAGATGGTTGTGCGTGAAAATCCCAGTAGATCAGCAGTTTCTGAAATACTCAGACCAGCCCGTCTGGCACCAACAACCATGCCACGTCAAAGTCACTTAAATCACCTTTCTCCCCCATTCTGATGCTCGGTTTGAACTGCAGCAGATCGTCTTGACCATGTCTACATGCCTAAATGCATTGAGTTGCTGCCATGTGATTGGCTGATTAGAAATTTGCGTTAACGAGCAGTTCGACAGGTGTGCCTAATAAAGTGGCCGGTGAGTGTGTATATATATACACTACCGTTCAAAAGTTTGGGATCACCCAAACAATTTCGTGTTTTCCATGAAAAGTCACACTTATTCACCACCATATGTTGTGAAATGAATAGAAAATAGAGTCAAGACATTGACAAGGTTAGAAATAATGATTTGTATTTGAAATAAGATTTTTTTTACATCAAACTTTGCTTTCGTCAAAGAATCCTCCATTTGCAGCAATTACAGCATTGCAGACCTTTGGCATTCTAGCTGTTAATTTGTTGAGGTAATCTGGAGAAATTGCACCCCACGCTTCCAGAAGCAGCTCCCACAAGTTGGATTGGTTGGATGGGCACTTCTTTGAGCAGATTGAGTTTCTGGAGCATCACATTTGTGGGGTCAATTAAACGCTCAAAATGGCCAGAAAAAGAGAACTTTCATCTGAAACTCGACAGTCTATTCTTGTTCTTAGAAATGAAGGCTATTCCATGCGAGAAATTGCTAAGAAATTGAAGATTTCCTACACCGGTGTGTACTACTCCCTTCAGAGGACAGCACAAACAGGCTCTAACCAGAGTAGAAAAAGAAGTGGGAGGCCGCGTTGCACAACTGAGCAAGAAGATAAGTACATTAGAGTCTCTAGTTTGAGAAACAGACGCCTCACAGGTCCCCAACTGGCATCTTCATTAAATAGTACCTGTTAGAGCCTGTTTGTGCTGTCCTCTGAAGGGAGTAGTACACACCGGTGTGGGAAATCTTCAATTTCTTAGCAATTTCTCGCATGGAATAGCCTTCATTTCTAAGAACAAGAATAGACTGTCGAGTTTCAGATGAAAGTTCTCTTTTTCTGGCCATTTTGAGCGTTTAATTGACCCCACAAATGTGATGCTCCAGAAACTCAATCTGCTCAAAGAAGTGCCCATCCAACCAATCCAACTTGTGGGAGCTGCTTCTGGAAGCGTGGGGTGCAATTTCTCCAGATTACCTCAACAAATTAACAGCTAGAATGCCAAAGGTCTGCAATGCTGTAATTGCTGCAAATGGAGGATTCTTTGACGAAAGCAAAGTTTGATGTAAAAAAAATCTTATTTCAAATACAAATCATTTTTCTAACCTTGTCAATGTCTTGACTCTATTTTCTATTCATTTCACAACATATGGTGGTGAATAAGTGTGACTTTTCATGGAAAACACGAAATTGTTTGGGTGATCCCAAACTTTTGAACGGTAGTGTATATATATATATATATATATATATATATATATATATATATACAAAGATAAATGTAGGAATAAAAACTTGAACTCATAGTAGTACAAGCCTGTTTTGTGCGTCACACACTCATCAGCTGCCAGGTTGGCTGTACATGTAATCAAAAGTGAAATTCTTACAAAAGTAGATTTTTCACTGTTGATTAAGACTGAAAGAAAAAAATATTGAACAAGAATTTGATTTTTTTTAATTTTCTTGATGGCTAAACTATCTCTTTAATGTCATTCATTCATGTTTGTTATATTGGCATTCATCCATGTCATTCATTCTCTTTCATTTATAAGTCATAACTTAGAAATGATAGCTGAAGATTATTTATTTTATTTTTTTCTTTTGTGTGTTTACTTAAAACAAAACGTTGACATTTATTTAGGGGAGGATATGTTCCAGTCCATTAGTTAATTATTTGGACTTAGGTAGCATACTACTACCAGACCCTGGATTACATTCCCTGTTACAGTACAATTTAAATCTGGTCTCATCTTGACGTATTTCTATTTAAAGAGGGACAAATAGATACTTGGTTACATACTGAATAAGGAAAACATAAAAAATAAGCTGTAGGCTCTTTCTGCTGCTTTTCTTCAGTAGACGGTATGCGGTGTAGAGATCGAGGTGTTTCTACTCATTAACATGTCAGTTTTGAGATGGGGTCAAACCAGAGACATGATGGGTGCATGGAGTGTCCATGCAGTCGTAGTCTGTGTGTATAGAGATGCTTTTTTCCCTCCACTTTTAACCTGTTTCTTGCAAGGTGCTTTGAATTTTTATGCAGAAATGAAACTTGAAAATAAAATGTCAGTGGTTGATTGGTGTTGATCATGGGTGGTCTTAACATGACAGCACATTTGTGTTTACTAATAACATTAGTGTAAGGCTAGGCCTTGGTGGTTGCGGTTACATAAGTGCAGGTTGCTGCAGTGTTTGGTTGGAGTGGCATGGCTCAGGAGGTAGAGCAGGTCGTCTAGTAATATGAAGGTCGCTCGTTCGATCCCTGGCTCCTCCAGAGAGTATGTCGAAGTGTCCTTGATCAAGACCCTGAACCCCTAACTTCTCCAGATGAGCAGTTTGGTGCATTGCATGGCAGCCTCCACCATCGGTGTATGAATGTGTGTGTGAATGTGAGGCATGCTTTGTAAAGCACTTTGAGTTGTAAAAAAACTAGGAAAGCGCTATAGCCCAGATAGCAGACACGTAGGCCTCATCTGGGGCACTTTTGGTACTTACGGCTCATTTACGGCACTGGCAACTGTTGTGTGGGCCAGACGTGGCCCAAATGTCATAAGCCGGGCCTGACTTGGGTTACAGCACATAGAATGTGTGCCAGATGTGGCCCAAGTGTGACTGAGTTAAGGCAGCCACACTCACCCTGAGTCAACGCCGTCATTCAAGGCCAAATTTGGGCCGTAAGAGAACCGAAGATGTGGGCCATATTTGAGCCAAAGATTCTTTGCTATCTGGGAAAAATGTACAATTTAATACACAGTAGAGTAGTCGTATAACTGTACAGGGCACATGTTGGACGGGGGACTTCTTCCATGTCCACCATGGCTGTAGATCTAATATGGCATAGATGCAGATTGTGTTTTTGTGAGGGGGACATTGGGAACAACACGTTGAAAGCCTGGCTTTAAACTCTACCTGAAGACAGACATAAAGACAAACTGACAGGTAGACAGACAGACAAAAGCTGAGTGTTAGGTAGATGTGTCGACTGAAAAGCGAGTGGTAGAGTAGGAAGACCAGGCGTCCGGGTAGCGTAGCAGTCGATTCCATTGCCTAGCAACACGGGGATCACCGATTCGAATCTCCGTGTTACCTCCGGATTGGTCAGCCGTTATTGCGTGATCCTCCCATGTGCTACGTCATCCCCCTGGCGAAACTCTTCACTGTCAGGTGAAAAGAAGCAGCTGGCGACTCCACATTTATCAGAGGAGGCACGTGGTAGTCTGCAGCCCTCCCCAGATTGGCAGAGCAAGTGGAGCAGTGACCGAGATGGCTTGGAAGAGTGGGGTAATTGGCCGGATACAATTGGGGAGAAAAAGGGGGGAACCCCTCCCCCCCAAAAAAAGAGGGAGATATCCAATTCCCACAGTGGACAAACTCTTACAGGGGATTAACAGATCAGTCACTTTCAGCAAACTAGACCTGAAGTGGGGCTATCACCAACTAGAGCTCACACCAGAATCAAGAGGTGTCACTGCATTTGTGGTACACACGGTACCTTCATGTACCAAAGAGTCATTTTTAGTGTTAATTAGCTAGTGAAGTATATCAGCATGAGATTGTGATGAAGGGTGGCGTCGAGGGGCTAGATAACATTTCTGACGACATAATCAACCATGCCCCAGACCAGAATTTCGCCGGTGAGGAGTTCCACCCACTCCTTCAGAGCCTTATTTTTTTCCATGGCAGCAGTGGCCTGGTACAATTGGGGAGAAAAAAAAAAGAGGGGGGACAATCTCAGCAAAACAAACAACCACAGCTAACAACACATGTTCTAAAATAATAAGTAAAATAAACACAATGTAATTTTGGCAGAGAATAGATGTACCTATTGCACTAGAATAAATAATTAGTGCACTCATGTGAATGTAATTATGCACTGAACATAATTTCGCTACATTATTACTGACAGGTATGCATCTCTTTATTAAAAACGTAAATACAACATGTATATATAACAGTATAGTAAATTAATGCGTTTTCCCTGTGGGATGGGAGAAGACATTAAATCAATGGAACTTTATTGTGCAGGTGTGAATGGTAAGAATGTTTGTGGGTGTGGGCACAAACATTGTGGGAGTGCGCAGTAATGGTCAGAAATCCAGCAAGAGCAGGATTAAGAAAACAGTCCCGTGCAGGGCTCCTGTACCACCATAGAAATGCAACTTATACACCGAAGCAACTTGTGTTTTTTTGGTCGGATGTCCCTACAGACACAATTGGCCGTGTCTGCGGGTTGGAAGCCGGATGTGAGCATGTGTCCTGATCACTGCACTAGCGCCTCCTCTGGTCGGTCAGGGCACCTGTTCAGGGGGGAGGGAGAAGTGGGGAAATAGCGTGATCCTCCCATGCGCTACATCCCGCTGGTGAAATTCCTCACTGTCAGGTGAAAGGAAGCGGCTGGCGACTCCACATGTATTGGCAGGGCATGTGGTACTTTGCAGCCCTCACCAGATCGCCAGAGGGGATGGAGCAGCAACTCAGAAAGGTCGGATAATTGGCCATTGGCAAGTAGGGCGAAAAAGAATGGAAAAAAGAAAAGAAAAAAGAAAAAAAGCAAACAAAATAAAAAAATAGTGGCATTTAACTCCTCCTCTGCCTGGAGGAGTGCAGCGCTCATCTTTTCTCTGCTTTGCTCCCCTCGGGAAAGCTGGTCAGTGAGGAGTTCCACCTGCTCCTCAAGAGCGTTCATTTCCACCATGGCAGCAGTTTGTAACTCCTGCTACTTCACGTTAGCGTCTCTATGCAAGGCCTCCAGGAGCACGTCTTTGTCAAAGATGATCGACTGCATATCTTTCTCCATAGCCTCCTTGGCAGAAAGAGTGGCATTTAACTCCTCCTCTGCCTGGAGGAGGATAGCCGCCATCTTTTCTCTGCTTTGCTCCCATCGGGAAAGCTCGTCAATGAGGTGTTCCACCTGCTCCTCAAGAGCCTTCATGTCCACCATGGCAGCAGTTTGTAACTGCTGCTCCTTCAGGGCAACGTCTCTCTGCAGTGCCTCCAGGAGCACGTCTTTGTCCAAGATGATCTACTGCATATCTTTCTCCATGGCCACCTTGGCAGAAAGAGTGGCATTTAACTCCTCCTCTGCCTGGAGGAGGGCAGCCGCCATCTTTGCTTTGCTTTTCACCCCTTGGGAAAGCTCGCTGGTGAGGAGTTCCACCTGCTCCTCCAGAGCCTTGATTTTCGCATTGGCAGCAGTTTGTAACTTCAGCTGCTTTAGGTTGGTGTCTCTATGCAAGGCCTCCAGGAGCACGTCTTTGTCAAAGATGATCGACTGCATATCTTTCTCCATGGCCTCCTTGGCAGAAAGTGTCACTGTAAAAAAAAAAAAAAACCGTAAAAAAAACGTCAATGACTGGCAGCTACAGCTTCCAAACAAAAACCGTCAAATTAAAGTAAACTATCCTAATTCAAATTAAGTCCAGAAACATTACAGAAAAATACCTTTATTCTACAGATCTTTCATAGATTATTACAATCAAACACTTTTAATAAAGTGACAATGCTAAGAGTGCTGCAGAAAAATACCTTTATTGTACAGGTTTTTCCTAAATTATTACGATCAAACACTTTTAACAAAGTGAGGATGCTAAAAGTTCTGCAGAAAAATACCTTTATTCTACAGATCTTTCATAGATTATTACAATCAAACACTTTTAATAAAGTGACAATGCTAAGACTTCGGCTGAAAAATACCGTTATTCCACAGATTTTTCCTAAATTATTACGATCAAACACTTTTAATAAGTCTTAAAAACCACCTTAAAAACAGTCTGACTGGCAGGTACGACTGCCAAACAAAAACCCTAAATATTTTCACTTAATTATTATCAATTAAAGTAGGGTGGGGAACTTAATTACAAATAAAATACACACCACTCTTGATTCTAAAACCCCTTAATTTAATGTATTGAGTTGTAAATTTACAATATCAACCAATTATTCACAAACAGTTCTTCAGATCCCCCCAGGAGGAATTGAAAAACTAAAAATTCAATTTCTCCATATGTGTATCTTGTCTGTTAACAGTACTATCATGATGAGGTCATGATTTCACCTTTGAAACAGGTGGAGAGCTTTTGGGCTGAGGGGGTTGTGGTCTGTTGTTTTTTAGCTTGTATTTTCCATTTCAGTTTTGTTTTCCACATTCTCCTGACCCTTGGGGGCTCTGTATACTGTCGTTCTGATAATATTTGTAGTATTTGTGGACAAGCATTACATTCTTGATTTAGAACCCTAAATATGCAGTGTACTACTAAGTAAAATCAAAACATACGAAAGGTCAATGAATCTGTACCAGAAGTGACAGTGCAACGTAGCAGATAAAGAAGAATCCTCCTCCAAACTGCCAGTAACCAGCTGGATCTTTGGTGCATCTGGGGGTGGGGGAAGGGGAAAAGGAAAAAGTAAGATCCACTGAAAAGTCCTTACTATAAAAAGTAGGGGGGTTTTTTGTGGGTTTTTTTTTACCATTTATTTAAACAACCATGAGGAGTATGCAGTTTGCTATTTTGGGATGTGACCTTTTTTCTTTTTTGCAACTTTCTAAAATAAAAGCCACACATATGGTGTGAAAATGTGTCACTACACCCTATAGTTTCATTGATTAAGTGGGGATATGGGGTTCGAATCCCACGTCTGGGAGGACATTTTCACTTACAAACAAACTTCTTTTCTTTCAAACAAATTTAGTTTGTTTAAAACTGCAAGTGAGAGACAAACTTAGTTTGTTTCTTTAAAACACAAAATTAGCAACGGATTTTGTGTATTTCAGACTGAAATAAAAACAGGATAAGGCTGACTGTTCATTAGTGAAAAGACATGTATGTATGTATTGTCAATGGCAAGAGACAAATAATTTTTTTATCCTGTTTGAATTGAGCCTTGATTCACACATACAGTATGATGTTGTCGATTTAAAAGATAATTTTGCTAGTCAGGGAAGTCGAAGTTTATTGCAAAACTATTGAAGTAAAAGCCTGTGAAAATACGTAATTATAAAGACGACACGGCCACGACTCACATAAGTGACGTTGTCTCGTTCAACATTCACAGAAAGCCAGTCCTACAAGCAGCTCTCACGGACTTCACTGACTAACTCTTCTTTCACAGCGCTGCAGCTCTCATCAACAGCAGACTTGTAGTCATTTTCATCTCTTTTAATGCTTTTTCCCTCATTATGGGTCGAGCTAATGGCCATGTCGCTGTTAATGACTACATGGTTCTTTACTATATCTACGACAAGCTACGACTTTCTTTACTTGTAAAATTATCTTTTAAATTGACAAACATATGTGTGATTCACGGCTCAATTCAAACAGGCTCAAGAAATAATTTGTCTCTCACCATTGACTGCCATACAAAACTTTTCTGAAATAAGGTCCCATGGGGCACAGCGGAAGGGGCGTGACTTCGGCTCTCTATTATTGTAGTAAAACTATTTACAAATGTGTGCGGAAAGTTGTGTCTCTATCGATTGTAAATGTGAAAAAGAATCACACGCACACAAATCACCACACACATTTGCAAATCTTCCGCGGCAGAAGTGTAGCAAAAGTCACGTGTGAAAAGACAGCCAATTGAGACGCCCATGTGAGTTGTAACTGATGACTTGTCTGTATTTCCAGCTCTTGGAGCAAAATATTTAGACTTTTCCACCAAGGCTTTTAAAGATTTGTCTACACTTACAGATCTCCATCATAATGTAAGGGATAGTGGATAACATTGACTAATAGCTTGTCTTACAGTATATTGCAGTTGATACTTACTAATGGTAGACTTGCCTCTCCGTTGGGTGCCTGTTCTCTGCCGTAAACCTTGTTCCAATGCTTGATCTACAAAAAATAGGAACAAATTTCTCATCGTTAGCAGTTATCAGTATTGGAAATGAGAATGTAAAAAAATTCTGAAATAAACAGGCAGTTACAAATACACAGCACACATGCATAAGGCCATATAACATCTCTGTAACATCTCTCCAAGACAAGCATAAGCCTTATCATATACTGTATTTCTGTGTAATTTAGGGGGGAGCTCATGTAAAACTCTTCAAAGCAGTTTGATATCAAAGTCCAGTGTGTAGTATTTTGTGGTATTTATTCCATATAGGGGACCTGACAGAAATGGAATATAATATTCATACGCAGTTTTTCTTAGCATATAACTGCATGAAAAGAAGAATCAGGGCGGCTGTGGCTCAGGGGGTAGAGTGGTCGTCCAATCAGATGGTTTGATCCCTGACTCCTCCTGCCCACATGTTGAAGTGTCCTTTGCTCCCAATGGTTGTGAACTGCGTGGTCACCTGTTGATATCAGTGAGTGTGTGTGCTTGGCAACAAATTACACATGGCCTATCACAATACAAGACAATAACTAGAAATACCTCAAGGCGGTTTTATGCGTCTGCGCAGATGTTATGTTGAAGTTGACATTCACGTGTGTCCAGATGCATATAACATATGTAGTGAAGAATGATTTATTTTTTTAAATAATGTAGTGTATATTTTCTTCAAAATTGAGAATATTACTTCATATATGTAGTTACAATAAGTAAATGTGAGAAAAATATGCCGTTGTCAGTTAAAACATGATGTGCGTTGGGTTGTAATGCCATTGTGAGTGATTTTAATGTCTTATTGTTAATATGATTTTAGTTTGTTATAAACATCCAGGTTATGTGCTCATTGTTTTTGGTGTGTTGAGGTCAGTAACGTTCATTAATGATTTTCCAATACACAATAACTGTGTTATCATGCATGAGAGAATACGGAACCATTGTTCAATATCATTTAAACTTATTTAGGTCACAGTGACCTTGACCTTTGGGCAGTTAGCCCTCGAGTCCAAGTGAATGTTTGTGCCAGATTTGGACAACATTTCTGAAGCTGTTTTTGAGATATCGCATCTACAAGACATGAGGTCAGTGACCTTGACCTTTGACCTCCAAAATCTAATCTGTTCATCTTTGAGTACAAGGGAACATTTATGCTAAATTTGAAGAAAGTCCCTTAAGGTGTTCTTGAGATATTGCGTTCACAAGAATGGGACATATGGACAGACGGACAATCTGAAAAGTTAACGCCTCCCGGCCCTGGCTATCGCCAGTGCGGAGGCACAAGAATTTGGATATAAAAATGATCATTCCCACGATCGTAAGATCTATCCAAAAAAATTGCAACATGATTTTTTTTTATAAAAAATATTGTGCAGCCTTATTTGTGTATAATACAGGCACTTACTTTAAGAATTGTATATTTAATCGCATGTTGTTATCTGCCTACCCTACACACACCAAACTTCAGATCAAATCGAAAATATTTCACACCACTGAGTAAATGTATCATTTCATGTGTCAATATGTGTTTGGATGTGTGTGAGAAGAGGAAAGGGTATTACCTGCAGGTTGAGTGAAGGCCTGCAGTTAAGTTGTTGAAACTAACAACCCCACAAGACATCACAGCAACTCCCCGGGCACTTCTGGAGCTCATGCTGCATTTTCCCTTTTGCAAAGATAGAGAGGACAGAGACAGGGTAGGTCATGTTTGTCTTTCTTCTACTAATTTCTCAACTACTTGAACAACACCAAGTGAGAGATGAGGATGGTAGTTATGTTAAGCAAGCACAGTCATTCAATCTCTTAGACTGATCAGGATTGTTTAATAGGGCAAATAGTATGATTTATGTAAATAACTTGAAAACATTCACATCTTTTATTGTCTTAGAATGACCTGTAGTATAGGCTGTATATATAAATTACTTACCTTTCCCTCTGACAATCATCACCTTGCCTTGATGAGCGTCTCTGGAATTAGAATGAGAAGTATCAGTGAATTTACATAGTATGTATATAGGTACATGGAACTTAACATAAATGTTGATTCATTCCAACATGGAGATGTATTGCAAGGTATTCACTAAGTGAATAAAATATCCATTAATCGAGCAGTTGCATTTTGGCTGGTAAAACAAGGTGTGAAATAGGTCCTCTGAAGCTTATAAGGGTGGGATAGGCACGGGACATACACACAAAAGTTTCCAGTGTTGTGTTAATGTACAGTAAAATGTACATTTAATTAATTTGTATTTAATCTAATTTAACGTACATTTACAGTCAGCATATTGAGAAAAACTCACCCACGAATTAATGTTAACTTACTTCTACTGAAGTAATTTAAGGCAGACATCGGTTCATGGCAGACACTTAAGGACGTCACCTTGGTCTTTGGGAAACAGTGATCAACATTCTTCACCATTTTCTGACAGTTACGATGTAACGTAACGTGTGCTCTGCTGCTCACATCATGTTAACGTATTAGACATTTACACCTTGCTTTCCTGGCTGAGTTGTGCCACTGCTTTAATTCTTTTACCACTTAAACACACACCCTTTTCACAAAACTAATTGAATCTGCAATAATCACACAAATGACTTATTGAGGATTCAAAACGGCGATTTTCGCCGAAAGGTGACAAGTTTGCATCCCTGACACAGAGAGAGAGAGAGAGAGAGAGAGAGAGAGAGAGAGAGAGAGAGAGAGAGAGAGAGAGAGAGAAGCAACTGTAAGGTTACTAACATAACGTTAATGACATGACACAGACTCGTTGCCTGCAAACAGAGGCAAATCAAACCTCTCGTTTAAACCACATTTATTATTAACACCACGAATCAGGCCAACAAGCTAACTAACGTTGTCACCTGTGACTTTACTTAATTTAACGTTACTTAATGGTTAACTAGCTAATCTGTTTGAAAACATCATCACTGTAAATTAGAGAATGAACACAAACATTGCGTTTGGTTATGAATGTACAGCAAATAACAGGGAAATGCTTCCTTACCTGACATAGCAGCAGGAGATCAGTTATAACCGCGAAGGTCACTTAGCTAATGTTAGCTAGCTGACCAAACATCCGTCTCACCCTTCAACTGTGTCCATACTCCATTTTTTTGTTCTCCGTCGAAATCCCACAACTCGGATTCGGTCAAAATAAAAACATGGCAAGCAGATGTAAAATAATCCAGGTAAAAATCCAGTTAAAAATCCAGGTAATCGATTAGTGGGCAGATAGTCCACTAGTGGACCGACTGACGCTAGCGCCGGACCCAACTGACGTAGCGGATCGGTATCCAACTTCGGACGGCGAAGGCCGAAAAAACGCACAATTTGGCGACTGTTTGTCTTGCTAGTTAAGTTAGCTTTGTTGCCGTTTTCGTTAACAGCTGTCGTGTTTTTGGCATGCTATATTCGCTAGCTTTCAACTGTAGCCTAGCTTTAGCTTCCAACTGCCGGTGTTTAAGTCCCTTCAAACTGAGGACGTGTCCGTACTTTTGACGGCGAAAAACTGCGTCCAACTTCGGTCGCTCCCGACGACAGACACACATACAGACATACACACAAAGCGAACGTCGCCCTAAGGTGGATTCTATGGGATGTGGCAGCTTTTTCGTAGCCGAGGTTATAAATTACCGATTTGTGTTCCCAAATATCAACGTATCTGAATTAAGTTTTGTATTTCGCCGGTTATTTTAAAAAAAAAGGCGCGCACAGTTGTCATTGGTCAGTTTTCTTGATGACAGCCACATCAACCAATCATGTTCATTCAAGCTTTTCCCATCAACAAGTATACCGATTTAATTACAGTTAGTATGGACTTAAACCTTTATATAACAAGCTACATATTTGATTACAGGTTGAATGTATAATTACATGCAAATATAAAAATAAGATTTACCTTAAAATTACAGAGAAAAGTGTTAAGATTGTTAGTATGGACATAAACTTTGATATACCAGGCTACATATTTAATTACAGATGATTACTGTCATTTTACGTGAATTTGAATGTAATTTAAGAAAACAGAAAAGATAATTTAAAATTAATATAGTATTTTTCTGTAAAAGAATGAGAAATAAATAGTTTGTCATTACTGTCATAATACTTAAAATAACAGGCGGATTGTTGATTTACAGATAATGTCTGTAATTTTACAGTTTTGTACACTATTTTTAAAGAACAGGAAAACTACTGTAAAAAATTAGAATCATATACTGTACATTGGGATTATTTTCTACAGTGTGGCATTTAACTCCTCTTCTGCCTGGAGGAGGGCAGCCGCCATCTTTTTTCTGCTTTGCCTCCCTCGGGAAAGCTCGTCAATGAGGAGCTCCACTTGCTCCTCAAGAGCCTTAATTTCCACCATGGCAGTAGTTTGTAACTCCTGCTCCGTTACGGCGGCCTCTCTCTGCAGGGCCTCCACCATTTGTAGGAGCACATCTTTGTCCTGAATGATCGTCTCCATATCTTGCTCCATGGCATAAACAGCGGCATGTAACTCCACCGATGTCTGCTCGATTTCAGCCGGCCTCTTTTTCTCATTTGTTTGTTCTGTTGTTTGCTACACAATAGATGGAAAATATCAATGAATATCTGTGTTTAGATCTGCTCAACACATCAGTGGCAAACACGAAGTCTGTAAGTGTCACTACATGAAGTGTCTCATTTTGCCCCTCAGCTGTGGAGAAGGTAATGACTGCAGCCTGCGGGAAGGCGGAGTTGGCCGTTCAGCCCCGCCCACAGGTCCAGCCCCGCTCGCCCACAATAGATTTGACAGTGACAGCGATTTATGCAGAAAATAATTAGCGTGGTTAACATAAGCGTCAGAGTGTTTCACGTTTTGTTCTAGAACACAAATTATGGCCGTTAATATTCCGACTGTTAATTTTGAAGCTAATATGTGCTTCAAACTTCTATTAATTGCCTGTGTGGATCAAAATTCGTTAAAAAGGAGGTTGATCTGTGGGGATTATCTTGATGAACAAAACGTGTTAATATTATAAGCCTTTTTTCGCGACAGAATTTATTGTCGTAATCTATCCGCAATCCAAATCCATAATTTTAGGATTCACGTGACCTTTTCCGGTTCTAAAAGGAGGCTGGAAGAAGAAACTCGCATGATGGAGCCAAGATGGCGGCGTAGCGTTCGGTCTACTGCAGAACCCGCTCTGTCTTGAGAACTCTTTAAAAGCAACAAAACGAACTTTCTGGATAAAAAATTGAAGCCACATGTGATGGCAAAAAATCTGGGCTTGTGGTGGACACGTATTGGGGACAGAATTCAACCCAGGAACTAAGGGTTAAGTCATGGTTGCCCTGGCAGGTTAACGCAGGGTTAAGTTATGGTTGTCCAGCCAGTTTTCTGATTATTCTTGCCACCTCCGCTCAGTCGAGCTGTGGTTTGGTTGTCTCTCTGATTTACCGTGGATTAAAGAAAGTTGCCTAAGGTGTGAACCTACGGTCTTCTCCGTTCCTTCGGCTCTACACTGGTGACCCCGACGTCGGTTTTCGGATAAGTTTTCTGAAACCACACACATTATGGCTACGAACGCCGTTGCAATTAAACTGCCGGAGTTTTGGGAGTCTTCCGGGGCTACATGGTTCGCGCAGGCTGAGGCACAGTTCGCGCTCAGAGACATAACAGCAGACGAGACCAGGTACTACTACGTAGTGGCAGCGCTGGGGTGCGCTACGGCTTCCAGGATAAGCGGTTTCATAACCAACCCACCGGCCGATGGTAAATACGCCGCACTTAAACATCTCCTCCTTGAAACTTTTAAACTGTCAACAACGGAGAGAGCACGTCGCCTCTTCGCAATTCAGGGCTTGGGAGATGGCAAACCATCGGAGCTAATGAGCAGGATGTTAAACCTACTGGGTTAAGAAAAGCCATGTTTCCTGTTTATGGAGCTGTTTCTGCGCAACATGCCGCCCCACGTCCAGACTGCGCTCGCTAACTCCACCATCACTGATCCCCGTGAGCTGGCAAAGGAAGCTGACCGATTCTTCGTCAACGTTCCTCCCATGCCGGGGTGCTGGCTCCTACCTTCACTGGCCCCCCGCCGACATCGCGGGCGTGGCCCGACGGTGGCGCCACAGCATCAGACCGCTACAAGCCCTCTGGACTCTGTATGTACCACGCTCGATTTGGTGCAAAAGCTAAACGGTGCCGTTCCCCCTGCAACTACAGGCCGACGGGAAACGAGAGGGCCAACACTCAGTAGTGGCCATGAGTGTTGGCGATACGAGCAGGCTACTCTTCATCCTCGACACCATCTCCGGTCGGCGATTTCTTTGTGACACGGGCGCACAGAGAAGCGTGCTCCCTGCTACTGACGTCGACATCATGGGCGGGGAGCGGGGCCCCCAGTTGGCGACGGCTGACGGCAGCCCTATCCACACCTACGGCGTGCGGTCTGTAGAACTGTGTTTTGGTGGACAACGTTTCACGTGGGAGTTCGTCATGGCCAATGTAACGCTTCCCCTCCTCGGAGCTGATTTTTTGTGCGCTTACGGTTTGCTAGTGGACATTCAGAACAGCCGTCTGGTCGATGCCTTAACCTTCTCCTCCTTCGCATGTACGCGGAGGGAAGCGGCCTATGCAGGTCTAGCCAACTCTCTCTCAGAGGCAGACAAGTTCAACCGCCTCCTCGCTGAGTTCCCTGACCTCACGCAGCCTACCTTCTCTGCACCCACCGCTAAGCATGGGGTGGAGCATCACATTGCTACGAAGGGGCCCCCGGTCTACGCCAGAGCCAGGCGTCTCGACCCCGCCAAACTCGCCATTGCCAAGTCTGAGTTCGAGCACCTGGAACGCATGGGGATCATCCGCCGCTCTGACAGCCCGTGGGCGTCCCCACTCCACATCGTCGCTAAGCCTGATGGAGGTTGGCGCCCATGCGGGGACTACCGCCGACTAAATGACGCCACCACGCCCGACCGCTATCCTGTCCCGCATATCCAGGACTTTTCTGCAAACCTGTCTGGCAAATGCGTCTTCTCAAAAGTCGACCTGGTCCGTGGTTATCATCAAGTTCCCGTGCACCCCTCAGACATCCCCAAGACAGCGGTGACTTCCCCATTCGGCCTATTTGAATTCCTACGAATGCCATTTGGACTCAAAAACGCGGCCCAGTCCTTTCAGCGGCTGATGGATTCAGTGCTCCGTGGCCTTCCTTTCCTCTTCGTCTATTTGGACGACATACTCATCGCCAGCGCCTCCGAGGAAGAACACCTGTCCCATCTTCATGCCCTCTTCACACGCCTCAGCCAGCATGGGCTGATCGTCAACCCGGCGAAGTGCCGGTTCGGGCTGACAGCCATTGATTTCCTCGGGCATCGCATCACTGGGGACGGGGCAGTCCCCATGCCCTCAAAGGTGGAAGCGGTGGCGGCCTTTCCGCGCCCCCAAACAGCTCGTGCGCTCAGGGAGTTCATCGGGATGGTGACATTCTACCACCGCTTCATTCCCCGAGCCGCCTTTATCATCCGGCCACTGTACGAGGCGCTGAAAGGCATGTCCCCCAACCAGGCGGTCGACTGGACAGCAGAGCGGGACCGTGCGTTCACCGAGACTAAAGCTGCGCTCTCCCAGGCTACCCTGCTAGCGCATCCTTCACCTACAGCGCCTATTTCCATAACCACGGATGCATCGGACTATGCTGTTGGTGCGGTTCACGAACAGTGGGTGGGGGGGGCTTGGCAGCCTTTGGCCTTTTTCAGTCGCCAGCTTACACCCCGAGAGCGCAAGTATAGTACTTTTGACAGGGAACTCCTCGGTCTCTGGCTCGCTGTCCGGCATTTCCGTTTCCTGCTAGAGGGCCGCGAGTTTACTGCGTACGTGGACCACAAGCCCCTCACGTTTGCCATGTCCAAGACGGCCGAGCCATGGTCCGCTCGCCAGCAGCGACAACTCTCCTACATTTCGGAATTCACTACCGACATCCAGCACGTCGCTGGTAAGTCTAACCAGGTAGCTGACTGCCTCTCTAGGGCAGTGATTGGAGGGGTCCACCTAGGCCTTGACTATGCACAGATGGCCGCTGACCAGGACACGGACCCGAGCATCCTCCGTCTCCGGGCCTCCGACACGGGGCTCCGCCTGCAGGACGTTCCTTTCAGCGACACAGGTGTCACCCTCCTGTGTGACGTCTCCACAGGACAGCCCAGGCCCATCGTCCCGCACAGCTGGAGACGCCCCGTATTTGAAGCTGTGCACGGCCTCTCTCATCCAGGCGGTAAGCCATCCGTGCGCCTGACCTCTGCTAAGTTTGTGTGGGAGGGACTTAAGAGAGACGTGAAAGCGTGGGCCGACTCGTGTGTTGCCTGTCAGCGGGCTAAGATACACCGCCACATTAAGGCGCCCCTGGAACGCTTCGCAGTGCTGGAGAGACGATTTGACCATGTCCACGTCGACCTGGTTGGTCCCCTACCCCCCTCCCATGGGTTCACCTACCTCTTCACTGTGGTGGACAGGACTATGCGCTGGCCTGAAGCTGTTCCCCTGGCATCCACGACGTCTGCTGATGTGGCCCGGGCTTTTATTGGGTCGTGGGTCTCACGTTTCGGTACGCCTTCCGACCTTTCATCTGACCGCGGGCCACAGTTTACCTCAGAGCTATGGAATGCTGTGGGTGAGGCTCTGGGCGTCAAGCTTCATCGCACTACCGCCTACCACCCTCAGGCGAACGGCCTATGTGAGCGCTTCCACCGGTCCATGAAGGCTGCGCTTCGGGCTACTCTCAAGGACTGCAACTGGGTCGACAAGCCCCATGGGTCATGCTGGGCCTGCGGACCGCCCCGAAGGAAGACCTACAAGCCTCCTCTGCGGAGCTGGTGTACGGCACGCCGCAGCGAGTCCCAGGCGATTTCATGCCCAATGCAACGCGTCCCTGGTCAGCTGTGGACCAACGAGCCTCCTTGCTGGACGGGGTCAGAGCTTTCACACCCGTCCCTACCGCCCAACACGGCGCGCCGGTGTCCCAGGTGCCCCCAGGTCTGCAGTCAGCGGACTACGTGTTCATCCGTCACGACGCACACCGCCCCCCTCTGCAACCCCCTTATGACGGCCCCTTCCGCGTCCTGGAACGGGGAACTAAGCACCTGGTGGTGGATTTTGGGGGCACGGCCGAGCATGTTTCAGTGGACCGAGTTAAACCCGCACACCTGGACTTGACGCAGCCGTTGGAGTTAGCCCAACCTCCTCGTCGCGGTCGTCCCCCGGCTCCGCCTCCTCCCCCCGTGGAGGCCCGAGCTGCCTCTTCTGCTCCTCAGGCCGACCTCCACAGGCCCGCGTCAATGCCTCCCAGAGACACTCCGGCCCCTGTTATCCGGAGCCGCCGCGGACGGCCTGTCGTCCCCCCGCGCCTGCCTGACTTCGATTACTAGGGCGAATTCTGGGGGGGCTCATGTGGTGGACACGTATTGGGGACAGAATTCAACCCAGGAACTAAGGGTTAAGTCATGGTTGCCCTGGCAGGTTAACGCAGGGTTAAGTTATGGTTGTCCAGCCAGTTTTCTGATTATTCTTGCCAACTCCGCTCAGTCGAGCTGTGGTTTGGTTGTCTCTCTGATTTACCGTGGATTAAAGAAAGTTGCCTACACGGCTAAAGTGTGAACCTACGGTCTTCTCCGTTCCTTCGGCTCTACAGGCTCAGATAAGAGAAAAATTACGACTCCCAGTTCTTCTCCATCCAAACGTTTTGGCAAGAGACAAAACATGGAAACCGACGCCGCAGAAAACGTCATTGCTACGCTCAAGATGGCTATCAGAGAGCAAGGAGCTGGCAGCATTGGGGGAAGTATCAGTGACCTGCAGGTTACTGTTAACTTTATTTCTGAAGATCTCAAGGAGCTGAAGGGAAAGTTGACGCACACCGAAGCGAGAGGGAGTAAAGCAGAGGAAAAAATCCAAAATGTGGAAAGCAAGGTGCTGGAGCTGCCACGATACAAACGAAGAGGGAACCTGCGACTCCACGGGCGAACTGAGGAAGAGGGAGAAGACGTCCGCAGAAAGGTCATTGAAATCTGCCAAAACATGGCTCCTGACCACCGAGGGACATTCCCGGAGGTACTCGACTCAGTGCACAGGCTTGGGCAAAGACGCGAGTCTTCCGCGGCACCACTGCCCCGTGTAGTAATCATTCAATTCACCATGAGGCATTTTCGAGACATTATCTGGAAGACGGCGAAACGATCCGACTATTTGACGACCAGGAAGCTGCGCTTTAAGGAAGACCTTTCTCCCGAGGACCGAGAGAGGCGCAGCCTATTGTGGCCGCAGGTTGCGAAAGCACGAGAGGAGGGGAAGGTGGCACACTTCGTGGGAGCACGTGCGTTTGTGAACTGAAAGGAGATTCACTGAAGTGCCTTTCATCATGTAAGCTAATATGACTCAGGAGTTATTTTTCCTTATTCGTTTTATAAATATACAATATGCTGTTGTTGCTATAAACACTTGTTATGTAATGACAGAGTAGTTCTGTTCTCTCTGTAGTCTAGTCAGTTAAGGGCAAATATGGGGTCAAGGCTGCAAAAAGTCATTCACATTTGAGCCAATGTTTTTCTGTTAATTTAGGGTCCAATAAAGAAAAAAATGCAAGGAGCCCAAAATTTTAGGTGGGGGAAGTCTCTGAAATGGCCACGCCCACTTTTAGGCCTGGAAATCAGTATCTCGGCTCCTGAATGTCGCAGAGAGCTGATCATGGGCTCAAAAGAAGCAGAAGCACCACATTTATATAAGCATTATGAACAAACATATACCCCAAAACCTTTACTTTTTCAGGTATTTACAAAAAACTAATTTTCACTGGTCACATACATGGCCACGCCCACTTTTTAGCCCTGGGACTATATCTCAGGCTCAGCTCTCGGAGGTTGCCCCGAGTTGATATTGGGCTCAAAAGATGTGGAAATAACTATTTATATTAGTGCTCTGAACAAATATACTGTATGCCCTAAAACCTTCACGTTTTGAGCTATTCATGAACATGTTCTTTTTTCCATTGAATTGATCAGCAGCATGCAATCAACTTTAGCCAAATCTGTGCAAGAAGGCTATACAGTTTGTTTGAGTAAAAGTGTTACATCTACTCATGGAGTGCTAGTATTCAAGTTGACTCTTTGTTATAAGAGGAGGAACCCAGTAACCACCAAAGAAACAAAGCAAACCATGTGAGGTCCAAAAAAATCTTTATTTTAACCTCACACATCCCATCAGACTGGATTCAAACACTTGCTGAGGCACTTGCAATAAATGAGACATTTCATCCCTCTGCCAGCACAAGAACATGAGGTACACTTATTAGATCTGCAACTACACACCCCTGTTACTTGAGACAATGTATCTCTTGTGGAAACTGTGCTCCACTTGACGAAGAGTTCCTCTCCTTCGGTAGTCCAACCCCATTCAATGACAGGGGGACAAGGGAGTTGTAGCAGGCTGTTTCCCCACAGCCATCCTGCCTGGAATGTAGCTCTCAACAGATGCTGTAGAAGCGCATCCTGACTTGGGGGTAGGTCTCTCAGCTCATCATTAACTGAGTGCTTGAACAGCTGGAATCTGAGCTCATCTATACTGACACAGTTGTACAGTCCAGTCTTGTTGTACCAGCTCATTACCCAGGGCTCAATAACTTCCATGCTTTCCTTAACTGTCTCGATACTAGGGCAGCAACTTAGTCCTCTCAAAGCAGCAGTGAGTTCTGTGGACTTACTGTGGTTTATCCAGGCTTTGTATTGAGCAGTCTTTGAGTGGCCAAAGAAGGCGCTCACAGAATCACAGCCACTAAAAGAATGGAACACAGGCATGGCATCGGCCACATCTCCACCAAGCTTCTTGTGTGCTTCTGTGATTGAGTAGAATTGGCGTTTGCCAGGAACTGCAAAGTCAACTATAAGTTGCAAGTCATTACATACTGATAGGAACTGTGTAGTGAACCCTAGTAGGATGACTACCACATCGGAGTCGACTGTTCTAACTGTAACTGACTTGATCCCCTTGTTTAGCATGTGCATCACATGGCAAACGATGCAGTTGTCAGCCTTTTTCACAGCATATCTATGCTGTCATAAAGCTGGATCTCGAAGCTTTCGCCGAAGTTTGCAAGCACCTTTCTGCCGTAGGTGATGCTGAACTCCTTGTCCCAGTTCCACGCTTGTGCCTTAGCAATCCTGGCGAACATTAGATTCAGGGCTACTTTGTTGTCTACATTAGACAGAAAAGCTTCAAAGAATTGCTTAGATTCTGGCATGGTGTCATTCTCACTGAAAGCCATCTGTGAACTACCTGCTGATCCCCGGTTCTTCCTAGTCGCAGTCTTGATACTCATATTCTGGTAGAGGTCAGCCACAATGTCAATACGATTGGCTTTCTTCTCATGACCGATCCTGGCAATGCTGTTCAACACTTTGATTACAAAGTCTTGGAATGTCATGCCTTTGGTGAGAGACTTTGCCATGATTCGTACTTGCACAGACAAATCTATCACAAGTCCTTCTGAGGATGTAGATTGAACTTGTACACCGATGTCCTTAAGAATTTGAGACTTTTGGCTATGATAAATATCTCCATCCTTTGTTGACAAGGCGTCGGGTAAACCTGAAATTGAAATGAATAGTTAAGCTAAGTGTAACTCTTGGGCTTACTGTCAAATCAATTAACTTGAATGTGAAATTGAATCGATGAATATCACTGTATTAAAAATCTGGTAAGACTTAAGTAACATCTAAAATATTTGAATAACTGACTTTATATCAATTAGTTTCACCTGTGAATTCACCACCAAATAACTTCCTTGTCTCTTCTTCTCTTGATCTGCAGGCCTCCTTCAGCTTTGCAAAGGTTCCTTTGGGTGGCTTGATTGCAGGGCTAGCGAGTTGGACTTTTGCACATGAACTTGGGAGTTTCAGGGCATTTCGTGAGATGGTTGCATTGACATCCTTCTTACTTAATACAATTCGCTCCTGCACAAACTGGTCATGCTGAGTTTTGCCGACTGTAAAGACAAAACTGGAGTCTTTACTTATGACATCTGGGAGGGGAATGGATGAGTTCAACCTCATGAACTGAGCTTCATCGAACGGGTTGGTAAGGATACCCTGGTACACCTTGAGTGTGTGGCTTGAAAATGTTTCCTTGAAGGAATCCAGCATTTCTTTGTGCCCGTGTGATGGATCTTGACCTTCGACCTCATCTAGGTAGCGCTGGATTTCGGGTAGCGCAAGTTCGAGTTTCCTGAAGAACTCTTGATCTTCCCGATTGATGATATCGACATATCCAGTGTCAGACTTGATGACCTTTATGTTATGTTCCTGCTTTTGATCACATGCAATCTTTGAGAATGGGTTGTCTCTGGTGTTTACTGTGAAAGAGCCTGAAAGAAATTCCTTGAACAAGTATGGGTGTCTCCATTTGAGCTCTTTGAGATCCTGAAGAAACACTGATGCCCATCTGGCATAGTGTGTATGATCAAGTGCAAAGAAAAGAGGAATGAGCTGCTCAAGTGCACTGATCATCATGATGAAGTTTGCCTCTCGAAAGGATCTTATGAAGATAAGAACCTTCTTGATTGTGTCAACAACATTGTTCCAGTAGTGAAACATGGGGCTGTTTTCATTGGCCACCCAGTTACTCCAAGTCAAACTGTTGTCCTCTAGACGTTTTGCCTGAAATGCTTCATCTCTCTTCTTGGCCAGCACCACAGCCAGGAGTTGAATACAGTATCTAGCCTTCTTTATGGAATTCACATCGCAGACAGCAGTTGTCAGACCTGTGATATTCAGATTAGCTAAGGTTAAGATGGTATCAAGGCCAGTTCCTTTTATCAACTGCCCAACACAGACAAGAGAAACCTTCTCAAGGTGCAGCCCACCCATGAACGCGAAGTATGAATGAGAAAACTCTTCCCCCATGGCCCACTGTATCATCTTCTTGATGGCATAAAGGGGCTGATCGGATCCACCCACTGCAACCTGGCCTGGGTTAAGATATCTTGTGTATGATACTGCTATTCTCATGACATGGAGCTGAAGGTGTTCAGTGTTGCTAGCATGGTCAATCACTGGCAGGATGCAGTTGATTGTTTTGGGAACATCTGTCTGGTCACGTTCCTTTGAAGCATGGTGACAGGTCCAAGTAACAGGCTGTAATGCATCAGATCCAATGTTCTTCATAGCCACCATCAAAAACTCTTCTTCCTCTTCCATGCTTTTCTGAAACACGACTTTTAGCTCTGCGTCAACTTCTTCAACATTGATGGTCTGTAGAGGGCGACGAGACTCCTTAAAGACCTTCTGCTCCATTACGCTCAGATATTCCTCCAACACTGTTTCCAAGCCCGGTGTGTTAGGGTTAATGTCCCTGGAAAATCTTCTCTCCCTTGAGAGGCCTTCCCCTGCTACACGGGGAAACTGTAGACAAGTCATTGCCGTAGCATTGCAGTTCTTAGATGCTGTAGGCGATGAACTCTGCTCATTTATGTTGTCATCTGTAAATGTGGTAAATAACCCTTGTCTCAAGGCGTGGGGTAGCACCTTTCCCTGTGATCTTAGGAAGAGCTCTCTCATTGACAGGGAGATTTCGTCAATGCAGATAAGGGTGGAACAGTAGGAATGTGTCAGACCTAGTTCAAATGTTGTCTGTAACACATTCTTCGAGCAAGTCATGCTTGCAAGGCTAGTTAGGCCTACACATATGAGCTAAGGTGAAAATAATGTTTTACAAGGTAAACATACAAAAATAAAACAACACTGTTCCTTACCATCCATCCACGAGGTCAGGAACAAATTAACTCACTGATATGAAGGCCAGATGAGGCATGCATGTCATATTTTGGCAAATGTTTACAGTAAACTAGCTTTACTGAAACATGTGCACTTCTGCTTCCTTTCCTGTAGAATCAACCACTTGATAAACAAACAGCGCCAATTTGTAATTGTGGTCAGAGGCGGCATTACATCCCAAGTGATAAGAACCACAGACAACTAAGATATTTTCTAAACTCATGATTCGTGTGTGTATTGTGCTTCATGCTTTATAACATAGGCAGCGAATGAGATTCATGTCAAATATAGCTTTTTACAACCTTCAGGAGCTGATACGTGAAACGTGACCAGTAAAAATTAGTTTTCTTAAAATATCTGAAAAAGTAAAGGTTTTGGGGTATATGTTTGTTCATAATGCTTATATAAATGTGGTGCTTCTGCTTCTTTTGAGCCCATGATCAGCTCTCTGCGACATTCAGGAGCCGAGATACTGATTTCCAGGCCTAAAAAGTGGGCGTGGCCATTTCAGAGACTTCCCCCACCTAAAATTTTGGGCTCCTTGCATTTTTTTCTTTATTGGACTCTAAATTAACAGAAAAACATAGGCTCAAATGTGAATGACTTTTTGCAGCCATTTTGCCTTCACTGACTAGACTACTGTAATTTACACACTTTTTCTCAGGGTGAAAAGTTAGTTACACTCAAAATTTCATCTTTATCTTTTGTTTCGTTTAATGCTCGAGGATTAAGGGACGATACCAAAAGGAAAGCACTGCTATTATATGCTAAAAGCCTGAATACTGATTTTTGTTTTATACAAGAATCTCATTCTGAACCTAATGACATTAGATTCTGGAAATCCCAGTGGGGAGAGGACTTGTGGATGTCTCATGGCACAAACCACTCAGCAGGAACTTTGACTTTGAAACACAAGTTTAAAGGGAAAGTTATCTCTTCACAGACAGATCCAAATGGTCACTTTATTTTGTTGGTTATTTCATTTAATGACCAGGTATTTTTATTGGGAAACGTTTATGGTTATAACAACAAACAGGAGAATATTACCTTAATGCATTCAGTAAATGCAAAAATTGATTCTATAAGTAAATTTGCAGATCTAAAGATCATATTCGGAGGAGACTGGAATCATTCAATTAATGATATGTTATATAGATGGCCAAATAAAAGTAATACAAATAATAGTTATTTGTTAGATTTCATAAATGAAAGAGATCTGATTGATAATTGGAGGTATAAGAATCCTGCAGTTAAAGAATTTACGTGGAAGAACAGGTCAGGGTCATTACAGTCTCGTATTGACTATTGGTTGATTTCTGATCCGTTATCTGAACATGTCTCTTCAGTTAAAATGTTACCAACACCCTTGACGGATCATAAAACTATCTTTTTGGAGCTGTATATGTCTACTAGTCATCAAACTAAAAGAGTCAACTCATATTGGAAATTAAATAATTCTCTTTTATTGAATGAATCTTTGGTAAAGGAGATTAAAATAAAAATAGATGAATGCTGGGATAAGGCATGTGCTGAAAATATGTATGGCAAAAATTGGGAGTTCATGAAATTTGAATTAAGGTCCCTTATAATGAAAAGAGGAGCTGAAATAGTTAAAAACAGAAAAAAAGAAGAATCAGAAATGATCTCTGAAATTATTGCTTTATCATCACAGCCACTTGAAAATTTATCAGAGGATAACAAGAACAGACTTCAAATTCTACAATTAAAATTAGATAATCTATATATTCACAAGGCAAAAGGAGCCTTTGTGCGCTCTAGGAGGAGATGGCTTGAGGAGGGAGAGCAAAACTCCAGCTATTTCTTCAAATTAGAGAAACAACATAATACACTTTGCAGCATGACCAAACTCTGTTCAGATGGTGTCATCACACAAGACCCTAAAAAGATTTCTGAGACATGTGAACTATTTTATAAAGTCTAAACTGTCGACAAATGACATGGAAAGTTTCTTCAACTCTTTAAGTAATATTGAGAGCATCAGCAATGCTAATAAAGATTTGTGTGATGCCCCCATCACAACATTGGATGTTGAGGATGCTATTAAAAAAATGAAAATCAGTAAGGGTCCTGGGAATGACGGATTAACCTCAGAGTTATATAAATGTTTCTCCAAGGACTTATCACGCTTTTTACATAAAGTATATATAGAAAGCATTGCTAATGAAAAGCTCCCTCCTTCATTGTCTCAGGGGTTGATCACTTTGATTCCCAAACCGCAAAAAGACTATTTGTTGTTAGATAATTGGAGACCTATTTCACTCTTGAACAATGACTGCAAGATAATTGTTATGTGTTTGGCTAAAAAATTGAAAAGTACACTTAATGACATTATTGATGAAACACAGTCTGGTTTCATGACTGATAGACACATAACAAACAACATAAGACTGGTGATTGATATCTTGGATCATTCAGAATTAATTACAGATAACAGCTTCATTCTTTTTTTTAGATTTTTATAAAGCTTTTGATTCCATTGAACACAAATTCATATTTAAAGCACTTGACATTTTTGGTTTTGGGAATATGTTTAAAAAATCTGTCAAAACGTTATATGCAGGTGCAAATAGTTCAATCAAACTCCCATATGGCACTACTAAAAGATTTAACTTAAATCGTGGAATCCGTCAAGGTTGTCCGATCTCGGCATATCTCTTCCTTCTTCCTATGCAGTTACTCTCCATTCATTTCAAAAACAGTGATGTATTGGGTCTCTCTGTTGTTGGCAGAACACTGTCTATCACTCAACTTGCACATGATACAACACTTTTTTTAAAGGATAAATTTCAAGTTAATAAAGCAATCAAAGTCATTAACTCTTTCTCAATGGCCTCCGGCCTTGAACTGAACATTTCAAAATGTGAGCTTCTTCCTGTTAATAGTTGCACAGATACTATTATTTCTGGGATCCCTGTGAAGCATAAGGTTAAATATCTTGGTATTATAATTGAAAAAGACCAAAGCGCTAGACTATCTGAACATTTTAATCCAGTTCTAGCTTCAGTCCAACAGAGGTTTAACCTTTGGCTTCAAAGAGATTTTTCTATTACTGGAAGATCCTTGGTAGCTAAAGTTGAAGGCCTCTCCAGACTTATATATGCAGCTATGGCACTTGATGTCTCAAAAGACATATGCACTAAAATTGACAGAATATTATTTGAATTTATCTGGAAAAAAGAATACATTATATTAAGAAGAATGTCATGATAAATAAGTTATGTTCTGGTGGGATTAATTCTTTAGACTTCACCTCCTTAAACTCTTCTTTTAAAGTCAAATGGATCAAACTTTTCTTAAAAAATCCCAACTCAGTCTGGAATTTTATTTCTGCTCATATATGTAATTCACTTGGAGGAATGCATTTTCTCCTAAGGTGCAATTACAATATTTATAAATTACCGATAAAACTGTCCAACTTTCATAGTCAACTTTTGTTATCCTGGTCAATGATGTACTCACACAATTTTTCTTCCCATACATATTTCATTTGGAACAATCAAAGATATTAGGTTTAAGAACAAATCTTTATATATTAAGAGATGGGTTGATAATAAAATGTTACTTGTTAGTCAATTACTGAATGACAATGGTCAGCTTTTCACTTATGAAGAATTTCTTTCTGTATATGGTTTCCCTGTTACACCAAGAGAATATTCTATTGTATTTGATGCAATACCAGATGGAGTTAGAAGGTTATTGTTGTCTGCTCCTAAAGGTACAAGTTGTACTATTCCAGGTTTAACTCCTGATGACATATATATTGGTAACTTGTGTCCTTTATTAAGTGATAAAGCCACTAATCAATGCGTTAGAAATATTATTCAGAGAGACATTGTTTCTAAACCTGCAGCCGTTTTCTACTGGAATAATATTTATAATGACATAGATTGGAGGAACACTTGGATTTTATCACGAAAATATTGTATTACAAATAAGGTACGAGAAGTTACATTTAAACTGCTTCACAGATGTTATCCAGTCAAGTCCCTTCTTGTAAAATACAAGATTAATATTGACACACTCTGTTCCTTTTGTGGCAATGTGGATGAAACCATATGTCATTTATTTTGGGATTGTACCTACTCTCATGTTTTTTGGATTTATCTAAATAATCTCATAAATAACAAAATTGACTCTTCTTGTAAACTGAACATTCAGCATGTTTTATTTGGTCTGTCACAAAATGAGGAAATAAGTTCAGAAAAAAATGTATATTATCAACCTTCTATTAATATTTGCTAAATTTCATATTCATTGTACCAAATTTGCACACCGGCGTCCAAACATTAGTGTATTCAAAGCACTTCCTTCATCCTATTTAGAATCTTTAAAAGAATGTATTGAATCCTAAATCCAACAAAACCAGAAGACTATGTGAAGAATATAATTTAACTTAAATCCTGTATCTCGAGCTTTTTTTTATTATCTTTTTCTTTCTTTTTTTTCCTCTTTTTTATGGATTTGTACATTTTAATTGCGAAATAATTTCTATTTTTGTAACTACTTTTTGTCCTATTGTGATGTAATATTTTCTTGTTTATGTTTTGTTCAATAAAAAAAGACAAAATGGCGGAGGTCCGCCATCTTGTCTGCGGCCAGATGCATCGCGGATTCTTCGATACATTGAGTTTGATAGACAACATTGAATAAAATCTTCGAAAAGACAAAAAAAAAAAAGAAACTCGCATTATGTCGGTGAGTGTTAAATTGCCTTGCTACAGTAACCTAAAAGCCCATTAAAATCTCATTAGGAGTCAAATGCGTTTTCTTGCAGTGAATTGTTGTCTTAATATTACGTTAGGATGTGTAGGTTGTTAGACTGGTTGCGTCGCGTTGTTAGCGTGTAACGTTAGATCAGTTAATTTAAACGAGCGGCAGCGTCGCCGTCGTGTGACGGAGTATAAACGAGGCTTTCCGGTGAGCCAACATGCACAATAGCTGCTTTAAGGAAATGGTGTTTGCTTTCCTGATTGAGAAAAAGACGAAGCAGTAACCCAAAACCGGATGTGGATCCACGGAGGGGTTCATTCTGATAAGGTGCTTTTTTTTTCCAGAGGTAAAAGTACATTTTGTAATTCTTCTGTCTGCACTGGACTTGATTAGCGTCATGTGCTTGATTGGCTCTAGGTGCAAAATCACAAGACACGCGCACACACACACACTCACAGAGAAGGTGTTGTGTGTGTGTGTGCGTGCCTTTTGGTTTGCATTTTGCAAGCCTGTTTTGTGCGTCACACACTCATCAGCTGCCAGGTTGGCTGTACATATAATCAAAGTGAAATTTTTACAAAAGTAAATTTTTCACTGTTGATTAAGACTGAAAGAAAAAAATATTGATCAAGAATTTGATTTTTTTATTTTCTTGATAGCTAAACTATCTCTTTAATGTCATTCTTTCATGTTTGTTATATTGTCATTCATTAATTTCATTCTCTTTCATTTAGAAGTCATAACTTACAAACGATAGCTGAAGATTATTTATTTTATTTTTTTCTTTTGTCTGTTTACTTAAAACAAAACGTTGACATTTATTTAGGGGAGGATATGTTCCAGTCCATTAGTTAATTATTTGGACTTAGGTAGCATACTACTACCAGACCCTGGATTACATTCCCTGTTACAGTACAATTTAAATCTGGTCTCATCTTCACGTATTTCTATGTAAAGAGGGACAAATAGATACTTGGTTACATACTGAATAAGGAAAACCTAAAAAATAAGCTGTAGGCTCTTTCTGCTGCTTTTCTTCAGTAGACGGTATGCGGTGTAGAGATCGAGGTGTTTCTACTCATTAACATGTCAGTTTTGAGATGGGGTCAAACCAGAGACATGATGGGTGCATGGAGTGTCTCCATGCAGTCGTAGTCTGTGTGTATAGAGATGCTTTTTTCCCTCCACTTTTAACCTGTTTCTTGCAAGGTGCTTTGAATTTTCATGCAGAAATGAAACTTGAAAATAAAATGTCGGTGGTTGATTGGTGTTGATCATGGGTGGTCTTAACATGACAGCACATTTGTGTTTACTAATAACATTAGTGTAAGGCTAGGCCTTGGTGGTTGCGGTTACATAAGTGCAGGTTGCTGCAGTGTTTGGTTGGAGTGGCATGGCTCAGGAGGTAGAGCAGGTCATCTAGTAATAAGAAGGTCGCTGGTTCGATCCCTGGCTCCTCCAGAGAGTATGTCGAAGTGTCCTTGATCAAGACCCTGAACCCCTAACTTCTCCAGATGAGCAGTTTGGTGCATTGCATGGCAGCCTCCACCATCGGTGTATGAATGTGTGTGTGTGAATGTGAGGCATGCTTTGTAAAGCACTTTGAGTTGTCGTAGACTAGGAAAGCGCTATAGCCCAGATAGCAGACACGTAGGCCTCATCTGGGGTACTTTTGGTACTTACGGCTCATTTACGGCACTGGCAACTGTTGTGTGGGCCAGATGTGGCCCAAATGTCATAAGCCGGGCCTGACTTGGGTTACAGCACATAGAATGTGTGCCAGATGTGGCCCAAGTGTGACTGAGTTAAGGCAGCCACACTCACCCTGAGTCAACGCCGTCATTCAAGGCCAAATTTGGGCCGTAAGAGAACCGAAGATGTGGGCCATATTTGGGCCAAAGATTCTTTGCTATCTGGGAAAAATGTACAATTTAATACACAGTAGAGTAGTCGTATAACTGTACAGGGCACATGTTGGACGGGGGACTTCTTCCATGTCCACCATGGCTGTAGATCTAATATGGCATAGATGCAGATTGTGTTTTTGTGAGGGGGACATTGGGAACAACACGTTGAAAGCCTGGCTTTAAACTCTACCTGAAGACAGACATAAAGACAAACTGACAGGTAGACAGACAGACAAAAGCTGAGTGTTAAGTAGATGTGTCGACTGAAAAGCGAGTGGTAGAGTAGGAAGACCAGGCGTCCGGGTAGCGTAGCAGTCGATTCCATTGCCTAGCAACACGGGGATCACCGATTCGAATCCCCGTGTTACCTCCGGATTGGTCAGCCGTTATTGCGTGATCCTCCCATGTGCTACGTCATCCCCCTGGCGAAACTCCTCACTGTCAGGTGAAAAGAAGCAGCTGGCGACTCCACATTTATCAGAGGAGGCACGTGGTACTCTGCAGCCCTCCCCAGATTGGCAGAGCGAGTGGAGCAGTGACCGAGATGGCTTGGAAGAGTGGGGTAATTGGCCGGATACAATTGGGGAGAAAAAGGGGGGACCCCTCCCCCCCAAAAAAAGAGGGAGATATCAAAGTCCCACAGTGGACAAACTCTTACAAGGGATTAACAGATCAGTCACTTTCAGCAAACTGGAGCTGAAGTGGGGCTCTCACCAACTAGAGCTCACACCAGAATCAAGAGGTGTCACTGCATTTGTGGTACACACGGTACCTTCATGTACCAAAGAGTCATTTTTAGTGTTAATTGGCTAGTGAAGTATATCAGCATGAGATTGTGATGAAGGCTGGCGTCGAGGGGCTAGATAACATTTCTGACGACATAATCAACCATGCCCCAGACCAGAATTTCACCGGTGAGGAGTTCCACCCACTCCTTCAGAGCCTTATTTTTTTCCATGGCAGCAGTGGCCTGGTACAATTGGGGAGAAAAAAAAAGGGGGGGGGGACAATCTCAGCAAAACAAACAACCACAGCTAACAACACATGTTCTAAAATAATAAGTAAAATAAACACAATGTAATTTTGGCAGAGAATAGATGTACCTATTGCACTAGAATAAATAATTAGTGCACTCATGTGAATGTAATTATGCACTGAACATAATTTCGCTTCATTATTGCGGACAGGTATGCATCTCTTTATTAAAAACGTAAATACAACATGTATATATAACAGTATAGTAAAATACTGCGTTTTCCCTGTGGGATGGGAGAAGACATTAAATCAATGGAACTTTATTGTGCAGGTGTGAATGGTAAGAATGCTTGTGGGTGTGGGCACAAACATTGTGGGAGTGCGCAGTAATGGTCAGAAATCCAGCGAGAGCAGGATTAAGAAAACAGTCCCGTGCAGGGCTCCTGTACCACCATAGAGATGCAACTTATACACCGAAGCAACTTGTGTTTTTTTGGTCGGATGTCCCTACAGACACAATTGGCCGTGTCTGCGGGTTGGAAGCCGGATGTGAGCATGTGTCCTGATCACTGCACTAGCGCCTCCTCTGGTCGGTCGAGGCACCTGTTCAGGGGGGAGGGAGAAGTGGGGAAATAGCGTGATCCTCCCATGCGCTAGATCCCGCTGGTGAAATTCCTCACTGTCAGGTGAAAGGAAGCGGCTGGCGACTCCACATGTATTGGCAGGGCATGTGGTACTTTGCAGCCCTCACCAGATCGCCAGAGGGGATGGAGCAGCGACTCAGAAAGGTCGGATAATTGGCCATTGGCAAGTGGGGAGAAAAAGAATGGAAAAAAGAAAAAAAAAGAAAAAAGCAAACAAAATAAGAAAATAGTGACATTTAACTTCACCCCTGCCTGGATGAGGGCAGCGCTTATCTTTTGTTTGTGTTGCTCCCCTTGAGAAAGCTCGCCGGTGAGGAGTTCCACCCACTCCTTCAGAGCCTTAATTTCTTCTATGTCAGCAGTTTTTAACTGCTGCTCCTTGAGGGCGGTGTCTCTCTGCAGGGCAGCGTCTCTCTGTGCAGCCTCCACCTGCTGCAAGAGCATGCGTTTGTCCAGGAGGAGCAAGTCCTTTTCTCGCTCCATGGATTCCTTGGCACAAAGAGCAGCACTTAACTCCTGCTCCTTCAGGGTGGCGTCTCTCCATTTGGCCTCCAGGAGCACGTCTTTGTTCAAGATGATTGATTCAATATCTTGCTTCATGGCCTCCTTGGCAGAAAGAGTGGCATTTAACTCCTCCTCTGAATGGAGGAGCGCAGCCGCCATCTTTTCTCGGCTTTGCTCCCCTCGGGAAAGCTGGTCAGTGAGGAGTTCCACCTGCTCCTCCAGAGCCTTAATTTTCACATTGGCAGCAGTTTGTACCTCCTGCTGCTTCAGGTTGGTGTCTGTCTGCAAGGCCTCCAGGAGCACGTCTTTGTCAAAGATGATCGACTGCATGTATTTCTCCATGGCCTCCTTGGCAGAAAGAGTGGCATTTAACTCCTCCTCTGCCTGGAGGAGGGCAGCCGCCATCTTTACGTTGCTTTTCACCCCTTGGGAAAGCTCAGTGGTGAGGAGTTCAACCTGCTGCTCCAGAGCCTTGATTTTCGCATTGGCAACAGTTTGTAACTCTTGCTGCTTCAGGTTGGCGTCTCTATGCAAGGCCTCCAGGACCACTTCTTTGTCCAAGATGATCGACTGCATGTCTTTCTCCATGGCCACCTTGGCAGAAAGAGTGGCATTTAACTCCTCCTCTGCCTGGAGGAGGGCAGCCGCCATCTTTACGTTACTTTTCACCTCTTCGGAAAGCTTGGAGGTGATTAGCTCCACCTGCTCCTCCAGAGCCTTAATTTTCGCATTGGCAGCGGTTTGTAACTCCTGCTGCGTCAGGTTGGTGTCTCTCTGCAAGGCCTCCAGGAGGACGTCTTTGTCAAAGATGACCGACTGCATATATTTCTCCATGGCCTCCTTGGCAGAAAGAGTGGCATTTAACTCCTCCTCTGCCTGGAGGAGGGCAGCCGCCATATTTTCTCGGCTTTGCTCCCCTCGGGAAAGCTGGTCAGTGAGGAGTTCCATCTGCTCCTCTAGAGCCTCAATTTCCACCATGGCAGCAGTTTGTAACTCCTGCTCCTTCAGGGCAGCGTCTCTCCGCACAGCCTCCAGGACCACTTCTTTGTCCAAGATGATCGACTGCATGTCTTTCTCCATGGCCACCTTGGCAGAAAGAGTGGCATTTAACTCCTCCTCTGCCTGGAGGAGGGTAGCCGCCATCTTTACGTTACTTTTCACCTCTTCAGAAAGCTTGGTGGTGATTAGCTCCACCTGCTCCTCCAGAGCCTTAATTTTCACATTGGCAGCAGTTTGTAACTCCTGCTGCTTCAGGTTGGTGTCTCTCTGCAAGGCCTCCAGGAGGACGTCTTTGTCAAAGATGATTGATTCAATATCTTGCTTCATGGCCTCCTTGGCAGAAAGAGTGGCATTTAACTCCTCCTCTGAATGGAGGAGGGCAGCCGCCATCTTTACGTTACTTTTCACCTCTTCGGAAAGCTTGGTGGTGATTAGCTCCACCTGCGCCTCCAGAGCCTTAATTTTCGCATTGGCAGCAGTTTGTAACTCCTGCTGCTTCAGGTTGGTGTCTCTCTGCAAGGCCTCCAGGAGGACGTCTTTGTCAAAGATGATCGACTGCCTATCTTTCTCCATGGCCTCCTTGGCAGAAAGAGTGGCATTTAACTCCTCCTCTGCCTGGAGGAGGGCAGCCGCCATCTTTACGTTACTTTTCACCTCTTCGGAAAGCTTGGAGGTGATTAGCTCCACCTGCTCCTCCAGAGCCTTAATTTTCGCATTGGCAGCAGTTTGTAACTCCTGCTGCGTCAGGTTGGTGTCTCTATGCAAGGCCTCCAGGAGGACGTCTTTGTCAAAGATGACCGACTGCATATATTTCTCCATGGCCTCCTTGGCAGAAAGAGTGGCATTTAACTCCTCCTCTGCCTGGAGGAGGGCAGCCGCCATATTTTCTCGGCTTTGCTCCCCTCGGGAAAGCTGGTCAGTGAGGAGTTCCATCTGCTCCTCTAGAGCCTCAATTTCCACCATGGCAGCAGTTTGTAACTCCTGCTCCTTCAGGGCAGCGTCTCTCCGCACAGCCTCCAGGACCACTTCTTTGTCCAAGATGATCGACTGCATGTCTTTCTCCATGGCCACCTTGGCAGAAAGAGTGGCATTTAACTCCTCCTCTGCCTGGAGGAGGGCAGCCGCCATCTTTACGTTACTTTTCACCTCTTCAGAAAGCTTGGTGGTGATTAGCTCCACCTGCTCCTCCAGAGCCTTAATTTTCACATTGGCAGCAGTTTGTAACTCCTGCTGCTTCAGGTTGGTGTCTCTCTGCAAGGCCTCCAGGAGGACGTCTTTGTCAAAGATGATTGATTCAATATCTTGCTTCATGGCCTCCTTGGCAGAAAGAGTGGCATTTAACTCCTCCTCTGAATGGAGGAGGGCAGCCGCCATCTTTACGTTACTTTTCACCTCTTCGGAAAGCTTGGTGGTGATTAGCTCCACCTGCTCCTCCAGAGCCTTAATTTTCGCATTGGCAGCAGTTTGTAACTCCTGCTGCTTCAGGTTGGTGTCTCTCTGCAAGGCCTCCAGGAGGACGTCTTTGTCAAAGATGATCGACTGCCTATCTTTCTCCATGGCCTCCTTGGCAGAAAGAGTGGCATTTAACTCCTCCTCTGCCTGGAGGAGTGCAGCCGCCATCTTTTCTCTGCTTTGCTCTGCTCGAGAAAGCTGGTCGGTGAGGATTTGCACCTGCTCCTCAAGAGCCTTCATTTCCACCATGGCAGTAGTTTGTAACTCCTTCTCCTTCAGGGCAGCATCTCTCTGCACGGCCTCCAGGAGCACGTTTTTGTCCAAGATGATCGACTGCATGTCTTTTTCCATGGCCACCTTGGCAGAAAGAGTGGCATTTAACTCCTCTGCCTGGAGGAGGGCAGCCGCCATCTTTACGTTGCTTTTCACCCCTTGGGAAAGCTCGGTGGTGAGGAGTTCCACCTGCTCCTCCAGAGCCTTAATTTTCGCATTGGCAGCAGTTTGTAACTCCTGCTGCTTCAGGTTGGTGTCTCTCTGCAAGGCCTCCAGGAGGACGTCTTTGTCAAAGATGATTGATTCAATATCTTGCTTCATGGCCTCCTTGGCAGAAAGAGTGGCATTTAACTCCTCCTCTGAATGGAGGAGGGCAGCCGCCATCTTTACGTTACTTTTCACCTCTTCGGAAAGCTTGGTGGTGATTAGCTCCACCTGCTCCTCCAGAGCCTTAATTTTTGCATTGGCAGCAGTTTGTAACTCCTGCTGCTTCAGGTTGGTGTCTCTCTGCAAGGCCTCCAGGAGGACGTCTTTGTCCAAGATGATCGACTGCCTATCTTTCTCCATGGCCTCCTTGGCAGAAAGAGTGGCATTTAACTCCTCCTCTGCCTGGAGGAGTGCAGCCGCCATCTTTTCTCTGCTTTGCTCTGCTCGAGAAAGCTGGTCGGTGAGGATTTGCACCTGCTCCTCAAGAGCCTTCATTTCCACCATGGCAGTAGTTTGTAACTCCTGCTCCTTCAGGGCAGCGTCTCTCTGCACGGCCTCCAGGAGCACGTCTTTGTCCAAGGTGATCGACTGCATGTCTTTTTCCATGGCCACCTTGGCAGAAAGAGTGGCATTTAACTCCTCTGCCTGGAGGAGGGCAGCCGCCATCTTTACGTTGCTTCTCACCCCTTGGGAAAGCTCGGTGGTGAGGAGTTCCACCTGCTCCTCCAGAGCCTTAATTTTCGCATTGGCAGCAGTTTGTAACCCCTGCTGCTTCAGGTTGGCGTCTCTCTGCAAGGCCTCCAGGAGCACATCTTTGTCCAAGATGATTGATTCTGTATCTTTCTTCATGGCCTCCTTGGCAGAAAGAGTGGCATTTAACTCCTCCTCTGCCTGGAGGAGTGCAGCCGCCATCTTTTCTCTGCTTTGCTCCCCTTGGGAAAGCTGGTCAGTGAGGAGTTCCACCTGCTCCTCCAGAGCCTTCATTCCCACCATGGCAGCAGTTTGTAACTCCTGCTCTTTTGCGGCGGCCTCTCTCAGCAGGGCCCCCACCGGCTGTAGGATCAAAGCTTTGTCCAGGATCATCGTCTCCATGTCTTCCTCAATGGCTGTCGCGGCATAAATAGCGGCATGCAAATCCAAAGCTGCCTGCTGGAGTTGAGCCGGCCTCTTTTTCTCATTTGTTTTATTAGTTGTTTGCTACACAACAGATGGAAAATATCAATGACTATCTGTGTTTAGATCTGCTCAACACATCAGTGGCAAACACGAAGTCTGCAAGTGCCACTACATGAAGTGTTTCATTTTGTCCCTCAGCTGTGGAGAAGGTAATGGCTGCAGCCTGCGGGAAGGCGGAGTTGGCCGTTCAGCCCCGCCCACAGGTCCAGCCCCGCGTGCCCACAATAGATTGACAGTGACAGTGATTTGTGCAGAAAATAATTAGTGTGGTTAACATAAGCGTCAGAGTTTCACGTTTTGTTCTACAACACAAATTATGGCCGTTAATATCACGACTGTTAATTTTGAAGCTAATATGTGCTTCAAACTTCTATTGATTGGCTGTGTGGATCAAGATTCGTTAAAAAGGGGGTTGATCTGTGGGGATTATCTTGATGAACAAAACGTGTTAATATTATAAGCCTTATTCCGATACAGAATTTATTGTCATAATCTATCCACAATCCAAATCCATAATTTTATGATTCACGTGACCTTTTCCGGTTCTAAAAGGAGGCTGGAAGAAGAAACTCGCATTATGTCGGTGAGTGTTAAATTGCCTTGCTACAGTAACCTAAAAGCCCATTAAAACCTTATTAGGAGTCAAATGCGTTTTCCTGCAGTGAATTGTTGTCTTAATATTACGTTAGGATGTGTAGGTTGTTAGACTGGTTGCGTCGCGTTGTTAGCGTGTAACGTTAGATCAGTTAATTTAAACGAGCGGCAGCGTCGCCGTCGTGTGACGGAGTATAAACGAGGCTTTCCGGTGAGCCAACATGCACAATAGCTGCTGCTCTTGTGCACATATTGTGCATATATTAGTAAAAGTGTATTGGTTTTGGGGCCGGACCTGTGGGGTAAAAAACCACGGTGAGTAATCGTTGTGAGCTGGGGAAAGAAACGCGGTGACGTAATGAATGTGGGCGGGGCTGGAAGGGCTGGACGTCCAACTCCGCCTTCCAGCGGGCTGCAGCCGGTAATACATGGCAGCCGTCTGGTTTGGCCTGTAGTTGTTTTTCTCTTCTTTTCTTTTCTCTTTTTTTTTAATATCATGAACATACGATCGGCAGTTTTCCGACATTCAGCCGTTAAGTGAAACATACATCCTTATGTAATGTACACTTCTACGAGTGAAGATGGAAAAAGGCAGATAATCAAATGAAATATACAAAGTAAAAAAAGTAATTAACTTAAATGGCTTGGCCTGTTTTTACCTGCTGGCTGCCTTGCTGCTGACGGGACTGTTGGTTCAAACCAGCGCTTGTGTTGTCATGTCCCTGGTGGTGAACGTCGTCCTGCTTCATCTTTCCTTTCTCACTTCTCTGTCCGTGACTCTGAATGCGACCTCTTCCGCCCACGCGAATCGACTAACTGACTGTCCAGCGCCGCTGTGCGGCCTTTTAAGCAGTTCTTAGGTTCTAGAATGTCGTAATCTAATACCACGTGATCGGTTGATTCTTAAAGAGACAGGCTCTGAAACACAATCGGTTTGTTGCTCTTTTGTAAGCTGGGAAACACACCGCAGAATGAGTTAAAGTTATTTCAATAAAATTACTTGTAAAGAAATATTAAATGTGTTCACTATACAAACCTTAGAATTCCCTTCATATTTTAGACCCTGTGGGCGCTTTCTGGAGCGCAGGACCTTCCCATGCCCTTCTGCAGCTGAGCCGTCACTCCAAGTATCCAACTCCACAACCGGCAGGAAACGCACAAAACCCGACTGCAATCCCGCATCACTATCTGTCGCTATATTCACACCGGGGACGTGTCGAGCTCTGGGTGACGGATCGAGACCGGCGGGCGAGTCTCTTGAACGAGCGCGGCTCGGTTGGCTGTGAATCACGTGACCTCGCGGGACTCATCGGAAAGAAAGGCACGTAAAATGACCACAAAAACAGCTTCTGGGGGTATCACACTTGCAAATCCAACTCTATGAGTGATCAACTTTTATATCATCATGCACATTTTTAATACACCTTTTTTTTGTTGAACGCGCACGTCGTAAACACGGTTGGTGCATTCTTCAGTCCACAAATGAACAGCTGACGTCCGGTTAACGTGCAGGACTGCGGAGTGTTTTTATTTGGCTTTATTTCCTCTGTTGTTGAAATCGGTCGCTTGCCAGCCTTCACTTGATTTAATCTGCAGTTCCGAGTTGTTTCCCCGCGGCGCGGGCGGTGCGTCGCGAATTGTGGCCACATTCTCGTGGACGACCTGAGAGGGGCGCTGACGGACGTTTAGTCCCTCTTATTCTTTGACGTATGAATTTATAAAAGTCAAAGTTCATCGGAATAATCTGACCAACACGCTTCCGCTTTATTACGCGCGCGCAGCGGAGGAGCGGCGTGGCTCTGCACGGTCTCGTGCTTGTTTAAGCAAAAGGCAACCCAGAGACACGAATAAGATTTATTTTATTACTTCAACGGCCAAACTGGCCTTCAAAGATCTGCAGCATTTTGAAATCAGAGTTAACAACTGGGTCTTAATTTATCACAACAAATAAAACAAAGATGCTACAGCAGTTTTTTCTGTTTTGAATTAAATTAGACATTTCACATTAATACATATGTAACCGGTTATTTTCTTGCCCGGTGCGGGATTCGAGACGGGGTGTACTGCACCACAAGGCGACATCACTAACCGCTCGGCTAAAGGGTCAGACCCGTTAGCTAGGGGCTAACGTGTCTTATTAGTAGTTTACATATTGTCACAGCCTCTCGCCCTTGACATCAAAGCGATCTCCCTTGACACCTGCTACACCAGCTGACACCTGCTACGCCAGCTGACACCTGCTGACCCCCCTTCACCCCGGCAATCGCCCTCACCCTTAAAAGGCCTCCACTATGGACCAGTCTTTGCTGGAACGTCGCCATTCATGGACATCTGCCTGCCTGCCTACCTGCCACAGAGCCACCTCCTGCTCTACCCCCGAGATCGGTCACTTCAATAAAGACTGGATTCTTCCCTTACCTGGTTGTCCCGTCTGCTTTTGGGTTCCTTCCCGATACGTGACAGTTACTGTCACAGCCTCTCGCCCTTGACATCAAAGCGACTCACCGCGCGCCAAGCCAGGTGGGCGCTCTTTTTTGGTCGTTTTAATTTTTCTTTGACGTACAGACCTGGCTCCAGGAATGCCAAGCCCGATGCTCTGTCTCGTGTGCATGGGGAGGAGTCTGAGCCCAAGCTCCAACCTGACACCATCGTTCCCTCTACCTGTGTGGTTGCGGCTGCGGCTGTCACCTGGAACATTGAAAGGGTGGTCATGGCAGCACAACAGACTCAGCCTGACCCAGGTAACGGTCCCCCCGGGCGCTTGTTTGTTCCAGACGCTGTTAGATCTAGCGTGTTGTAGTGGGCTCACTCTTCCAAACTTACCTGCCATCCTGGAGTAACCCGTACCCTGGCCTTCCTCCGCAGGCGGTTCTGGTGGCCTTCCATGACGAGGATACTGGGTCTTTTGTTTCTGCCTGTCCTGTTTGTGCCCAGAATAAGCCCTCCACTCGGGCCAGTGCCAGTCTGCTGCGCCCCCTGCCTGTTCCACACCGTCCCTGGTCGCATCTGTCCTTGTATTTCGTCTCTGGTCTGCCCGCCTCCGACGGTAACACTGTTGTACTGACTGTCGTTGATTGCTTCAGTAAATTTGCTCACTTTTTGCCCCTGTCTAAACTGCCTTCGGCCCGAGAGACTGCGGATCTGCTGGTCAGGGAGGTTTTCCGGGTCCACGGTCTTCCCCGTGATATAGTGTGTGACCGTGGCCCCCAGTTCATTTCTGCTGTCTGGAAGGCTTTCTGCTCTGCCATCGGTGCCACCGTCAGCCTGTCATCGGGGTTCCATCCTCAGACCAACGGCCAGGCCGAGAGGGCCAACCAGGCATTGGAGACTTTCCTCCGCTGTCTGGTGTCTGCCAACCCATCCTCTTGGTCCTCACAACTTCCCTGGGTAGAACATGCCCATAACACCTTGCCATCGTCTGCTACTGGGTTGTCCCCTTTTCAATGCCTTTACGGCTATCAGCCCCCCCCCCTTTTTCCTTCTCAAGAGGTAGACATTCTGGTTCCGTCTGTCCAGGCCCATGTCCGTCGGTGCCGTCGGACCTGGCGGCGAGCCCGTGCTGCACTGCTCAGGGCCTCCGGCCGTTACCAGCGCTTGGCGGATCGTCATCGCACCCCTGCTCCGGACTACTCCCCCGGTGACCAGGTATGGCTCGCTACCAAGGATCTACCCTTGAAATCGGACGCTAAAAAACTGTCCCCCGGGTATATTGGTCCCTTTCCCATTGTCAAAGCAATTAACCCCTCTATGGTCCGTCTGAAGCTGCCCCGCGCTCTCCGGGTTCACCCTTCCTTCCATGTGTCCTGCCTCAAACCTGTCTCTACCAGCCCTCTAGTTCCTCCGGCCCCCCCGCCCCCACCTCCTCGTATGATCAACGATCATCCAGATTACACCGTTCGTCGTCTCCTGGACTCTTGTCGCCGCGGTCGCGGCCTGCAGTATCTCGTGGACTGGGAGGGATATGGCCCGGAGGAGAGGTGTTGGGTCCCTCGTCGCCTTGTCCTGGACGCGAACCTCATCCAGGACTTCCACAGGACGCACCCTGACGGGCCTGGTAGATCGCCCGGTGGCGCCCCTCGGAGGGGGGGGTACTGTCACAGCCTCTCGCCCTTGACATCAAAGCGATCGCCCTTGACACCTGCTACACCAGCTGACACCTGCTACGTCAGCTGACACCTGCTACGCCAGCTGACACCTGCTGACCCCCCCCCTTCACCCCGGCAATCGCCCTCACCCTTAAAAGGCCTCCACTATGGACCAGTCTTCGCTGGAACGTCACCATTCATGGACTTCTGCCTGCCTGCCTGCCTACCTGCCACAGAGCCACCTCCTGCTCTACCCCTGAGATCGGTCACTTCAATAAAGACTGGATTCTTTCCTTACCTGGTTGTCCCGTCTGCTTTTGGGTTCCTTCCCGATACGTGACAATTCATGTCTCTGTGTTGCCTTTTGCTTAAACAAGCATGACACCATGCAGAGCCACGCCGCTCCTCCGCTGCGCGCGCGTAATAAAGCGGAAGCGTGTTTGTCAGAATATTCCGATGAACTTTGACCTTTATAAATTCATATATCAAAGAATAACGAGGGACTAAACGTCCCTCAGCGCCCCTCTCAGGTCGTCCACGAGAATGTGGCCACAATTCGCGACGCACCGCCCGCGCCGCGGGGAAACAACTCGGAACTGCAGATTAAATCAAGTGAAGGCTGGTAAGCGACCGATTTGAACAACAGAGGAATTAAAGCCAAATAAAAACACTCCGCAGTCCTGCACGTTACCCGGATGTCAGCTGTTAATTTGTGGACTGAAGAATGGACCAACAGTGTTTACGACGTGCGCGTTCACCAAAAAAAGGTGTATTAAAAATGTGCATGATGATATAAAAGTTGATCACTCATAGAGTTGGATTTGCAAGTGTGAGACCCCCAGAAGCTGATTTTGTGGTCATTTTACGTGCCTTTCTTTCCAATGAGTCCCGCGATGTCACGTGATTCACAGCCAACCGAGCTGCGCTCGTTCAAGAGACTCGCCCGCCGGTCTCGATCCGTCACCCAGAGCTCGACACCAAGCCTTTTAAGTTAATTACTTTTTTTTACTTTGTATATTTCATTTGATTATCTAACTTTTTCTATCTTCACTCGTAGAAGTGTACATTACATAAGGATGTATGTTTCACTTAACGGCTGAATGTCGGAAAACTGCCGATCGTACGTTCATAACATTAAAAAAAAAGAAAAGAAGAGAAAAAACAACAGGCCAAACCAGACGGCTGCCATGTATTACCGGCTGCAGCCCGCTGGAAGGCGGAGTTGGACGTCCAGCCCTTCCAGCCCCGCCCACATTCATTACGTCACCGCGTTTCTTTCCCCAGCCCACAACGATTACTCACCGTGGTTTTTTACCCCACAGGTCCGGCCCCAAAACCAATACACTTTTACTAATATATGCACAATATATGCACAACAGCAGCAGCTATTGTGCATGTTGGCTCACCGGAAAGCCTCGTTTATACTCCGTCACACGACGGCGACGCTGCCGCTCGTTTAAATTAACTGATCTAACGTTACACGCTAACAACGCGACGCAACGAGTCTAACAATCTACACATCCTAACGTAATATTAAGACAACAATTCACTGCAAGAAAACGCATTTGACTCCTAATAAGGTTTTAATGGGCTTTTAGGTTACTGTAGCAAGGCAACTTAACACTCACCGACATTATGTGAGTTTCTTCTTCCAGCCTCCTTTTAGAACCGGAAAAGGTCACGTGAATCCTAAAATTATGGATTTGGATTGCGGATAGATTACGACAATACATTCTGTATCGGAATAAGGCTTATAATATTAACATGTTTTGTTCATCAAGATAATCCCCACAGATCAACCCCCTTTTTAACGAATTTTGATCCACACAGGCAATTAATAGAAGTTTGAAGCACATATTAGCTTCAAAATTAACAGTCGTGATATCAACGGCCATAATTTGTGTTGTAGAACAAAACGTGAAACTCTCTTACGCTCATGTTAACCACGCTAATTACTTTCTGCATAAATCGCTGTCACTGTCAATCTATTGTGGGCACGCGGGGCTGGACCTGTGGGCGGGGCTGAACGGCCAACTCCGCCTTCCCGCAGGCTGCAGCCATTACCTTCTCCACAGCTGAGGGACAAAATGAGACACTTCATGTAGTGACACTTACAGACTTTGTGTTTGCCACTGATGTGTTGAGCAGATCTAAACACAGATATTCATTGATATTTTCCATCTATTGTGTAGCAAACAACAGAACAAACAAATGAGAAAAAGAGGGCGGCTGAAATCGAGCAGACATCGGTGGAGTTACATGTCGCTGTTTATGCCATGGAGCAAGACATGGAGACGATCATTCAGGACAAAGATGTGCTCCTACAAATGGTGGAGGCCCTGCAGAGAGAGGCCGCCGTAACGGAGCAGGAGTTACAAACTACTGCCATGGTGGAAATTAAGGCTCTTGAGGAGCAAGTGGAACTCCTCATACGCCCATTTCACGCCGCGGCCATCTTGGATTAAAAAAAAAAAACAAGCGGTGTGAATTTAGCCACGCCCCCTTCTTACTTCATTGAAAACACTGCCGGAAGCAACTTGTCGTACTGGTGTGTACCATCCTAAATTCAACTGACACATTAAGATGCCATATGGCTAAATGTTTACTCCTCCTGCTATTATTGCAACAGACATTATGTACATGTAGGCCTACTGTATGCATTGAGCTGCAGAGGTTGCACCATGTACAGCCAGTTAAATAATATTGGGGTGACCAGTTTCACTGTGACTAAAACATTAGAAAGGAGACAGAAGTTTGACGCTGAAAAATGTTTCCTCCTTTTTGTAGTCGCATTGGTGACTTGATAGCGGAAGAAGATGAAGAGGAACATGAAGAGGCACATGAGGGAGATAGGTGAGTTGTTACTATCAATACAATACAATTTTTCAAACATGTAGATTACTGCATTATATATATATATATATATATATATTCACTAATCTTTCAATAGTGCAATAGTGGATAGCTCTGTTCTGACACATCATCTTGATAACAGGAAAATGTGTCGATTTATATTGCTTCCCACATGTATGACATATCCTCATGTGTCCAGTGAGGTTTGGGCGACTCTACCTGATCATGACTACGATGTGAGGCCCCTTTCTGTGGAAGACCAGCTTGACGCAGTAAAGAAACGCATCGCTTTCCTGGAGGACGAAAATAAAAAGCTGAAAAGTGAGCGTTTTGGTCTGGAACGCTTCCATTGTGCGCCCAATCTGATCAGGTTTTACACTGGTTTTAAGGATTACCACACCCTCAAAGCACTCTTCCTAGCTTTACAGTCTTGATACTAGACTGCACAGAGATCCGCATCGAGACAGGTAGTTCGAAGGTTTTGAACACCATGACATACTCCCATTATAAAAGTAACATTACACTGAAATCCCTAATTGGGATCACTCCCTCAGGGCCAGTAAGCCTGGTAAGTAATCTATACACAGGATGTATTTCTGATAAGGAGATAACTAAGAGGTCAGGTGTTCTGGACCTCTTAGAGTCAGGTGATGAGGTCGTGGCCGATAAGGGCCTCCTTATCAAAGACCTGCTCGATGAAATAGATGTAAAACTTGTCATCCCTGCATTTTTAGGCCCAAGTGGACAGTTTAGCTGTAATGAGCTCACAGACACACAGAGTATTGCTGGCTTGAGAATACATGTCGAACGGTCAATAAGACACATAAAGGAGTACCACATTTTTGATGGAGTCATACCCCTTTCACTAAGTAGAACAGTCAACCAACTGTGGACTGTGTGCACTCCTAACAAATTTTCAGGGACCACTGATTTAAACTTTTGTTAAATTCAGCTGACAAGAAAATAGTGCACACAAACATTACATAGATTGAAACATGTTTAACTTCATTTCGGTACAGTCCCATTTTTTAGCCCACACCTTGAGATGAGCAATCACTATCTTAGTTTGGTAAACAATTGATGATTTGAGTTGGTAGCCAGTTCCAGTTTATTGCTACAACAGAATGACAGTTGACCGAACATATTTTAGTTTAAAATGAACCAACAGTTTTGTTAAAGTTAAAGGACAAAGAATGAAAATATTGTAGATGGGACAATCTAATGTATGAATATTGAATGTACAGTATAAAAATGAAATAAATCTTATTTTTTATTTTATTGTGATTAAACAGTTTCTTTGAATACAGCCCTGTGTGTGTGCCTCTCCTCACTGGCACAGGAGAGGCAGAAAGTACTCGAAAAAGAAAAGATCCAGCTTAGTTTTCATATTGTGGTAAATGACGGTAGGTGCTCGAGGTTGGTAGTCCAAACCATGTTTGCTGCTGGCCCCGGCTGCATTGATTTCCGATTGAGTAAGAAGGGGGCGTGGTTAAGTTCCCACCACTTGGTTTTTTTTTTTAATCCAAGATGGCCGCGGCGTGAAATGGGCGTATGGACGAGCTTTCCCGAGGGAGGCAACGCAGAGAAAAGATGGTGGCTGCACTCCTCCAGGCAGAAGAGAAGTTAAATGCCATGCACTGTAAAAAAAAATCCCAATTTACAGTATATGATTCTAATTTTTTACAGTAGTTTTCCTGTTCTTTAAAAATTGTGTACAGTCGTACCTGCCAGTCAGACTGTTTTTTAAGGTGGTTTTTAAGACTTATTAAAAGTGTTTGATCGTAATAATTTAGGAAAAATCTGTAAAATAAGGGTATTTTTCTGCAGAGCATTAAGTGAAAATGTATGTAAAAGTAATGTTTCTGGACTTAATTTGAATTAGGATAGTTTACTTTAATTTTACGGTTTTTGTTTGGCAGCTGTAGCTGCCAGTCATTGGCCGTTTTTTACGTTTTTTTGTTTTTTTTTTTACAGTGCACTCTTTCTGCCAAGGCGGCCATGAAACAAGATATGGAATTAATCATCTTGGACAAAGACGTGCTCCTGGAGGCCTTGAAGAGAGACGCCAACCTGAAGCAGCTGAAGTTACAAACTGCTGCCAATGCGAAAATCAAGGCTCTGGAGGAGCAGGTGGAACTCCTCACCGGCGAGCTTTCCCAAGGAGTGAAAAGCAAAGTAAAGATGGCGGCTGCCCTCCTCCAGGCAGAGAAGGAGTTAAATGCCACTCTTTCTGCCAAGGTGGCCATGGAGAAAGATATGCAGTAGATCATCTTGGACAAAGACGTGCTCCTGGAGGCCCTACAGAGAGACGCTGCCCTGAAGGAGCAGCAGTTACAAACTGCTGCCATGGTGGAAATGAAGGCTCTTGGGGAGCAAGTGAAACACCTCATTGACGAGCTTTCCCGAGGGGAGCAAAGCAGAGAAAAGATGGCGGCTATCCTCCTCCAGGCAGAGGAGGAGTTAAATGCCACTCTTTCTGCCAAGGAGGCAATGGAGCAAGATATGCAGTCGATCATCTTGAACAAAGATGTGCTCCTGGAGGCCTTGCATAGAGACGCCAACCTGAAGCAGCAGGAGTTACAAACTGCTGCCAATGCGAAAATCAAGGCTCTGGAGGAGGAGGTGGAACTCCTCACCACCGAGCTTTCCCAAGGGGTGAAAAGCAAAGAAAAGATGGCGGCTGCCCTCCTCCAGGCGGAAGAGAAGTTAAATGCCACAATGTAAAAAAAATCCTAATTTTTCAGTATATGAGTCTAATTTTTTACAGTAGTTTTCCTGTTCTTTAAAAATAGTGTAAAAAACTGTAGAATTACAGACATTATCTGTAAATCAACAATCCGCCTGATATTTTAAGTATTATGACAGTAATGACAAACTACATTTATTTCTCATCCTTTTACAGAAAAATACTATATTAATTTTACATTATCTTTTCTGTTTTCTTAAATTACATACAAATTCACGTAAAATGACACTAATTATCTGTAATTACATATGTAGCTTGTTATATAAAGGTTTAAAGTCCATACTAACAATCTTAACACTTTCCTCTGTAATTTTAAGGTAAATCTTATTATTTTTATGTTTGCATGTAATTATACATTCAACCTGTAATTAAATATGTAGCTTGTTATATAAAGGTTTAAGTCCATACTAACTGTAATTAAATCGGTATACTTGTTGATGGGAAAAGCTTGAATGAACATGATTGGTTGATGTGGCTGCCATCAAGAAAATTGGCCAATGACAACTGTGCGCGCCTTTTTTTTGAAAATAACCGGCGAAATACAAAACTTAATTCAGATACGTTGATATTTGGGAACACAAATCGGTAATTTATAACCTCGGCTACGAAAAAGCTGCCACATCCCATAGAATCCACCTTTGGGCGACGTTCGCTTTGTGTGTATGTCTGTATGTGTGTCTGTCGTCGGGAGCGACCGAAGTTGGACGCAGTTTTTCGCCGTCAAAAGTACGGACACGTCCTCAGTTTGAAGGGACTTAAACACCGGCAGTTGGAAGCTAAAGCTAGGCTACAGTTGAAAGCTAGCGAATATAGCATGCCAAAAACACGACAGCTGTTAACGAAAACGGCAACAAAGCTAACTTAACTAGCAAGACAAACAGTCGCCAAATTGTGCGTTTTTTCGGCCTTCGCCGTCCGAAGTTGGATACCGATCCGCTACGTCAGTTGGGTCCGGCGCTAGCGTCAGTCGGTCCACTAGTGGACTATCTGACCACTAATCGATTACCTGGATTTTTAACTGGATTTTTACCTGGATTATTTTACATCTGCTTGCCATGTTTTTATTTTGACCGAATCCGAGTTGTGGGATTTCGACGGAGAACAAAAAAATGGAGTATGGACACAGTTGAAGGGTGAGACGGATGTTTGGTCAGCTAGCTAACATTAGCTAAGTGAACTTCGCGGTTATAACTGTTCTCCTGCTGCTGTGTCAGGTAAGGAAGCATTTCCCTGTTATTTGCTGTACATTCATAACCAAACGCAATGTTTGTGTTCATTCTCTAATTTACAGTGATGATGTTTTCAAACAGATTAGCTAGTTAACCATTAAGTAACGTTAAATTAAGTAAAGTCACAGGTGACAACGTTAGTTAGCTTGTTGGCCTGATTCGTGGTGTTAATAATAAATGTGGTTTAAACGAGAGGTTTGGTTTGCCTCTGTTTGCAGGCAGCGAGTCTTTGTCATGTCATTAACGTTATGTTAGTAACCTTACAGTTGCTTCTCTCTCTCTCTCTCTCTCTCGCTCTCTCTCGCTCTCTCTCGCTCTCTCTCGCTCTCTCTCGCTCTCTCTCGCTCTCTGTGTCAGGGATGCAAACTTGTCACCTTTCGGCGAAAATCGCCGTTTTGAATCCTCAGTAAGTCATTTGTGTGATTCTTGCAGATTCAATTAGTTTTGTGAAAAGGGTGTGTGTTTACGTGGTAAAAGAATTAAAGCAGTGGCACAGCTCAGCCAGGAAAGCAAGGTGTAAATGTCTAATACGTTAACATGATGTGAGCAGCAGAGCACACGTTACGTTACATCGTAACTGTCAGAAAATGGTGAAGAATGTTGATCACTGTTTCCCAAAGACCAAGGTGACGTCCTTAAGTGTCTGCCATGAACCGATGTCTGCCTTAAATTACTTCAGTAGCAGTAAGTTAACATTAATTCGTGGGTGAGTTTTTCTCAATATGCTGACTGTAAATGTACGTTAAATAAGATTAAATGCAAATTAATTAAATGTACATTTTACTGTACATTAACACAACACTGGAAACTTTTGTGTGTATGTCCCGTGCCTATCCCACCCTTATAAGCTTCAGAGGACCTATTTCACACCTTGTTTTACCAGCCAAAATGCAACTGCTCGATTAATGGATATTTTATTCACTTTGTGAATACCTTGCAATACATCTCCATGTTGGAATGAATCAACATCTATGTTAAGTTCCATGTACCTATATACATACTATGTAAATTCACTGATACTTCTCATTCTAATTCCAGAGACGCTCATCAAGGCAAGGTGATGATTGTCAGAGGGAAAGGTAAGTAATTTATATATACAGCCTATACTACAGGTCATTCTAAGACAATAAAAGATGTGAATGTTTTCAAGTTATTTACATAAATCATACTATTTGCCCTATTAAACAATCCTGATCAGTCTAAGAGATTGAATGACTGTGCTTGCTTAACATAACTACCATCCTCATCTCTCATTTGGTGTTGTTCAAGTAGTTGAGAAATTAGTAGAAGAAAGATAAACATGACCTATCCTGTCTCTGTCCTCTCTATCTTTGCAAAAGGGAAAATGCAGCATGAGCTCCAGAAGTGCACGGGGAGTTGCTGCGATGTCTTGTGGGGTTGTTAGTTTCAACAACTTAACTGCAGGCCTTCACTCAACCTGCAGGTAATACCCTTTCCTCTTCTCACACACATCCAAACACATATTGACACATGAAATGATACATTTACTCAGTGGTGTGAAATATTTTTGATTTGATCTGAAGTTTGGTGTGTGTAGGGTAGGCAGATAACAACATGCGATTAAATATACAATTCTTAAAGTGAGTGCCTGTATTATACACAAATAAGGCTGCACAATATGGTAAAAAAAATCATGTTGCAATTTTTTTGGATAGATATTACGATCGTGGGAATGATAATTTTTATATCCAAATTCTTGTGCCTCCGCACTGGCGATAGCCAGGGCCGGGAGGCGTTAACTTTTCAGATTGTCCATCTGTCCATATGTCCCGTTCTTGTGAACGCAATATCTCAAGAACACCTTAAGGGACTTTCTTCAAATTTAGCATAAATGTTCCCTTGTACTCAAAGATGAACAGATTAGATTTTGGAGGTCAAAGGTCAAGGTCACTGTGACCTCATGTCTTGTAGATGCAATATCTCAAAAACAGCTTCAGAAATGTTGTCCAAATCTGGCACAAACATTCACTTGGACTCGAGGGCTAACTGCCCAAAGGTCAAGGTCACTGTGACCCCCTAAATAAGTTTAAACGATATTGAACAATGGTTCCGTATTCTCTCATGCATGATAACACAGTTATTGTGTTTTGGAAAATCATTAATGAACGTTACTGACCTCAACACACCAAAAACAATGAGCACGTAACCTGGATGTTTTACCAACCTAAAATCATATTAACAATAAGACATTAAAATCACTCACAATGGCATTACAACCCAACGCACATCATGTTTTAACTGACAACAGCATATTTTTCTCTGACATTTACTTATTGTAACTATTTAAAAAAATAAATCATTCTTCACTACATATGTTATATGCATCTGGACACACGTGAATGTCAACTTCAACATAACATCTGCGCAGACGCATAAAACCGCCTTGAGGTATTTCTAGTTATTGTCTTGTATTGTGATAGGCCATGTGTAATTTGTTGCCACACACACACACACTCACTGATATCGACAGGTGACCACGCAGTTCACAACCATTGGGAGCAAAGGACACTTCAACATGTGGACAGGAGGAGTCAGGGATCAAACCATCTGATTGGACGACCACTCTACCCCCTGAGCCACAGCCACCCTGATTCTTATTTTCATGCAGTTATATGCTAAGAAAAACTGCGTATGAATATTATATTCCATTTCTGTCAGGTCCCCTATATGGAATAAATACCACAAAATACTACACACTGGACTTTGATATCAAACTGCTTTGAAGAGTTTTACATCAGCTCCCCCCTAAATTACACAGAAATACAGTATATGATAAGGCTTATGCTTGTCTTGGAGAGATATTACAGAGATGTTATATGGCCTTATGCATGTGTGCTGTGTATTTGTAAGTGCCTGTTTATTTCTGAAATTTTTTACATTCTCATTTCCAATACTGATAACTGCTAATGATGAGAAATTTGTTCATATTTTTTGTAGATCAAGCATTGGAACAAGGTTTACGGCAGAGAACAGGCACCCAACGGAGAGACAAGTCTACCATTAGTAAGTATCAACTGCAATATACTGTAAGACAAGCTATTAGTCAATGTTATCCACTATCCCTTACATTATGATGGAGATCTGTAAGTGTAGACAAATCTTTAAAAGCCTTGGTGGAAAAGTCTAAATATTTTGCTCCAAGAGCTGGAAATACAGACAAGTCATCAGTTACAACTCACATGGGCGTCTCAATTGGCTGTCTTTTCACACGTGACTTTTGCTACACTTCTGCCGCGGAAGATTTGCAAATGTGTGTGGTGATTTGTGTGCGTGTGATTCTTTTTCACATTTACAATCGATAGAGACACAACTTTCCGCACACATTTGTAAATAGTTTTACTACAATAATAGAGAGCCGAAGTCACGCCCCTTCCGCTGTGCCCCATGGGACCTTATTTAGGAAAAGTTTTGTATGGCAGTCAATGGTGAGAGACAAATTATTTCTTGAGCCTGTTTGAATTGAGCCGTGAATCACACATATGTTTGTCAATTTAAAAGGTAATTTTACAAGTAAAGAAAGTCGTAGCTTGTCGTAGATATAGTAAAGAACCATGTAGTCATTAACAGCGACATGGCCATTAGCTCGACACATAATGAGAGAAAAAGTATTAAAAGAGATGAAAATGACTACAAGTCTGCTGTTGATGAGAGCTGCAGCGCTGTGAAAGAAGAGTTAGTCAGTGAAGTCCGTGAGAGCTGCTTGTAGGACTGGCTTTCTGTGAGTGTTGAACGAGACAACGTCACTTATGTGAGTCGTGGCCGTGTCGTCTTTATAATTACGTATTTTCACAGGCTTTTACTTCGCTTTTACTTCAATAGTTTTGCAATAAACTTCGACTTCCCTGACTAGCAAAATTATCTTTTAAATCGACAACATCATACTGTATGTGTGAATCAAGGCTCAATTCAAACAGGATAAAAAAATTATTTGTCTCTTGCCATTGACAATACATACATACATGTCTTTTCACTAATGAACAGTCAGCCTTATCCTGTTTTTATTTCAGTCTGAAATACACAAAATCCATTGCTAATTTTGTGTTTTAAAGAAACAAACTAAGTTTGTCTCTCACTTGCAGTTTTAAACAAACTAAATTTGTTTGAAAGAAAAGAAGTTTGTTTGTAAGTGAAAATGTCCTCCCAGACGTGGGATTCGAACCCCATGTCCCCACTTAATCAATGAAACTATAGGGTGTAGTGACACATTTTCACACCATATGTATGGCTTTTATTTTAGAAAGTTGCAAAAAAGAAAAAAGGTCACATCCCAAAATAGCAAACTGCATACTCCTCATGGTTGTTTAATTAAATGGTAAAAAAAAAACAAAAAACACACACACACACAAAAAAAACCCTACTTTTTATAGTAAGGACTTTTCAGTGGATCTTACTTTTTCCTTTTCCCCTTCCCCCACCCCCAGATGCACCAAAGATCCAGCTGGTTACTGTCAGTTTGGAGGAGGATTCTTCTTTATCTGCTACGTTGCACTGTCACTTCTGGTACAGATTCATTGACCTTTTGTATGTTTTGATTTTACTTAGTAGTACACTGCATATTTAGGGTTCTAAATCAAGAATGAAATGCTTGTCCACAAATACTACAAATATTATCAGAACGACAGTATACAGAGCCCCCAAGGGTCAGGAGAATAATGTGGAAAACAAAACTGAAATGGAAAATACAAGCTAAAAAACAACAGACCACAACCCCCTCAGCCCAAAAGCTCTCCACCTGTTTCAAAGGTGAAATCATGACCTCATCATGATAGTACTGTTAACAGACAAGATACACATATGGAGAAATTGAATTTTTAGTTTTTCAATTCCTCCTGGGGGGATCTGAAGAACTGTTTGTGAATAATTGGTTGATATTGTAAATTTACAACTCAATACATTAAATTAAGGGGTTTTAGAATCAAGAGTGGTGTGTATTTTATTTGTAATTAAGTTCCCCACCCTACTTTAATTGATAATAATTAACAGTGAAAATATTTAGGGTTTTTGTTTGGCAGTCGTACCTGCCAGTCAGACTGTTTTTTAAGGTGGTTTTTAAGACTTATTTATTAAAAGTGTTTGATCGTAATAATTTAGGAAAAATCTGTGGAATAACGGTATTTTTCTGCCGAACTCTTAGCATTGTCACTTTATTAAAAGTGTTTGATTGTAATAATCTATGAAAGATCTATAGAATAAAGGTATTTTTCTGCAGAACTTTTAGCATCCTCACTTTGTTAAAAGTGTTTGATCGTAATAATTTAGGAAAAACCTGTACAATAAAGGTATTTTTCTGCAGAACTCTTAGCAATGTCACTTTATTAAAAGTGTTTGATTGTAATAATCTATGAAAGATCTGTAGAATACAGGTATTTTTCTGCAGAACTTTTAGCATCCTCACTTTGTTAAAAGTGTTTGATCGTAATAATTTAGGAAAAACCTGTACAATAAAGGTATTTTTCTGCAGAACTCTTAGCATTGTCACTTTATTAAAAGTGTTTGATTGTAATAATCTATGAAAGATCTGTAGAATAAAGGTATTTTTCTGTAATGTTTCTGGACTTAATTTGAATTAGGATAGTTTACTTTAATTTGACGGTTTTTGTTTGGAAGCTGTAGCTGCCAGTCATTGACGTTTTTTTTACGTTTTTTTTTTTTTTTTTACAGTGACACTTTCTGCCAAGGAGGCCATGGAGAAAGATATGCAGTCGATCATCTTTGACAAAGACGTGCTCCTGGAGGCCTTGCATAGAGACACCAACCTAAAGCAGCTGAAGTTACAAACTGCTGCCAATGCGAAAATTAAGGCTCTGAGGGAGCAGGTGGAACTCCTCACCACCGAGCTTTCCCAAGAGGTGAAAAGCAACGGAAAGATGGCGGCTGCCCTCCTCCAGGCAGAGGAGGAGTTAAATGCCACTCTTTCTGCCAAGGTGGCCATGGAAAAAGATATGCAGTCGATCATCTTTGACAAAGATGTCCTCCTAGAGGCCGTGCAGAGAGACGCTGCCCTGAAGGAGCAGAAGTTACAAACTGCTGCCATGGCGGAAATGAAGGCTCTCGAGGAGCAGCTGGAACTCCTCACTGACCAGCTTTCCCGAGGGGAGCAAAGCCGAGAAAAGATGGCGGCTGCCCTCCTCCAGGCAGAGGAGGAGTTAAATGCCACTCTTTCTGCCAAGGAGGCCATGGAGAGAGACATGCAGTCGATCATCTTTGACAAAGACGTCCTCCTGGAGGCCTTGCATAGAGACGCTAACGTGAAGCAGCAGGAGTTACAAACTGTTGCCAATGCGAAAATCAAGGCTCTGGAGCAGCAGGCTGAGCTCCTCACCACTGAGCTTTCCCAAGGGGTGAGAAGCAACGTAAAGATGGCGGCTGCCCTCCTCCAGGCAGAGGAGGAGTTAAATGCCACTCTTTCTGCCAAGGTGGCCATGGAGAAAGATATTGAATCAATCCTCTTTGACAAAGACGTGCTCCTGAAGGCCCTGCAGAGAGACACTGCTCTGGAGGAGCAGGAGTTACAAACTACTGCCATGGTGGAAATGAAGGCTCTTGAGGAGCAAGTGGAAGTCCTCACTGACCAGCTTTCCTGAGGGGAGCAAAGCCGAGAAAAGATGGCGGCTGCGCTCCTCCAGGCAGAGGACGAGTTAAATGCCACTCTTTCTACCAAGGAGGCCATGAAGCAAGATATTGAATCAATCATCTTTGACAAAGACGTCCTCCTGGAGGCCTTGCATAGACACGCCACCCTGAAGGAGCAGGAGTTAAGTGCTGCTCTTTGTGCCAAGGAATCCATGGAGCGAGAAAAGGACTTGCTCCTCCTGGACAAACGCATGCTCTTGCAGCAGGTGGAGGCTGCACAGAGAGACGCTGCCCTGCAGAGAGACACTGCCCTCAAGGAGCAGCAGTTACAAACTGCTGCCATGGAAAAAATTAAGGCTCTGAAGGAGTGGGTGGAACTCCTCACCGGCGAGCTTTCTCAAGGGGAGCAACACAAACAAAAGATGAGCGCTGCCCTCATCCGGGCAGGGGTGAAGTTAAATGTCACTATTTTTTTATTTTGTTTGCTTTTTTTCTCTTTTTTCCATTCTTTATCTCCCCACTTGCCAATGGCCAATTATCCGACCTTTCTGAGTCGCTGCTCCATCCCCTCTGGGGATCTGGTGAGGGCTGCAAAGTACCACATGCCCTGCCAATACATGTGGAGTCGCCAGCCGCTTCCTTTCACCTGACAGTGAGGAATTTCACCAGCGGGATGTAGCGCATGGGAGGATCACGCTATTTCCCCACTTCTCCCTCCGCCCTGAACAGGTGCCCCGACCGACCAGAGGAGGCGCTAGTGCAGTGATCAGGACACATGCTCACATTCGGCTTCCAACCCGCAGCCACGGCCAATTGTGTCTGTAGGGACATCCGACCAAAAAAACACAAGTTGCTTCGGTGTATAAGTTGCATTTCTATGGTGGTACAGGAGCCCTGCACGGGACTGTTTTCTTAATCCTGCTCTCGCTGGATTTCTGACCATTACTGCGCACTCCCACAATGTTTGTGCCCACACCCACAAGCATTCTTTCCATTCACACCTGCACAATAAAGTTCCATTGATTTAATGTCTTCTCCCATCCCACAGGGAAAACGCATTATTTTACTATACCGTTATATATACATGTTGTATTTACGTTTTTAATAAAGAGGTGCATACCTGTCAGTAATAATGTAGCGAAATTATGTTCAGTGCATAATTACATTCACATGAGTGCACTAATTATTTATTCTAGTGCAATAGGTACATCTATTCTCTGCCAAAATTACATTGTGTTTATTTTACTTATTATTTTAGAACATGTGTTGTTAGCTGTGGTTGTTTGTTTTGCTGAGATTGTCCCCCCCCCCCTTTTTTTTTTCTCCCCAATTGTACCAGGCCACTGCTGCCATGGAAAAAAATAAGGCTCTGAAGGAGTGGGTGGAACTCCTCACCGGTGAAATTCTGGTCTGGGGCATGGTTGATTATGTCGTCAGAAATGTTATCTAGCCCCTCGACGCCAGCCTTCATCCCAATCTCACGCTGATATACTTCACTAGCCAATTAACACTAAAAATGACTCTTTGGTACATGAAGGTACCGTGTGTACCACAAATGCAGTGACACCTCTTGATTCTGGTGTGAGCTCTAGTTGGTGAGAGCCCCACTTCAGGTCTAGTTTGCTGAAAGTGACTGATCTGTTAATCCCTTGTAAGAGTTTGTCCACTGTGGGAATTGGATATCTCCCTCTTTTTTGGGGGGGAGGGGTTCCCCCTTTTTCTCCCCAATTGTATCCGGCCCATTACCCCCCTCTTCCAAGCCATCTCGGTCACTGCTCCACTTGCTCTGCCAATCTGGGGAGGACTGCAGACTACCACGTGCCTCCTCTGATAAATGTGGAGTCGCCAGCTGCTTCTTTTCACCTGACAGTGAGGAGTTTCGCCAGGGGGATGACGTAGCACATGGGAGGATCACGCAATAACGGCTGACCAATCCGGAGGTAACACGGGGATTCGAATCGGTGATCCTCGTGTTGCTAGGCAATGGAATCGACTGCTACGCTACCCGGACGCCTGGTCTTCCTACTCTACCACTCGCTTTTCAGTCGACACATCTACTTAACACTCAGCTTTTGTCTGTCTGTCTACCTGTCAGTTTGTCTTTATGTCTGTCTTCAGGTAGAGTTTAAAGCCAGGCTTTCAACGTGTTGTTCCCAATGTCCCCCTCACAAAAACACAAGCTGCATCTATGCCGTATTAGATCTACAGCCATGGTGGACATGGAAGAAGTCCCCCGTCCAACATGTGCCCTGTACAGTTATACGACTACTCTACTGTGTATTAAATTGTACATTTTTCCCAGACAGCAAAGAATCTTTGGCTCAAATATGGCCCACATCTTCGGTTCTCTTACGGCCCAAATTAGGCCTTGAATGACGGCGTTGACTCAGGGTGAGTGTGGCTGCCTTAACTCAGTCCCACTTGGGCCACATCTGGCACACATTCTATGTGCTGTAACCCAAGTCAGGCCCGGCTTATGACATTTGGGCCACGTCTGGCCCACACAACAGTTGGCAGTGCCGTAAATGAGCCGTAAGTACCAAAAGTGCCCCAGATGAGGCCTACGTGTCTGCTATCTGGGCTATAGCGCTTTCCTAGTCTACGACAACTCAAAGTGCTTTACAAAGCATGCCTCACATTCACACACACACACATTCATACACCGATGGTGGAGGCTGCCATGCAATGCACCAAACTGCTCATCTGGAGAAGTTAGGGGTTCAGGGTCTTGATCAAGGACACTTCGACATACTCTCTGGAGGAGCCAGGGATCGAACCAGCGACCTTCTGATTACTAGACGACCTGCTCTACCTCCTGAGCCATGCCACTCCAACCAAACACTGCAGCAACCTGCACTTATGTAACCGCAACCACCAAGGCCTAGCCTTACACTAATGTTATTAGTAAACACAAATGTGCTGTCATGTTAAGACCACCCATGATCAACACCAATCAACCACTGACATTTTATTTTCAAGTTTCATTTCTGCATGAAAATTCAAAGCACCTTGCAAGAAACAGGTTAAAAGTGGAGGGAAAAAAGCATCTCTATACACACAGACTACGACTGCATGGAGACACTCCATGCACCCATCATGTCTCTGGTTTGACCCCATCTCAAAACTGACATGTTAATGAGTAGAAACACCTCGATCTCTACACCGCATACCGTCTACTGAAGAAAAGCAGCAGAAAGAGCCTACAGCTTATTTTTTAGGTTTTCCTTATTCAGTATGTAACCAAGTATCTATTTGTCCCTCTTTACATAGAAATACGTCAAGATGAGACCAGATTTAAATTGTACTGTAACAGGGAATGTAATCCAGGGTCTGGTAGTAGTATGCTACCTAAGTCCAAATAATTAACTAATGGACTGGAACATATCCTCCCCTAAATAAATGTCAACGTTTTGTTTTAAGTAAACAGACAAAAGGAAAAAATGAAATAAATAATCTTCAGCTATCATTTGTAAGTTATGACTTCTAAATGAAAGAGAATGAAATTAATGAATGACAATATAACAAACATGAAAGAATGACATTAAAGAGATAGTTTAGCTATCAAGAAAATAAAAAAATCAAATTCTTGATCAATATTTTTTTCCTTCAGTCTTAATCAACAGTGAAGAATTTACTTTTGTAAAAATTTCACTTTGATTATATGTACAGCCAACCTGGCAGCTGATGAGTGTGTGACGCACAAAACAGGCTTGCAAAATGCAAACCAAAAGGCACGCACGCACACACACACAACACCATCTCTGTGAGTGTGTGTGTGTGTGTGCGTCTTGTGATTTTGCACCTAGAGCCAATCAAGCACATGACGCTAATCAAGTCCAGTGCAGACAGAAGAATTACAAAATGTACTTTTACCTCTGGAAAAAAAAAGCACCTTATCAGAATGAACCCCTCCGTGGATCCACATCCGGTTTTGGGTTACTGCTTCGTCTTTTTCTCAATCAGGAAAGTAAACACCATTTCCTTAAAGCTGCCATGCAAGATTGATTGATAATTCAATTTTTATATATATATATATACGTCCATATATATTTAACCAGTGACTCTGGAGGAAGCTATAGATGGAAAATAATTTTTGCAGCATTCATGAATTTTAAGGTTTACAGCCCTGAACCCCAATAAGCGGCCCGTGGGAGCTAAATGTCTGGCCCATGCCGACCCATTGGCACTAACGCACCTGTCATAACATGTTAACTACGTATAGTGCACAACACGTGAGACAACGTGAGTGCTGCTCTACTTTATTTTGACCTCACCCCACACCGTACACTTGACCTATGCCGTAGAGCGAGCACAGATGTAAGACGTACTCTGCGTTCTCCATGGTCCCTGACTAGACAGAGCTACTCAACCATTTGAGACACAGATAATCAGTAACTGTCCTACACCAAGAACATGGCCTGCACGAAAAAGCACAAAGTCGACCAGGAAAACCGTCAGTTCAAATCTGACTGATCAGTTTTGTTTTATTTTACCGGACCACGCCAATGCCAAACCGACATGCTTGATATGCATGCAGACCGTAACTGTCTGCAAAGTGGGTAGTCTCAAGCGGCACTTCAACACTATGCATGCTGCCAGTTTTACTGCCAACTACCCTACAAAATCAGATCACCGCAAACAAAAATGAGCAGATATGATAACATCATACAAGCACTCCATTTCTGCTGTCTGTAAATCAACATCGGCACAAGAGAGCACAACAGTCGCATCATTGCATGTTTCATGGAACCTTGGTTAAAGCTAAAAAGTCATTCGCTGATGCTGAGTTGATTAAAATGTGTGCAACTGATATGGCTGGCGAAGTTCTAAGTCATGATGAGAAAAACAAGAAAACGGGTTTGGAGCTATTAAAGCAGGTGTCATTGTCAGCTAACACGGCAACAAGAAGAGTAGAACTATTAGCAGATGAGTGTTTTTCCAATCTACTCAACGATTTGAAGAAAGCAGAAGACATATCACCAGCCATAGACTCGTCCTATGACTGAACCGATATGGAACAGCTATCTGTGTTCACAAGATATTTTGGAGGGAAGACCTTTTCCACGTGACACTGTAGAGGTATGTCAGCCAAGAGAGACCAACAATGTCCACAGCCTTTAGACTATCAGGGAAAATCTCATCTACACCCGGCACCTTGCCACCGAGGAGCTTCTTAACTAACTCAAAGACCTCTGCCAGGGATATGGCTGGGGCTTCCCCAGAGTCTTTGGACTCTACCTATTCTACTGAGGACGTGTTAGCCGGGTGCAGGAGCTCCTCAAAGTGTTCTTTCCACCGCCCGACAACATGCCCAGTCCGTGTCAGCGGTTCTCCTCCCCGGCTGAACACAACCTGAGTCAAGCCCTGCTTCCACATCCTGAGACGCCAGATGGTTTGCCAGAACTTCCTTGAGGCCAACCAAAAGTACTCCTCCATAGCCTCGCCAAACTCCTCCCACATCCGAGTTTTTGCTTCCACGACCGCCAAAGCCACAGCCTTTCTGGCCTTCCGGTACAATTCTGCTTCTTCAGAAGAGCCTTGGGCCAATGAAGCCCTAAAGGCCTCCTTCTTCAGCCTGACGGCTTCCCTCACCACCGGTGTCCACCAGCGGGTTCTTAGGTTGCCATCTCGACAGGCACCAATGACCTTATGACCCTTATGGGTGGCACGGTGGCGCATGTGTTAGCGCTGTGGCCTCACAGCAAGAACTCCCTGGGTTTGAACCCCGGGGTTGTCCAACCTTGGGGTTATCCCATGTTGTCCTCTGTGTGGAGTTTGCATCTTCTCCCCGTATCTGCCGTGGGTTTTCTCCGGTTGCTTCGGTTTTCCCCACCATCAAAAAGATATGCATATTAGGGTAAATACTCCTGTCTGTGCCCTTGACCGAGGCATGGCAAGATGAACTGGAGTTGGTCCCCGGGTGCTGCACGGCAGCTGCCCACTGCTCCTACCTACTTAGCTAGGATAGGTTAAATGCAGAGCATAATTTCCCTACGGGATCATTGAAGTATATCAACATTTTAAAAAAAACATTGTTTGACCACAGCGCCTACCTGCCGCATCTGCAGTAGAAGCTTTGAACATGGTCCACTCAGACTCCGTGTCCTCAGCGTCCCTCGGGATACACGAGAACTTCTTTCGGACGTGGGAGTTGAAGAACTCATAGACAGGGGCCTCCGACAGATGTTCCCAGTTAACCCTCACTACACGTTTGGGTTTACCAGTTCTGTCCGGCAGCATTCCCAGCCATCTGATCCAACTCACCAACAGGTGATCAGTTGACAGCTCTGCTCCTCTCTTCACCCGAGTGTCCAAAACATACGGCCGCAGATCTGATGATACGACCACAAAGTCTATCATCGATCTTCGGCTTAAGGTGTTCTGGTACCAAGTACACTTATTAACTACCTTATGTTCGAACATGGTGTTTGTTATGGCCAATCCCTGACTCGCACACAAGTCCAATAACAAGGCACCGCTCGGGTACTGAATGGCAGGTCGGTTTCTGTCTCAATGAATTTACCAAGCACTGTTCTGCTGACCAGATTATAGAGTGTAGATTATTGACTATTGCAAACTGTTCTCTTCTCTCACGTCTTTTCTCTCTCTCTCTCTGAATGATGTCTTCTCCTTTCTCTTTTTCTGTATGTGAAAGGTGTGATGTGAATCTCCCTTGTGTGCACGTGTAGTCTGTCCTCCTGTCAGGTCTCCATCACGATGGAGGTCACATGGCTCAGTTCCTGGGCTGTTCCGGTGGCATCTGGGCACTACTTGGCATTCTCATCATCATATTCTTTATATATCTTATAATTCCATTAGACTTCTGTTATCCCCTTCAATGTTATATTCTGTAAATTGTGTTTATCCCTCTTCTGTTGCTCTCCCCGAGGCTTCTTCGTATTTTTTCTCCCTGTCGTGGACGACCTGAGAGGGGCGTTGACGGACCTTTAGTCCGTTTTATTCTTTGATGTATGAATTTATAAAGGTCAAAGTTCATCGGAATAATCTGACCAACACGCTTCCGCTTTATTAAGCGCGCGCAGCGGAGGAGCGGCGTGGCTCTGCACGGTCTCGTGCTTGTTTAAGCAAAAGGCAACCCAGAGACACAAATAAGATTTATTTTATTACTTCAACGGCCAAACTGGCCTTCAAAGATCTGCAGCAATTAACAACTGGGTCTTAATTTATCACAACAAATAAAACAAAGCTGCTACAGCAGTTTTTTCTGTTTTGAATTAAATTAGACATTTCACATTAATATATACGTGTATATATATATATATATATATATATATATATATATATATATATATATATATATGATGGTCCATAGCCTTGAAATAAATAAAATCTAAATAGATTAAATGTTACATAACATCAAACACAAAGAGTGAAATATAAACCTGCTATAGAGCAGTTGTTTTTCTGATGAATTATATTAGTATCGTTTGAACACTGAAAAAAATGACAACAGTATGAAAAACAATGAACTGTCATCCCATTCACTGAAAATGGCCATTTCTGGCTTCTCTTTCACCATGTTGGCAAGTTCTTCTGTACAAAATGAGGCATTTCAGTTTTTTCACAGGCTAATCTGATCCTCTTTTCGTCCATCACAATGACTTTTCAGACTGCAGAATAGATTCACATTCAGAAATTGTTTGGATTTCCACACGTGATTTGATCCATAACAGTTTTGTAATTTCAAAAGTAAATACAATTGTCTCATAATAGCAAATATTGTGCAGGTGTCTGACACAAACAATTTCATTTTAAAACTATTTCATAGCAGACAAGTAGAGAAACTCAATTGATGTACATGACAGTCAAACCACATCAAGTCAGTTATTTTTTTGTATAGTCCAATATCACAAATTACAAATTTTCCTATGGACTTTGCAGCATCACAGCGTCCTGTCCTTAGACCCTCTCATCAGATAAGCAACAAGTCCCTAAAAAACCTTTAACAGGGAGAAAAAATACGAAGAAGCCTCAGGGAGAGCAACAGAAGAGGGATAAACACAATTTACAGAATGTAACATTGAAGGGGATAACAGAAGTCTAATGGAATTATAATATATATAAAGAATATGATGATGAGAATGCCAAGTAATGCCCAGATGCCACCGGAACAGCCCAGGAACTGAGCCATGTGACCTCCATCGTGATGGAGACCTGACAGGAGGACAGACTACACGTGCACACAAGGGAGACTCACATCACACCTTTCACATACAGAAAAAGAGAAAGGAGAAGACGTCATTCAGAGAGAGAGAGAGAGAAAAGACGTGAGAGAAGAGAACAGTTTGCAGTAGTCAATAATCTACACTCTATAATCTGGTCAGCAGAACAGTGCTTGTTAAATTCATTGAGACAGAAACCGACCTGCCATTCAGTACCCGAGCGGTGCCTTGTTATTGGACTTGTGTGCGAGTCAGGGATTGGCCATAACAAACACCATGTTCGAACATAAGGTAGTTAATAAGTGTACTTGGTACCAGAACACCTTAAGCTGAAGATCGATGATAGACTTTGTGGTCGTATCATCAGATCTGCGGCCGTATGTTTTGGACACTCGGGTGAAAAGAGGAGCAGAGCTGTCAACTGATCACCTGTTGGTGAGTTGGATCATATGGCTGGGAATGCTGCCGGACAGAACTGGTAAACCCAAACGTGTAGTGAGGGTTAACTGGGAACATCTGTCGGAGGCCCCTGTCTATGAGTTCTTCAACTCCCACGTCCGAAAGAAGTTCTCATGTATCCCGAGGGACGCTGAGGACATGGAGTCTGAGTGGACCATGTTCAAAGCTTCTACTGCAGATGCGGCAGGTAGGCGCTGTGGTCAAACAATGTTTTTTTAAAATGTTGATATACTTCAATGATCCCCGTAGGGAAATTATGCTCTGCATTTAACCTATCCTAGCTAAGTAGGTAGGAGCAGTGGGCAGCTGCCGTGCAGCACCCGGGGACCAACTCCAGTTCGTCTTGCCATGCCTCGGTCAAGGGCACAGACAGGAGTATTTACCCTAATATGCATATCTTTTCGATGGGGGGAAAACCGAAGCAACCGGAGAAAACCCACGGCAGATACGGGGAGAAGATGCAAACTCCACACAGAGGACAACATGGGATAACCCCAAGGTTGGACAACCCCGGGGTTCAAACCCAGGAAATTCTTGCTGGGAGGCCACAGCGCTAACACATGCGCCACCGTGCCACCCATAAGGGTCATAAGGTCATTGGTGCCTGTCAAGATGGCAACCTAAGAACCCGCTGGTGGACACCGGTGGTGAGGGAAGCCGTCAGGCTGAAGAAGGAGGCCTTTAGGGCTTCATTGGCCCAAGGCTCTTCTGAAGAAGCAGAATTGTACCGGAAGGCCAGAAAGGCTGTGGCTTCGGCGGTCGTGGAAGCAAAAACTCGGATGTGGGAGGAGTTTGGCGAGGCTATGGAGGAGTACTTTTGGTTGGCCTCAAGGAAGTTCTGGCAAACCATCTGGCGACTCAGGATCTGGAAGCAGGGCTTGACTCAGGTTGTGTTCAGCCGGGGAGGAGAACCGCTGAAACGGACTGGGCATGTTGTCGGGCGGTGGAAAGAACACTTTGAGGAGCTCCTGCACCCGGCTAACACGTCCTCAGTAGAATAGGTAGAGTCCAAAGACTCTGGGGAAGCCCCAGCCATATCCCTGGCAGAGGTCTTTGAGTTAGTTAAGAAGCTCCTCGGTGGTAAGGTGCCGGGTGTGGATGAGATTTTCCCTGATATGCTAAAGGCTGTGGACATTGTTGGTCTCTCTTGGCTGACATACCTCTACAGTGTCATGTGGAAAAGGTCTTCCCTCCAAAATATCTTGTGAACACAGATAGCTGTTCCATATCGGTTCAGTCATAGGACGAGTCTATGGCTGGTGATATGTCTTCTGCTTTCTTCAAATCGTTGAGTAGATTGGAAAAACACTCATCTGCTAATAGTTCTACTCTTCTTGTTGCCGTGTTAGCTGACAATGACACCTGCATTAATAGCTCCAAACCCGTTTTCTTGTTTTTCTCATCATGACTTAGAACTTCGCCAGCCATATCAGTTGAACACATTTTAATCAACTCAGCATCAGCGAATGGCTTTTTAGCTTTAACCAAGGTTCCATGAAACATGCAATGATGCGACTGTTGTGCTCTCTTGTGCCGATGTTGATTTACAGACAGTAGAAATGGAGTGCTTGTATGATGTTATCATATCTGCTCGTTTTAGTTTGCGGTGATCTGATTTTGTAGGGTAGTTGGCAGTAAAACTGGCAGCATGCATAGTGTTGAAGTGCCGCTTGAGACTACCCACTTTGCAGACAGTTACGGTCTGCATGCAGATCAAGCATGTCGGTTTGGCATTGGCGTGGTCCGGTAAAATAAAACAAAACTGATCAGTCAGATTTGAGCTGACGGTTTTCCTGGTCGACTTTGTGCTTTTTCGTGCAGGCCATGTTCTTGGTGTAGGACAGTTACTGATTATCTGTGTCTCAAATGGTTGAGTAGCTCTGTCTAGTCAGGGACCATGGAGAACGCAGAGTACGTCTTACATCTGTGCTCGCTCTACGGCATAGGTCAAGTGTACGGTGTGGGGTGAGGTCAAAATAAAGTAGAGCAGCGCTCACGTTGTCTCACGTGTTGTGCACTATACGTAGTTAACATGTTATGACAGGTGCGTTAGTGCCAATGGGTCGGCATGGGCCAGACATTTAGCTCCCACGGGCCGCTTATTGGGGTTCAGGGCTGTAAACCTTAAAATTCATGAATGCTGCAAAAATTATTTTCCATCTATAGCTTCCTCCAGAGTCACTGGTTAAATATATATGGACGTATATATCTAAAAAAAATATGAATGTTCAATCAATCTTGGATGGCAGCTTTAAGGAAATTGTGTTTGCTTTCCTGATTGAGAAAAAGACGAAGCAGTAACCCAAAACCGGATGTGGATCCACGGAGGGGTTCATTCTGATAAGGTGCTTTTATTTTCCAGAGGGAAAAGTACATTTTGTAATTCTTCTGTCTGCACTGGACTTGATTAGCGTCATGTGCTTGATTGGCTCTAGGTGCAAAATCACAAGACACTCACACACACTCACACATAGTATGTGTGCCAGATGTGGCCCAAATGTGGCCCAAGTGTGACTGAGTTAAGGCAGCCACACTCCCCCTGAGTCAACGCCGTCATTCAAGGCCAAATTTGGGCCGTAAGAGAACCGAAGATGTGGGCCATATTTGGGCCAAAGATTCTTTGGTATCTGGGAAAAATGTACAATTTAATACACAGTAGAGTAGTCGTATAACTGTACAGGGCACATGTTGGACGGGGGACTTCTTCCATGTCCACCATGGCTGTAGATCTAATATGGCATAGATGCAGATTGTGTTTTTGTGAGGGGGACATTGGGAACAACACGTTGAAAGCCTGGCTTTAAACTCTACCTGAAGACAGACATAAAGACAAACTGACAGGTAGACAGACAGACAAAAGCTGAGTGTTAAGTAGATGTGTCGACTGAAAAGCGAGTGGTAGAGTAGGAAGACCAGGCGTCCGGGTAGCGTAGCAGTCGATTCCATTGCCTAGCAACACGGGGATCACCGATTCGAATCCCCGTGTTACCTCCGGATTGGTCAGCCGTTATTGCGTGATCCTCCCATGTGCTACGTCATCCCCCTGGCGAAACTCCTCACTGTCAGGTGAAAAGAAGCAGCTGGCGACTCCACATTTATCAGAGGAGGCACGTGGTAGTCTGCAGCCCTCCCCAGATTGGCAGAGCGAGTGGAGCAGTGACCGAGATGGCTTGGAAGAGTGGGGTAATTGGCCGGATACAATTGGGGAGAAAAAGGGGGGACCCCTCCCCCCCCAAAAAAGAGGGAGATATCAAAGTCCCACAGTGGACAAACTCTTACAAGGGATTAACAGATCAGTCACTTTCAGCAAACTGGACCTGAAGTGGGGCTCTCACCAACTAGAGCTCACACCAGAATCAAGAGGTGTCACTGCATTTGTGGTACACACGGTACCTTCATGTACCAAAGAGTCATTTTTAGTGTTAATTGGCTAGTGAAGTATATCAGCATGAGATTGTGATGAAGGCTGGCGTCGAGGGGCTAGATAACATTTCTGACGACATAATCAACCATGCCCCAGACCAGAATTTCACCGGTGAGGAGTTCCACCCACTCCTTCAGAGCCTTATTTTTTTCCATGGCAGCAGTGGCCTGGTACAATTGGGGAGAAAAAAAAAAGGGGGGGGGGGACAATCTCAGCAAAACAAACAACCACAGCTAACAACACATGTTCTAAAATAATAAGTAAAATAAACACAATGTAATTTTGGCAGAGAATAGATGTACCTATTGCACTAGAATAAATAATTAGTGCACTCATGTGAATGTAATTATGCACTGAACATAATTTCGCTTCATTATTGCGGACAGGTATGCATCTCTTTATTAAAAACGTAAATACAACATGTATATATAACAGTATAGTAAAATACTGCGTTTTCCCTGTGGGATGGGAGAAGACATTAAATCAATGGAACTTTATTGTGCAGGTGTGAATGGTAAGAATGTTTGTGGGTGTGGGCACAAACATTGTGGGAGTGCGCAGTAATGGTCAGAAATCCAGCGAGAGCAGGATTAAGAAAACAGTCCCGTGCAGGGCTCCTGTACCACCATAGAGATGCAACTTATACACCGAAGCAACTTGTGTTTTTTTGGTCGGATGTCCCTACAGACACAATTGGCCGTGTCTGCGGGTTGGAAGCCGGATGTGAGCATGTGTCCTGATCACTGCACTAGCGCCTCCTCTGGTCGGTCGGGGCACCTGTTCAGGGGGGAGGGAGAAGTGGGGAAATAGCGTGATCCTCCCATGCGCTAGATCCCGCTGGTGAAATTCCTCACTGTCAGGTGAAAGGAAGCGGCTGGCGACTCCACATGTATTGACAGGGCATGTGGTACTTTGCAGCCCTCACCAGATCGCCAGAGGGGATGGAGCAGCGACTCAGAAAGGTCGGATAATTGGCCATTGGCAAGTGGGGAGAAAAAGAATGGAAAAAAGAAAAAAAAAGAAAAAAAGCAAACAAAATAAGAAAATAGTGACATTTAACTTCACCCCTGCCTGGATGAGGGCAGCGCTCATCTTTTGTTTGTGTTGCTCCCCTTGAGAAAGCTCGCCGGTGAGGAGTTCCACCCACTCCTTCAGAGCCTTAATTTCTTCCATGTCAGCAGTTTTTAACTGCTGCTCCTTGAGGGCGGTGTCTCTCTGCAGGGCAGCGTCTCTCTGTGCAGCCTCCACCTGCTGCAAGAGCATGCGTTTGTCCAGGAGGAGCAAGTCCTTTTCTCGCTCCATGGATTCCTTGGCACAAAGAGCAGCACTTAACTCCTGCTCCTTCAGGGTGGCGTCTCTCCATTTGGCCTCCAGGAGCACGTCTTTGTTCAAGATGATTGATTCAATATCTTGCTTCATGGCCTCCTTGGCAGAAAGAGTGGCATTTAACTCCTCCTCTGAATGGAGGAGCGCAGCCGCCATCTTTTCTCGGCTTTGCTCCCCTCGGGAAAGCTGGTCAGTGAGGAGTTCCACCTGCTCCTCCAGAGCCTTAATTTTCACATTGGCAACAGTTTGTACCTCCTGCTGCTTCAGGTTGGTGTCTGTCTGCAAGGCCTCCAGGAGCACGTCTTTGTCAAAGATGATCGACTGCATGTATTTCTCCATGGCCTCCTTGGCAGAAAGAGTGGCATTTAACTCCTCCTCTGCCTGGAGGAGGGCAGCCGCCATCTTTACGTTGCTTTTCACCCCTTGGGAAAGCTCAGTGGTGAGGAGTTCAACCTGCTGCTCCAGAGCCTTGATTTTCGCATTGGCAACAGTTTGTAACTCTTGCTGCTTCAGGTTGGCGTCTCTATGCAAGGCCTCCAGGACCACTTCTTTGTCCAAGATGATCGACTGCATGTCTTTCTCCATGGCCACCTTGGCAGAAAGAGTGGCATTTAACTCCTCCTCTGCCTGGAGGAGGGCAGCCGCCATCTTTACGTTACTTTTCACCTCTTCGGAAAGCTTGGAGGTGATTAGCTCCACCTGCTCCTCCAGAGCCTTAATTTTCGCATTGGCAGCGGTTTGTAACTCCTGCTGCGTCAGGTTGGTGTCTCTATGCAAGGCCTCCAGGAGGACGTCTTCGTCAAAGATGACCGACTGCATATATTTCTCCATGGCCTCCTTGGCAGAAAGAGTGGCATTTAACTCCTCCTCTGCCTGGAGGAGGGCAGCCGCCATATTTTCTCGGGTTTGCTCCCCTCGTGAAAGCTGGTCAGTGAGGAGTTCCATCTGCTCCTCTAGAGCCTCAATTTCCACCATGGCAGCAGTTTGTAACTCCTGCTCCTTCAGGGCAGCGTCTCTCCGCACAGCCTCCAGGACCACTTCTTTGTCCAAGATGATCGACTGCATGTCTTTCTCCATGGCCACCTTGGCAGAAAGAGTGGCATTTAACTCCTCCTCTGCCTGGAGGAGGGCAGCCGCCATCTTTACGTTACTTTTCACCTCTTCAGAAAGCTTGGTGGTGATTAGCTCCACCTGCTCCTCCAGAGCCTTAATTTTCACATTGGCAGCAGTTTGTAACTCGTGCTGCTTCAGGTTGGTGTCTCTCTGCAAGGCCTCCAGGAGGACGTCTTTGTCAAAGATGATTGATTCAATATCTTGCTTCATGGCCTCCTTGGCAGAAAGAGTGGCATTTAACTCCTCCTCTGAATGGAGGAGGGCAGCCGCCATCTTTACGTTACTTTTCACCTCTTCGGAAAGCTTTGTGGTGATTAGCTCCACCTGCTCCTCCAGAGCCTTAATTTTCGCATTGGCAGCAGTTTGTAACTTCTGCTCCTTCAGGGTGGCGTCTCTATGCAAGGCCTCCAGGAGGACGTCTTTGTCAAAGATGACCGACTGCATATATTTCTCCATGGCCTCCTTGGCAGAAAGAGTGGCATTTAACTCCTCCTCTGAATGGAGGAGCGCAGCCGCCATCTTTTCTCGGCTTTGCTCCCCTCGGGAAAGCTGGTCAGTGAGGAGTTCCACCTGCTCCTCCAGAGCCTTAATTTTCACATTGGCAGCAGTTTGTACCTCCTGCTGCTTCAGGTTGGTGTCTGTCTGCAAGGCCTCCAGGAGCACGTCTTTGTCAAAGATGATCGACTGCATGTATTTCTCCATGGCCTCCTTGGCAGAAAGAGTGGCATTTAACTCCTCCTCTGCCTGGAGGAGGGCAGCCGCCATCTTTACGTTGCTTTTCACCCCTTGGGAAAGCTCAGTGGTGAGGAGTTCAACCTGCTGCTCCAGAGCCTTGATTTTCGCATTGGCAACAGTTTGTAACTCTTGCTGCTTCAGGTTGGCGTCTCTATGCAAGGCCTCCAGGACCACTTCTTTGTCCAAGATGATCGACTGCATGTCTTTCTCCATGGCCACCTTGGCAGAAAGAGTGGCATTTAACTCCTCCTCTGCCTGGAGGAGGGCAGCCGCCATCTTTACGTTACTTTTCACCTCTTCGGAAAGCTTGGAGGTGATTAGCTCCACCTGCTCCTCCAGAGCCTTAATTTTCGCATTGGCAGCGGTTTGTAACTCCTGCTGCGTCATGTTGGTGTCTCTATGCAAGGCCTCCAGGAGGACGTCTTTGTCAAAGATGACCGACTGCATATATTTCTCCATGGCCTCCTTGGCAGAAAGAGTGGCATTTAACTCCTCCTCTGCCTGGAGGAGGGCAGCCGCCATATTTTCTCGGCTTTGCTCCCCTCGGGAAAGCTGGTCAGTGAGGAGTTCCATCTGCTCCTCTAGAGCCTCAATTTCCACCATGGCAGCAGTTTGTAACTCCTGCTCCTTCAGGGCAGCGTCTCTCCGCACAGCCTCCAGGACCACTTCTTTGTCCAAGATGATCGACTGCATGTCTTTCTCCATGGCCACCTTGGCAGACAGAGTGGCATTTAACTCCTCCTCTGACTGGAGGAGGGCAGCCGCCATCTTTACGTTACTTTTCACCTCTTCAGAAAGCTTGGTGGTGATTAGCTCCACCTGCTCCTCCAGAGCCTTAATTTTCACATTGGCAGCAGTTTGTAACTCGTGCTGCTTCAGGTTGGTGTCTCTCTGCAAGGCCTCCAGGAGGACGTCTTTGTCAAAGATGATTGATTCAATATCTTGCTTCATGGCCTCCTTGGCAGAAAGAGTGGCATTTAACTCCTCCTCTGAATGGAGGAGGGCAGCCGCCATCTTTACGTTACTTTTCACCTCTTCGGAAAGCTTGGTGGTGATTAGCTCCACCTGCTCCTCCAGAGCCTTAATTTTCGCATTGGCAGCAGTTTGTAACTCCTGCTGCTTCAGGTTGGTGTCTCTCTGCAAGGCCTCCAGGAGGACGTCTTTGTCAAAGATGATCGACTGCCTATCTTTCTCCATGGCCTCCTTGGCAGAAAGAGTGGCATTTAACTCCTCCTCTGCCTGGAGGAGTGCAGCCGCCATCTTTTCTCTGCTTTGCTCTGCTCGAGAAAGCTGGTCGGTGAGGATTTGCACCTGCTCCTCAAGAGCCTTCATTTCCACCATGGCAGTAGTTTGTAACTCCTGCTCCTTCAGGGCAGCGTCTCTCTGCACGGCCTCCAGGAGCACGTCTTTCTCCAAGATGATCGACTGCATGTCTTTCTCCATGGCCACCTTGGCAGAAAGAGTGGCATTTAACTCCTCTGCCTGGAGGAGGGCAGCCACCATCTTTACGTTGCTTTTCACCCCTTGGGAAAGCTCGGTGGTGAGGAGTTCCACCTGCTCCTCCAGAGCCTTAATTTTCGCATTGGCAGCAGTTTGTAACTCCTGCTGCTTCAGGTTGGCGTCTCTCTGCAAGGCCTCCAGGAGCACATCTTTGTCCAAGATGATTGATTCTGTATCTTTCTTCATGGCCTCCTTGGCAGAAAGAGTGGCATTTAACTCCTCCTCTGCCTGGAGGAGTGCAGCCGCCATCTTTTGTCTGCTTTGCTCCCCTTGGGAAAGCTGGTCAGTGAGGAGTTCCACCTGCTCCCCCAGAGCCTTCATTCCCACCATGGCAGCAGTTTGTAACTCCTGCTCTTTTGCGGCGGCCTCTCTCAGCAGGGCCCCCACCGGCTGTAGGATCAAAGCTTTGTCCAGGATCATCGTCTCCTTGTCTTCCTCAATGGCCGTCGCGGCATAAATAGCGGCATGCAAATCCAAAGCTGCCTGCTGGAGTTGAGCCGGCCTCTTTTTCTCATTTGTTTTATTAGTTGTTTGCTACACAACAGATGGAAAATATCAATGACTATCTGTGTTTAGATCTGCTCAACACATCAGTGGCAAACACGAAGTCTGCAAGTGTCACTACATGAAGTGTCTCATTTTGTCCCTCAGCTGTGGAGAAGGTAATGGCTGCAGCCTGCGGGAAGGCGGAGTTGGCCGTTCAGCCCCGCCCACAGGTCCAGCCCCGCGTGCCCACAATAGATTGACAGTGACAGCGATTTGTGCAGAAAATAATTAGTGTGGTTAACATAAGCGTCAGAGTTTCACGTTTTGTTCTACAACACAAATTATGGCCGTTAATATCACGACTGTTAATTTTGAAGCTAATATGTGCTTCAAACTTCTATTGATTGGCTGTGTGGATCAAGATTCGTTAAAAAGGGGGTTGATCTGTGGGGATTATCTTGATGAACAAAACGTGTTAATATTATAAGCCTTATTCCGATACAGAATTTATTGTCATAATCTATCCACAATCCACATCCATAATTTTATGATTCACGTGACCTTTTCCGGTTCTAAAAGGAGGCTGGAAGAAGAAACTCGCATTATGTCGGTGAGTGTTAAATTGCCTTGCTACAGTAACCTAAAAGCCCATTAAAACCTTATTAGGAGTCAAATGCGTTTTCCTGCAGTGAATTGTCTTAATATTACGTTAGGATGTGTAGGTTGTTAGACTGGTTGCGTCGCGTTGTTAGCGTGTAACGTTAGATCAGTTAATTTAAACGAGCGGCAGCGTCGCCGTCGTGTGACGGAGTATAAACTAGGCTTTCCGGTGAGCCAACATGAACAATAGCCGCTGCTGTTTTGCATATATTGTGCATATATTAGTAAAAGTGTATTGGTTTTGGGGCCGGACCTGTGGGGTAAAAAACCACGGTGAGTAATCGATGTGAGCTGGGGAAAGAAACGCGGTGACGTAATGAATGTGGGCGGGGCTGGAAGGGCTGGACGTCCAACTCCGCCTTCCAGCGGGCTGCAGCCGGTAATACATGGCAGCCGTCTGGTTTGGCCTGTAGTTGTTTTTTCTTTTCTTTTCTTTTCTCTTTTTTTTTAATATCATGAACATACGATCGGCAGTTTTCCGACATTCAGCCGTTAAGTGAAACATACATCCTTATGTAATGTACACTTCTACGAGTGAAGATGGAAAAAGGCAGATAATCAAATGAAATATACAAAGTAAAAAAAAAGTAATTAACTTAAATGGCTTGGCCTGTTTTTACCTGCTGGCTGCCTTGCTGCTGACGGGACTGTTGGTTCAAACCAGCGCTTGTGTTGTCATGTCCCTGGTGGTGAACGTCGTCCTGCTTCATCTTTCCTTTCTCACTTCTCTGTCCGTGACTCTGAATGCGACCTCTTCCGCCCACGCGAATCGACTAACTGACTGTCCAGCGCCGCTGTGCGGCCTTTTAAGCAGTTCTTAGGTTCTAGAATGTCGTAATCTAATACCACGTGATCGGTTGATTCTTAAAGAGACAGGCTCTGAAACACAATCGGTTTGTTGCTCTTTTGTAAGCTGGGAAACACACCGCAGAATGAATTAAAGTTATTTCAATAAAATTACTTGTAAAGAAATATTAAATGTGTTCACTATACAAACCTTAGAATTCCCTTCATATTTTAGACCCTGTGGGCGCTTTCTGGAGCGCAGGACCTTCCCATGCCCTTCTGCAGCTGAGCCGTCACTCCAAGTATCCAACTCCACAACCGGCAGGAAACGCACAAAACCCGACTGCAATCCCGCATCACTATCTGTCGCTATATTCACACCGGGGACGTGTCGAGCTCTGGGTGACGGATCGAGACCGGCGGGCGAGTCTCTTGAACGAGCGCGGCTCGGTTGGCTGTGAATCACGTGACCTCGCGGGACTCATCGGAAAGAAAGGCACGTAAAATGACCACAAAAACAGCTTCTGGGGGTATCACACTTGCAAATCCAACTCTATGAGTGATCAACTTTTATATCATCATGCACATTTTTAATACACCTTTTTTTTGTTGAACGCGCACGTCGTAAACACTGTTGGTCCATTCTTCAGTCCACAAATGAACAGCTGACGTCCGGTTAACGTGCAGGATTGCGGAGTGTTTTTATTTGGCTTTATTTCCTCTGTTGTTGAAATCGGTCGCTTGCCAGCCTTCACTTGATTTAATCTGCAGTTCCGAGTTGTTTCCCCGCGGCGCGGGCGGTGCGTCGCGAATTGTGGCCACATTCTCGTGGACGACCTGAGAGGGGCGCTGACGGACGTTTAGTCCCTCTTATTCTTTGACGTATGAATTTATAAAAGTCAAAGTTCATCGGAATAATCTGACCAACACGCTTCCGCTTTATTACGCGCGCGCAGCGGAGGAGCGGCGTGGCTCTGCACGGTCTCGTGCTTGTTTAAGCAAAAGGCAACCCAGAGACACGAATAAGATTTATTTTATTACTTCAACGGCCAAACTGGCCTTCAAAGATCTGCAGCATTTTGAAATCAGAGTTAACAACTGGGTCTTAATTTATCACAACAAATAAAACAAAGATGCTACAGCAGTTTTTTCTGTTTTGAATTAAATTAGACATTTCAAATTAATACATATGTAACCGGTTATTTTCTTGCCCGGTGCGGGATTCGAGACGGGGTGTACTGCGCCACAAGGCGACATCACTAACCGCTCGGCTAAAGGGTCACACCCGTTAGCTCGGGGCTAACGTGTCTTATTAGTAGTTTACATATTGTCACAGCCTCTCGCCCTTGACATCAAAGCGATCTCCCTTGACACCTGCTACACCAGCTGACACCTGCTACGCCAGCTGACACCTGCTGACCCCCCCCTTCACCCCGGCAATCGCCCTCACCCTTAAAAGGCCTCCACTATGGACCAGTCTTCGCTGGAACGTCGCCATTCATGGACATCTGCCTGCCTGCCTACCTGCCACAGAGCCACCTCCTGCTCTACCCCCGAGATCGGTCACTTCAATAAAGACTGGATTCTTCCCTTACCTGGATGTCCCGTCTGCTTTTGGGTTCCTTCCCGATACGTGACAGTTACTGTCACAGCCTCTCGCCCTTGACATCAAAGCGACTCACCGCGCGCCAAGCCAGGTGGGCGCTCTTTTTTGGTCGTTTTAATTTTTCTTTGACGTACAGACCTGGCTCCAGGAATGCCAAGCCCGATGCTCTGTCTCGTGTGCATGGGGAGGAGTCTGAGCCCAAGCTCCAACCTGACACCATCGTTCCCTCTACCTGTGTGGTTGCGGCTGCGGCTGTCACCTGGAACATTGAAAGGGTGGTCATGGCAGCACAACAGACTCAGCCTGACCCAGGTAACGGTCCCCCCGGGCGCTTGTTTGTTCCAGACGCTGTTAGATCTAGCGTGTTGTAGTGGGCTCACTCTTCCAAACTTACCTGCCATCCTGGAGTAACCCGTACCCTGGCCTTCCTCCGCAGGCGGTTCTGGTGGCCTTCCATGACGAGGATACTGGGTCTTTTGTTTCTGCCTGTCCTGTTTGTGCCCAGAATAAGCCCTCCACTCGGGCCAGTGCCAGTCTGCTGCGCCCCCTGCCTGTTCCACACCGTCCCTGGTCGCATCTGTCCTTGTATTTCGTCTCTGGTCTGCCCGCCTCCGACGGTAACACTGTTGTACTGACTGTCGTTGATTGCTTCAGTAAATTTGCTCACTTTTTGCCCCTGTCTAAACTGCCTTCGGCCCGAGAGACTGCGGATCTGCTGGTCAGGGAGGTTTTCCGGGTCCACGGTCTTCCCCGTGATATAGTGTCTGACCGTGGCCCCCAGTTCATTTCTGCTGTCTGGAAGGCTTTCTGCTCTGCCATCGGTGCCACCGTCAGCCTGTCATCGGGGTTCCATCCTCAGACCAACGGCCAGGCCGAGAGGGCCAACCAGGCATTGGAGACTTTCCTCCGCTGTCTGGTGTCTGCCAACCCATCCTCTTGGTCCTCACAACTTCCCTGGGTAGAACATGCCCATAACACCTTGCCCTCGTCTGCTACTGGGTTGTCCCCTTTTCAATGCCTTTACGGCTATCAGCCCCCCCCCCTTTTTCCTTCTCAAGAGGTAGACATTCTGGTTCCGTCTGTCCAGGCCCATGTCCGTCGGTGCCGTCGGACCTGGCGGCGAGCCCGTGCTGCACTGCTCAGGGCCTCCGGCCGTTACCAGCGCTTGGCGGATCGTCATCGCACCCCTGCTCCGGACTACTCCCCCGGTGACCAGGTATGGCTCGCTACCAAGGATCTACCCTTGAAATCGGACGCTAAAAAACTGTCCCCCGGGTATATTGGTCCCTTTCCCATTGTCAAAGCAATTAACCCCTCTATGGTCCATCTGAAGCTGCCCCGCGCTCTCCGGGTTCACCCTTCCTTCCATGTGTCCTGCCTCAAACCTGTCTCTACCAGCCCTCTAGTTCCTCCGGCCCCCCCGCCCCCACCTCCTCGTATGATCAACGATCATCCAGATTACACCGTTCGTCGTCTCCTGGACTCTTGTCGCCGCGGTCGCGGCCTGCAGTATCTCGTGGACTGGGAGGGATATGGCCCGGAGGAGAGGTGTTGGGTCCCTCGTCGCCTTGTCCTGGACGCGAACCTCATCCAGGACTTCCACAGGACGCACCCTGACGGGCCTGGTAGATCGCCCGGTGGCGCCCCTCGGAGGGGGGGGGTACTGTCACAGCCTCTCGCCCTTGACATCAAAGCGATCGCCCTTGACACCTGCTACACCAGCTGACACCTGCTACGTCAGCTGACACCTGCTACGCCAGCTGACACCTGCTGACCCCCCCCTTCACCCCGGCAATCGCCCTCACCCTTAAAAGGCCTCCACTATGGACCAGTCTTCGCTGGAACGTCACCATTCATGGACTTCTGCCTGCCTGCCTGCCTACCTGCCACAGAGCCACCTCCTGCTCTACCCCTGAGATCGGTCACTTCAATAAAGACTGGATTCTTTCCTTACCTGGTTGTCCCGTCTGCTTTTGGGTTCCTTCCCGATACGTGACAATTCATGTCTCTGTGTTGCCTTTTGCTTAAACAAGCATGACACCATGCAGAGCCACGCCGCTCCTCCGCTGCGCGCGCTTAATAAAGCGGAAGCGTGTTTGTCAGAATATTCCGATGAACTTTGACCTTTATAAATTCATATATCAAAGAATAACGAGGGACTAAACGTCCCTCAGCGCCCCTCTCAGGTCGTCCACGAGAATGTGGCCACAATTCGCGACGCACCGCCCGCGCCGCGGGGAAACAACTCGGAACTGCAGATTAAATCAAGTGAAGGCTGGTAAGCGACCGATTTGAACAACAGAGGAATTAAAGCCAAATAAAAACACTCCGCAGTCCTGCACGTTACCCGGATGTCAGCTGTTAATTTGTGGACTGAAGAATGGACCAACAGTGTTTACGACGTGCGCGTTCACCAAAAAAAGGTGTATTAAAAATGTGCATGATGATATAAAAGTTGATCACTCATAGAGTTGGATTTGCAAGTGTGAGACCCCCAGAAGCTGATTTTGTGGTCATTTTACGTGCCTTTCTTTCCAATGAGTCCCGCGATGTCACGTGATTCACAGCCAACCGAGCTGCGCTCGTTCAAGAGACTCGCCCGCCGGTCTCGATCCGTCACCCAGAGCTCGACACCAAGCCGTTTAAGTTAATTACTTTTTTTTACTTTGTATATTTCATTTGATTATCTAACTTTTTCTATCTTCACTCATAGAAGTGTACATTACATAAGGATGTATGTTTCACTTAACGGCTGAATGTCGGAAAACTGCCGATCGTACGTTCATAACATTAAAAAAAAAGAAAAGAAGAGAAAAAACAACTACAGGCCAAACCAGACGGCTGCCATGTATTACCGGCTGCAGCCCGCTGGAAGGCGGAGTTGGACGTCCAGCCCTTCCAGCCCCGCCCACATTCATTACGTCACCGCGTTTCTTTCCCCAGCCCACAACGATTACTCACCGTGGTTTTTTACCCCACAGGTCCGGCCCCAAAACCAATACACTTTTACTAATATATGCACAATATATGCACAAGAGCAGCAGCTATTGTGCATGTTGGCTCACCGGAAAGCCTCGTTTATACTCCGTCACACGACGGCGACGCTGCCGCTCGTTTAAATTAACTGATCTAACGTTACACGCTAACAACGCGACGCAACGAGTCTAACAACCTACACATCCTAACGTAATATTAAGACAACAATTCACTGCAAGAAAACGCATTTGACTCCTAATAAGGTTTTAATGGGCTTTTAGGTTACTGTAGCAAGGCAACTTAACACTCACCGACATTATGTGAGTTTCTTCTTCCAGCCTCCTTTTAGAACCGGAAAAGGTCACGTGAATCCTAAAATTATGGATTTGGATTGCGGATAGATTACGACAATACATTCTGTATCGGAATAAGGCTTATAATATTAACATGTTTTGTTCATCAAGATAATCCCCACAGATCAACCCCCTTTTTAACGAATTTTGATCCACACAGGCAATTAATAGAAGTTTGAAGCACATATTAGCTTCAAAATTAACAGTCGTGATATCAACGGCCATAATTTGTGTTGTAGAACAAAACGTGAAACTCTCTTACGCTCATGTTAACCACGCTAATTACTTTCTGCATAAATCGCTGTCACTTTCAATCTATTGTGGGCACGCGGGGCTGGACCTGTGGGCGGGGCTGAACGGCCAACTCCGCCTTCCCGCAGGCTGCAGCCATTACCTTCTCCACAGCTGAGGGACAAAATGAGACACTTCATGTAGTGACACTTACAGACTTTGTGTTTGCCACTGATGTGTTGAGCAGATCTAAACACAGATATTCATTGATATTTTCCATCTATTGTGTAGCAAACAACAGAACAAACAAATGAGAAAAAGAGGGCGGCTGAAATCGAGCAGACATCGGTGGAGTTACATGTCGCTGTTTATGCCATGGAGCAAGACATGGAGACGATCATTCAGGACAAAGATGTGCTCCTACAAATGGTGGAGGCCCTGCAGAGAGAGGCCGCCGTAACGGAGCAGGAGTTACAAACTACTGCCATGGTGGAAATTAAGGCTCTTGAGGAGCAAGTGGAACTCCTCATACGCCCATTTCACGCCGCGGCCATCTTGGATTAAAAAAAAAAAACAAGCGGTGTGAATTTAGCCACGCCCCCTTCTTACTTCATTGAAAACACTGCCGGAAGCAACTTGTCGTACTGGTGTGTACCATCCTAAATTCAACGGACACATTAAGATGCCATATGGCTAAATGTTTACTCCTCCTGCTATTATTGCAACAGACATTATGTACATGTAGGCCTACTGTATGCATTGAGCTGCAGAGGTTGCACCATGTACAGCCAGTTAAATAATATTGGGGTGACCAGTTTCACTGTGACTAAAACATTAGAAAGGAGACAGAAGTTTGACGCTGAAAAATGTTTCCTCCTTTTTGTAGTCGCATTGGTGACTTGATAGCGGAAGAAGATGAAGAGGAACATGAAGAGGCACATGAGGGAGATAGGTGAGTTGTTACTATCAATACAATACAATTTTTCAAACATGTAGATTACTGCATTATATATATATATATATATATATATATATATATATATATATATATATATATATTCACTAATCTTTCAATAGTGCAATAGTGGATAGCTCTGTTCTGACACATCATCTTGATAACAGGAAAATGTGTGGATTTATATTGCTTCCCACATGTATGACATATCCTCATGTGTCCAGTGAGGTTTGGGCGACTCTACCTGATCATGACTACGATGTGAGGCCCCTTTCTGTGGAAGACCAGCTTGACGCAGTAAAGAAACGCATCGCTTTCCTGGAGGACGAAAATAAAAAGCTGAAAAGTGAGCGTTTTGGTCTGGAACGCTTCCATTGTGCGCCCAATCTGATCAGGTTTTACACTGGTTTTAAGGATTACCACACCCTCAAAGCACTCTTCCTAGCTTTACAGTCTTGATACTAGACTGCACAGAGATCCGCATCGAGACAGGTAGTTCGAAGGTTTTGAACACCATGACATACTCCCATTATAAAAGTAACATTACACTGAAATCCCTAATTGGGATCACTCCCTCAGGGCCAGTAAGCCTGGTAAGTAATCTATACACAGGATGTATTTCTGATAAGGAGATAACTAAGAGGTCAGGTGTTCTGGACCTCTTAGAGTCAGGTGATGAGGTCGTGGCCGATAAGGGCTTCCTTATCAAAGACCTGCTCGATGAAATAGATGTAAAACTTGTCATCCCTGCATTTTTAGGCCCAAGTGGACAGTTTAGCTGTAATGAGCTCACAGACACACAGAGTATTGCTGGCTTGAGAATACATGTCGAACGGTCAATAAGACACATAAAGGAGTACCACATTTTTGATGGAGTCATACCCCTTTCACTAAGTAGAACAGTCAACCAACTGTGGACTGTGTGCACTCCTAACAAATTTTCAGGGACCACTGATTTAAACTTTTGTTAAATTCAGCTGACAAGAAAATAGTGCACACAAACATTACATAGATTGAAACATGTTTAACTTCATTTCGGTACAGTCCCATTTTTTAGCCCACACCTTGAGATGAGCAATCACTATCTTAGTTTAGTAAACAATTGATGATTTGAGTTGGTAGCCAGTTCCAGTTTATTGCTACAACAGAATGACAGTTGACCGAACATATTTTAGTTTAAAATGAACCAACAGTTTTGTTAAAGTTAAAGGACAAAGAATGAAAATATTGTAGATGGGACAATCTAATGTATGAATATTGAATGTACAGTATAAAAATGAAATAAATCTTATTTTTTATTTTATTGTGATTAAACAGTTTCTTTGAATACAGCCCTGTGTGTGTGCCTCTCCTCACTGGCACAGGAGAGGCAGAAAGTACTCGAAAAAGAAAAGATCCAGCTTAGTTTTCATATTGTGGTAAATGACGGTAGGTGCTCGAGGTTGGTAGTCCAAACCATGTTTGCTGCTGGCCCCGGCTGCATTGATTTCCGATTGAGTAAGAAGGGGGCGTGGTTAAGTTCCCACCACTTGGTTTTTTTTTAATCCAAGATGGCCGCGGCGTGAAATGGGCGTATGGACGAGCTTTCCCGAGGGAGGCAACGCAGAGAAAAGATGGTGGCTGCACTACTCCAGGCAGAAGAGAAGTTAAATGCCATGCACTGTAAAAAAAATCCCAATTTACAGTATATGATTCTAATTTTTTACAGTAGTTTTCCTGTTCTTTAAAAATTGTGTACAGTCGTACCTGCCAGTCAGACTGTTTTTTAAGGTGGTTTTTAAGACTTATTAAAAGTGTTTGATCGTAATAATTTAGGAAAAATCTGTAAAATAAGGGTATTTTTCTGCAGAGCATTAAGTGAAAATGTATGTAAAAGTAATGTTTCTGGACTTAATTTGAATTAGGATAGTTTACTTTAATTTTACGGTTTTTGTTTGGCAGCTGTAGCTGCCAGTCATTGGCCGTTTTGTACGTTTTTTTGTTTTTTTTTTACAGTGCACTCTTTCTGCCAAGGCGGCCATGAAACAAGATATGGAATTAATCATCTTGGACAAAGACGTGCTCCTGGAGGCCTTGAAGAGAGACGCCAACCTGAAGCAGCTGAAGTTACAAACTGCTGCCAATGCGAAAATCAAGGCTCTGGAGGAGCAGGTGGAACTCCTCACCGGCGAGCTTTCCCAAGGGGTGAAAAGCAAAGTAAAGATGGCGGCTGCCCTCCTCCAGGCAGAGGAGTTAAATGCCACTCTTTCTGCCAAGGTGGCCATGGAGAAAGATATGCAGTAGATCATCTTGGACAAAGACGTGCTCCTGGAGGCCCTACAGAGAGACGCTGCCCTGAAGGAGCGCCATGGTGGAAATGAAGGCTCTTGGGGAGCAAGTGAAACACCTCATTGACGAGCTTTCCCGAGGGGAGCAAAGCAGAGAAAAGATGGCGGCTATCCTCCTCCAGGCAGAGGAGGAGTTAAATGCCACTCTTTCTGCCAAGGAGGCAATGGAGCAAGATATGCAGTCGATCATCTTGAACAAAGACGTGCTCCTGGAGGCCTTGCATAGAGACGCCAACCTGAAGCAGCAGGAGTTACAAACTGCTGCCAATGCGAAAATCAAGGCTCTGGAGGAGGAGGTGGAACTCCTCACCACCGAGCTTTCCCAAGGGGTGAAAAGCAAAGTAAAGATGGCGGCTGCCCTCCTCCAGGCGGAAGAGAAGTTAAATGCCACAATGTAAAAAAAATCCTAATTTTTCAGTATATGAGTCTAATTTTTTACAGTAGTTTTCCTGTTCTTTAAAAATAGTGTAAAAAACTGTAGAATTACAGACATTATCTGTAAATCAACAATCCGCCTGATATTTTAAGTATTATGACAGTAATGACAAACTACATTTATTTCTCATCCTTTTACAGAAAAATACTATATTAATTTTACATTATCTTTTCTGTTTTCTTAAATTACATACAAATTCACGTAAAATGACACTAATTATCTGTAATTACATATGTAGCTTGTTATATAAAGGTTTAAAGTCCATACTAACAATCTTAACACTTTCCTCTGTAATTTTAAGGTAAATCTTATTATTTTTATATTTGCATGTAATTATACATTCAACCTGTAATTAAATATGTAGCTTGTTATATAAAGGTTTAAGTCCATACTAACTGTAATTAAATCGGTATACTTGTTGATGGGAAAAGCTTGAATGAACATGATTGGTTGATGTGGCTGCCATCAAGAAAATTGGCCAATGACAACTGTGCGCGCCTTTTTTTGAAAATAACCGGCGAAATACAAAACTTAATTCAGATACGTTGATATTTGGGAACACAAATCGGTAATTTATAACCTCGGCTACGAAAAAGCTGCCACATCCCATAGAATCCACCTTAGGGCGACGTTCGCTTTGTCTGTATGTCTGTATGTGTGTATGTCTGAGTGTATGTGTGTGTATGTGTGTCTGTCGTCGGGAGCGACCGAAGTTGGACGCAGTTTTTCGCCGTCAAAAGTACGGACACGTCCTCAGTTTGAAGGGACTTAAACACCGGCAGTTGGAAGCTAAAGCTAGGCTACAGTTGAAAGCTAGCGAATATAGCATGCCAAAAACACGACAGCTGTTAACGAAAACGGCAACAAAGCTAACTTAACTAGCAAGACAAACAGTCGCCAAATTGTGCGTTTTTTCGGCCTTCGCCGTCCGAAGTTGGATACCGATCCGCTACGTCAGTTGGGTCCGGCGCTAGCGTCAGTCGGTCCACTAGTGGACTATCTGACCACTAATCGATTACCTGGATTTTTAACTGGATTTTTACCTGGATTATTTTACATCTGCTTGCCATGTTTTTATTTTGACCGAATCCGAGTTGTGGGATTTCGACGGAGAACAAAAAAATGGAGTATGGACACAGTTGAAGGGTGAGACGGATGTTTGGTCAGCTAGCTAACATTAGCTAAGTGAACTTCGCGGTTATAACTGTTCTCCTGCTGCTGTGTCAGGTAAGGAAGCATTTCCCTGTTATTTGCTGTACATTCATAACCAAACGCAATGTTTGTGTTCATTCTCTAATTTACAGTGATGATGTTTTCAAACAGATTAGCTAGTTAACCATTAAGTAACGTTAAATTAAGTAAAGTCACAGGTGACAACGTTAGTTAGCTTGTTGGCCTGATTCGTGGTGTTAATAATAAATGTGGTTTAAACGAGAGGTTTGGTTTGCCTCTGTTTGCAGGCAGCGAGTCTTTGTCATGTCATTAACGTTATGTTAGTAACCTTACAGTTGCTTCTCTCTCTCTCGCTCTCTCTCTCTCTCTGTGTCAGGGATGCAAACTTGTCACCTTTCGGCGAAAATCGCCGTTTTGAATCCTCAGTAAGTCATTTGTGTGATTCTTGCAGATTCAATTAGTTTTGTGAAAAGGGTGTGTGTTTACGTGGTAAAAGAATTAAAGCAGTGGCACAGCTCAGCCAGGAAAGCAAGGTGTAAATGTCTAATACGTTAACATGATGTGAGCAGCAGAGCACACGTTACGTTACATCGTAACTGTCAGAAAATGGTGAAGAATGTTGATCACTGTTTCCCAAAGACCAAGGTGACGTCCTTAAGTGTCTGCCATGAACCGATGTCTGCCTTAAATTACTTCAGTAGCAGTAAGTTAACATTAATTCGTGGGTGAGTTTTTCTCAATATGCTGACTGTAAATGTACGTTAAATAAGATTAAATGCAAATTAATTAAATGTACATTTTACTGTACATTAACACAACACTGGAAACTTTTGTGTGTATGTCCCGTGCCTATCCCACCCTTATAAGCTTCAGAGGACCTATTTCACACCTTGTTTTACCAGCCAAAATGCAACTGCTCGATTAATGGATATTTTATTCACTTAGTGAATACCTTGCAATACATCTCCATGTTGGAATGAATCAACATCTATGTTAAGTTCCATGTACCTATATACATACTATGTAAATTCACTGATACTTCTCATTCTAATTCCAGAGACGCTCATCAAGGCAAGGTGATGATTGTCAGAGGGAAAGGTAAGTAATTTATATATACAGCCTATACTACAGGTCATTCTAAGACAATAAAAGATGTGAATGTTTTCAAGTTATTTACATAAATCATACTATTTGCCCTATTAAACAATCCTGATCAGTCTAAGAGATTGAATGACTGTGCTTGCTTAACATAACTACCATCCTCATCTCTCATTTGGTGTTGTTCAAGTAGTTGAGAAATTAGTAGAAGAAAGATAAACATGACCTATCCTGTCTCTGTCCTCTCTATCTTTGCAAAAGGGAAAATGCAGCATGAGCTCCAGAAGTGCACGGGGAGTTGCTGCGATGTCTTGTGGGGTTGTTAGTTTCAACAACTTAACTGCAGGCCTTCACTCAACCTGCAGGTAATACCCTTTCATCTTCTCACACACATCCAAACACATATTGACACATGAAATGATACATTTACTCAGTGGTGTGAAATATTTTCGATTTGATCTGAAGTTTGGTGTGTGTAGGGTAGGCAGATAACAACATGCGATTAAATATACAATTCTTAAAGTGAGTGCCTGTATTATACACAAATAAGGCTGCACAATATGGTAAAAAAAATCATGTTGCAATTTTTTTGGATAGATATTACGATCGTGGGAATGATAATTTTTATATCCAAATTCTTGTGCCTCCGCACTGGCGATAGCCAGGGCCGGGAGGCGTTAACTTTTCAGATTGTCCATCTGTCCATATGTCCCGTTCTTGTGAACGCAATATCTCAAGAACACCTTAAGGGACTTTCTTCAAATTTAGCATAAATGTTCCCTTGTACTCAAAGATGAACAGATTAGATTTTGGAGGTCAAAGGTCAAGGTCACTGTGACCTCATGTGACCTCATGTCTTGTGGACTCGAGGGCTAACTGCCCAAAGGTCAAGGTTACTGTGACCCCCTAAATAAGTTTAAATGATATTGAACAATGGTTCCGTATTCTCTCGTGCATGATAACACAGTTATTGTGTTTTGGAAAATCATTAATGAACGTTACTGACCTCAACACACCAAAAACAATGAGCACATAACCTGGATGTTTATGACAAACTAAAATCATATTAACAATAAGACATTAAAATCACTCACAATGGCATTACAACCCAACGCACATCATGTTTTAACTGACAACAGCATATTTTTCTCTGACATTTACTTATTGTAACTACATATATGAAGTAATATTCTCAATTTTGAAGAAAATATACACTACACTATTTAAAAAAATAAATCATTCTTCACTACATATGTTATATGCATCTGGACACACGTGAATGTCAACTTCAAAATAACATCTGCGCAGACGCATAAAACCGCCTTGAGGTATTTCTAGTTATTGTCTTGTATTGTGATAGGCCATGTGTAATTTGTTGCCACACACACACACACTCACTGATATCGACAGGTGACCACGCAGTTCACAACCATTGGGAGCAAAGGACACTTCAACATGTGGACAGGAGGAGTCAGGGATCAAACCATCTGATTGGACGACCACTCTACCCCCTGAGCCACAGCCACCCTGATTCTTATTTTCATGCAGTTATATGCTAAGAAAAACTGCGTATGAATATTATATTCCATTTCTGTCAGGTCCCCTATATGGAATAAATACCACAAAATACTACACACTGGACTTTGATATCAAACTGCTTTGAAGAGTTTTACATCAGCTCCCCCCTAAATTACACAGAAATACAGTATATGATAAGGCTTATGCTTGTCTTGGAGAGATATTACAGAGATGTTATATGGCCTTATGCATGTGTGCTGTGTATTTGTAAGTGCCTGTTTATTTCTGAAATTTTTTACATTCTCATTTCCAATACTGATAACTGCTAATGATGAGAAATTTGTTCATATTTTTTGTAGATCAAGCATTGGAACAAGGTTTACGGCAGAGAACAGGCACCCAACGGAGAGACAAGTCTACCATTAGTAAGTATCAACTGCAATATACTGTAAGACAAGCTATTAGTCAATGTTATCCACTATCCCTTACATTATGATGGAGATCTGTAAGTGTAGACAAATCTTTAAAAGCCTTGGTGGAAAAGTCTAAATATTTTGCTCCAAGAGCTGGAAATACAGACAAGTCATCAGTTACAACTCACATGGGCGTCTCAATTGGCTGTCTTTTCACACGTGACTTTTGCTACACTTCTGCCGCGAAAGATTTGCAAATGTGTGTGGTGATTTGTGTGCGTGTGATTCTTTTTCACATTTACAATCGATAGAGACACAACTTTCCGCACACATTTGTAAATAGTTTTACTACAATAATAGAGAGCCGAAGTCACGCCCCTTCCGCTGTGCCCCATGGGACCTTATTTAGGAAAAGTTTTGTATGGCAGTCAATGGTGAGAGACAAATTATTTCTTGAGCCTGTTTGAATTGAGCCGTGAATCACACATATGTTTGTCAATTTAAAAGGTAATTTTACAAGTAAAGAAAGTCGTAGCTTGTCGTAGATATAGTAAAGAACCATGTAGTCATTAACAGCGACATGGCCATTAGCTCGACACATAATGAGAGAAAAAGTATTAAAAGAGATGAAAATGACTACAAGTCTGCTGTTGATGAGAGCTGCAGCGCTGTGAAAGAAGAGTTAGTCAGTGAAGTCCGTGAGAGCTGCTTGTAGGACTGGCTTTCTGTGAGTGTTGAACGAGACAACGTCACTTATGTGAGTCGTGGCCGTGTCGTCTTTATAATTACGTATTTTCACAGGCTTTTACTTCGCTTTTACTTCAATAGTTTTGCAATAAACTTCGACTTCCCTGACTAGCAAAATTATCTTTTAAATCGACAACATCATACTGTATGTGTGAATCAAGGCTCAATTCAAACAGGATAAAAAAATTATTTGTCTCTTGCCATTGACAATACATACATACATGTCTTTTCACTAATGAACAGTCAGCCTTATCCTGTTTTTATTTGTCTGAAATACACAAAATCCATTGCTAATTTTGTGTTTTAAAGAAACAAACTAAGTTTGTCTCTCACTTGCAGTTTTAAACAAACTAAATTTGTTTGAAAGAAAAGAAGTTTGTTTGTAAGTGAAAATGTCCTCCCAGACGTGGGATTCGAACCCCATGTCCCCACTTAATCAATGAAACTATAGGGTGTAGTGACACATTTTCACACCATATGTATGGCTTTTATTTTAGAAAGTTGCAAAAAAGAAAAAAGGTCACATCCCAAAATAGCAAACTGCATACTCCTCATGGTTGTTTAATTAAATGGTAAAAAAAACAAAAAACACACACACACACACACAAAAAAACCCTACTTTTTATAGTAAGGACTTTTCAGTGGATCTTACTTTTTCCTTTTCCCCTTCCCCCACCCCCAGATGCACCAAAGATCCAGCTGGTTACTGTCAGTTTGGAGGAGGATTCTTCTTTATCTGCTACGTTGCACTGTCACTTCTGGTACAGATTCATTGACCTTTTGTATGTTTTGATTTTACTTAGTAGTACACTGCATATTTAGGGTTCTAAATCAAGAATGAAATGCTTGTCCACAAATACTACAAATATTATCAGAACGACAGTATACAGAGCCCCCAAGGGTCAGGAGAATAATGTGGAAAACAAAACTGAAATGGAAAATACAAGCTAAAAAACAACAGACCACAACCCCCTCAGCCCAAAAGCTCTCCACCTGTTTCAAAGGTGAAATCATGACCTCATCATGATAGTACTGTTAACAGACAAGATACACATATGGAGAAATTGAATTTTTAGTTTTTCAATTCCTCCTGGGGGGATCTGAAGAACTGTTTGTGAATAATTGGTTGATATTGTAAATTTACAACTCAATACATTAAATTAAGGGGTTTTAGAATCAAGAGTGGTGTGTATTTTATTTGTAATTAAGTTCCCCACCCTACTTTAATTGATAATAATTAACAGTGAAAATATTTAGGGTTTTTGTTTGGCAGTCGTACCTGCCAGTCAGACTGTTTTTTAAGGTGGTTTTTAAGACTTATTTATTAAAAGTGTTTGATCGTAATAATTTAGGAAAAATCTGTGGAATAACGGTATTTTTCTGCCGAACTCTTAGCATTGTCACTTTATTAAAAGTGTTTGATTGTAATAATCTATGAAAGATCTATAGAATAAAGGTATTTTTCTGCAGAACTTTTAGCATCCTCACTTTGTTAAAAGTGTTTGATCGTAATAATTTAGGAAAAACCTGTACAATAAAGGTATTTTTCTGCAGAACTCTTAGCAATGTCACTTTATTAAAAGTGTTTGATTGTAATAATCTATGAAAGATCTGTAGAATACAGGTATTTTTCTGCAGAACTTTTAGCATCCTCACTTTGTTAAAAGTGTTTGATCGTAATAATTTAGGAAAAACCTGTACAATAAAGGTATTTTTCTGCAGAACTCTTAGCATTGTCACTTTATTAAAAGTGTTTGATTGTAATAATCTATGAAAGATCTGTAGAATAAAGGTATTTTTCTGTAATGTTTCTGGACTTAATTTGAATTAGGATAGTTTACTTTAATTTGACGGTTTTTGTTTGGAAGCTGTAGCTGCCAGTCATTGACGTTTTTTTTACGTTTTTTTTTTTTTTTTACAGTGACACTTTCTGCCAAGGAGGCCATGGAGAAAGATATGCAGTCGATCATCTTTGACAAAGACGTGCTCCTGGAGGCCTTGCATAGAGACACCAACCTAAAGCAGCTGAAGTTACAAACTGCTGCCAATGCGAAAATTAAGGCTCTGAGGGAGCAGGTGGAACTCCTCACCACCGAGCTTTCCCAAGAGGTGAAAAGCAACGGAAAGATGGCGGCTGCCCTCCTCCAGGCAGAGGAGGAGTTAAATGCCACTCTTTCTGCCAAGGTGGCCATGGAAAAAGATATGCAGTCGATCATCTTTGACAAAGATGTCCTCCTAGAGGCCGTGCAGAGAGACGCTGCCCTGAAGGAGCAGAAGTTACAAACTGCTGCCATGGCGGAAATGAAGGCTCTCGAGGAGCAGCTGGAACTCCTCACTGACCAGCTTTCCCGAGGGGAGCAAAGCCGAGAAAAGATGGCGGCTGCCCTCCTCCAGGCAGAGGAGGAGTTAAATGCCACTCTTTCTGCCAAGGAGGCCATGGAGAAAGACATGCAGTCGATCATCTTTGACAAAGACGTCCTCCTGGAGGCCTTGCATAGAGACGCTAACGTGAAGCAGCAGGAGTTACAAACTGTTGCCAATGCGAAAATCAAGGCTCTGGAGCAGCAGGCTGAACTCCTCACCACTGAGCTTTCCCAAGGGGTGAGAAGCAACGTAAAGATGGCGGCTGCCCTCCTCCAGGCAGAGGAGGAGTTAAATGCCACTCTTTCTGCCAAGGTGGCCATGGAGAAAGATATTGAATCAATCCTCTTTGACAAAGACGTGCTCCTGAAGGCCCTGCAGAGAGACACTGCTCTGGAGGAGCAGGAGTTACAAACTACTGCCATGGTGGAAATGAAGGCTCTTGAGGAGCAAGTGGAAGTCCTCACTGACCAGCTTTCCCGAGGGGAGCAAAGCCGAGAAAAGATGGCGGCTGCGCTCCTCCAGGCAGAGGACGAGTTAAATGCCACTCTTTCTACCAAGGAGGCCATGAAGCAAGATATTGAATCAATCATCTTTGACAAAGACGTCCTCCTGGAGGCCTTGCATAGACACGCCACCCTGAAGGAGCAGGAGTTAAGTGCTGCTCTTTGTGCCAAGGAATCCATGGAGCGAGAAAAGGACTTGCTCCTCCTGGACAAACGCATGCTCTTGCAGCAGGTGGAGGCTGCACAGAGAGACGCTGCCCTGCAGAGAGACACTGCCCTCAAGCAGCAGCAGTTACAAACTGCTGCCATGGAAAAAATTAAGGCTCTGAAGGAGTGGGTGGAACTCCTCACCGGCGAGCTTTCTCAAGGGGAGCAACACAAACAAAAGATGAGCGCTGCCCTCATCCAGGCAGGGGTGAAGTTAAATGTCACTATTTTTTCATTTTGTTTGCTTTTTTTCTTTTTTTTTCTTTTTTCCATTCTTTTTCTCCCCACTTGCCAATGGCCAATTATCCGACCTTTCTGAGTCGCTGCTCCATCCCCTCTGGCGATCTGGTGAGGGCTGCAAAGTACCACATGCCCTGCCAATACATGTGGAGTCGCCAGCCGCTTCCTTTCACCTGACAGTGAGGAATTTCACCAGCGGGATGTAGCGCATGGGAGGATCACGCTATTTCCCCACTTCTCCCTCCGCCCTGAACAGGTGCCCCGACCGACCAGAGGAGGCGCTAGTGCAGTGATCAGGACACATGCTCACATTCGGCTTCCAACCCGCAGACACGGCCAATTGTGTCTGTAGGGACATCCGACCAAAAAAACACAAGTTGCTTCGGTGTATAAGTTGCATCTCTATGGTGGTACAGGAGCCCTGCACGGGACTGTTTTCTTAATCCTGCTCTCGCTGGATTTCTGACCATTACTGCGCACTCCCACAATGTTTGTGCCCACACCCACAAGCATTCTTACCATTCACACCTGCACAATAAAGTTCCATTGAATTAATGTCTTCTCCCATCCCACAGGGAAAACGCATTATTTTACTATACTGTTATATATACATGTTGTATTTACGTTTTTAATAAAGAGATGCATACCTGTCAGTAATAATGTAGCGAAATTATGTTCAGTGCATAATTACATTCACATGAGTGCACTAATTATTTATTCTAGTGCAATAGGTACATCTATTCTCTGCCAAAATTACATTGTGTTTATTTTACTTATTATTTTAGAACATGTGTTGTTAGCTGTGGTTGTTTGTTTTGCTGAGATTGTCCCCCCCCCCTCTTTTTTTTTCTCCCCAATTGTACCAGGCCACTGCTGCCATGGAAAAAAATAAGGCTCTGAAGGAGTGGGTGGAACTCCTCACCGGCGAAATTCTGGTCTGGGGCATGGTTGATTATGTCGTCAGAAATGTTATCTAGCCCCTCGACGCCAGCCTTCATCACAATCTCATGCTGATATACTTCACTAGCCAATTAACACTAAAAATGACTCTTTGGTACATGAAGGTACCGTGTGTACCACAAATGCAGTGACACCTCTTGATTCTGGTGTGAGCTCTAGTTGGTGAGAGCCCCACTTCAGGTCCAGTTTGCTGAAAGTGACTGATCTGTTAATCCCTTGTAAGAGTTTGTCCACTGTGGGAATTGGATATCTCCCTCTTTTTTGGGGGGGAGGGGTTCCCCCCTTTTTCTCCCCAATTGTATCCGGCCCATTACCCCACTCTTCCAAGCCATCTCGGTCACTGCTCCACTCGCTCTGCCAATCTGGGGAGGACTGCAGACTACCACGTGCCTCCTCTGATAAATGTGGAGTCGCCAGCTGCTTCTTTTCACCTGACAGTGAGGAGTATCGCCAGGGGGATGACGTAGCACATGGGAGGATCACGCAATAACGGCTGACCAATCCGGAGGTAACACGGGGATTCGAATCGGTGATCCTCGTGTTGCTAGGCAATGGAATCGACTGCTACGCTACCCGGACGCCTGGTCTTCCTACTCTACCACTCGCTTTTCAGTCGACACATCTACTTAACACTCAGCTTTTGTCTGTCTGTCTACCTGTCAGTTTGTCTTGATGTCTGTCTTCAGGTAGAGTTTAAAGCCAGGCTTTCAACGTGTTGTTCCCAATGTCCCCCTCACAAAAACACAATCTGCATCTATGCCATATTAGATCCACAGCCATGGTGGACATGGAAGAAGTCCCCCGTCCAACATGTGCCCTGTACAGTTATACGACTACTCTACTGTGTATTAAATTGTACATTTTTCCCAGATAGCAAAGAATCTTTGGCCCAAATATGGCCCACATCTTCGGTTCTCTTACGGCCCAAATTAGGCCTTGAATGACGGCGTTGACTCAGGATGAGTGTGGCTGCCTTAACTCAGTCACACTTGGGCCACATCTGGCACACATTCTATGTGCTGTAACCCAAGTCAGGCCCGGCTTATGACATTTGGGCCACATCTGGCCCACACAACAGTTGGCAGTGCCGTAAATGAGCCGTAAGTACCAAAAGTACCCCAGATGAGGCCTACGTGTCTGCTATCTGGGCTATAGCGCTTTCCTAGTCTACGACAACTCAAAGTGCTTTACAAAGCATGCCTCACATTCACATACACACATTCATACACCGATGGTGGAGGCTGCCATGCAATGCACCAAACTGCTCATCTGGAGAAGTTAGGGGTTCAGGGTCTTGATCAAGGACACTTCGACATACTCTCTGGAGGAGCCAGGGATCGAACCAGCGACCTTCTGATTACTAGATGACCTGCTCTACCTCCTGAGCCATGCCACTCCAACCAAACACTGCAGCAACCTGCACTTATGTAACCGCAACCACCAAGGCCTAGCCTTACACTAATGTTATTAGTAAACACAAATGTGCTGTCATGTTAAGACCACCCATGATCAACACCAATCAACCACTGACATTTTATTTTCAAGTTTCATTTCTGCATGAAAATTCAAAGCACCTTGCAAGAAACAGGTTAAAAGTGGAGGGAAAAAAGCATCTCTATACACACAGACTACGACTGCATGGAGACACTCCATGCACCCATCATGTCTCTGGTTTGACCCCATCTCAAAACTGACATGTTAATGAGTAGAAACACCTCGATCTCTACACCGCATACCGTCTACTGAAGAAAAGCAGCAGAAAGAGCCTACAGCTTATTTTTTAGGTTTTCCTTATTCAGTATGTAACCAAGTATCTATTTGTCCCTCTTTACATAGAAATACGTCAAGATGAGACCAGATTTAAATTGTACTGTAACAGGGAATGTAATCCTGGGTCTGGTAGTAGTATGCTACCTAAGTCCAAATAATTAACTAATGGACTGGAACATATCCTCCCCTAAATAAATGTCAACGTTTTGTTTTAAGTAAACAGACAAAAGAAAAAAATAAAATAAATAATCTTCAGCTATCGTTTGTAAGTTATGACTTCTAAATGAAAGAGAATGAAATTAATGAATGACAATATAACAAACATGAAAGAATGACATTAAAGAGATAGTTTAGCTATCAAGAAAATAAAAAAATCAAATTCTTGATCAATATTTTTTCCTTCAGTCTTAATCAACAGTGAAGAATTTACTTTTGTAAAAATTTCACTTTGATTATATGTACAGCCAACCTGGCAGCTGATGAGTGTGTGATGCACAAAACAGGCTTGCAAAATGCAAACCAAAAGGCACGCATGCACACACACAACACCTTCTCTGTGAGTGTGTGTGTGCGTCTTGTGATTTTGCACCTAGAGCCAATCAAGCACATGACGCTAATCAAGTCCAGTGCAGACAGAAGAATTACAAAATGTACTTTTACCTCTGGAAAAATAAAAGCACCTTATCAGAATGAACCCCTCCGTGGATCCACATCCGGTTTTGGGTTACTGCTTCGTCTTTTTCTCAATCAGGAAAGCAAACACCATTTCCTTAAAGCTGCCATGCAAGATTGATTGATAATTCAATTTTTATATATATATATATACGTCCATATATATTTAACCAGTGACTCTGGAGGAAGCTATAGATGGAAAATAATTTTTGCAGCATTCATGAATTTTAAGGTTTACAGCCCTGAACCCCAATAAGCGGCCCGCAGGAGCTAAATGTCTGGCCCATGCCGACCCATTGGCACTAACGCACCTGTCATAACATGTTAACTACGTACAGTGCACAACACGTGAGACAACGTGAGCGCTGCTCTACTTTATTTTGACCTCACCCCACACCGTACACTTGACCTATGCCGTAGAGCGAGCACAGATGTAAGACGTACTCTGTGTTCTCCATGGTCCCTGACTAGACAGAGCTACTCAACCATTTGAGACACAGATAATCAGTAACTGTCCTACACCAAGAACATGGCCTGCACGAAAAAGCACAAAGTCGACCAGGAAAACCGTCAGTTCAAATCTGACTGATCAGTTTTGTTTTATTTTACCGGACCACGCCAATGCCAAACCGACATGCTTGATCTGCATGCAGACCGTAACTGTCTGCAAAGTGGGTAGTCTCAAGCGGCACTTCAACACTATGCATGCTGCCAGTTTTACTGCCAACTACCCTACAAAATCAGATCACCGCAAACAAAAATGAGCAGATATGATAACATCATACAAGCACTCCATTTCTACTGTCTGTAAATCAACATCGGCACAAGAGAGCACAACAGTCGCATCATTGCATGTTTCATGGAACCTTGGTTAAAGCTAAAAAGCCATTCGCTGATGCTGAGTTGATTAATATGTGTGCAACTGATATGGCTGGCGAAGTTCTAAGTCATGATGACAAAAACAAGAAAACGGGTTTGGAGCTATTAAAGCAGGTGTCATTGTCAGCTAACACGGCAACAAGAAGAGTAGAACTATTAGCAGATGAGTGTTTTTCCAATCTACTCAACGATTTGAAGAAAGCAGAAGACATATCACCAGCCATAGACTCGTCCTATGACTGAACCGATATGGAACAGCTATCTGTGTTCACAAGATATTTTGGAGGGAAGACCTTTTCCACGTGACACTGTAGAGGTATGTCAGCCAAGAGAGACCAACAATGTCCACAGCCTTTAGCATATCAGGGAAAATCTCATCCACACCCGGCACCTTGCCACCGAGGAGCTTCTTAACTAACTCAAAGACCTCTGCCAGGGATATGGCTGGGGCTTCCCCATAGTCTTTGGACTCTACCTATTCTACTGAGGACGTGTTAGCCGGGTGCAGGAGCCCCTCAAAGTGTTCTTTCCACTGCCCGACAACATGCCCAGTCCGTGTCAGCGGTTCTCCTCCCCGGCTGAACACAACCTGAGTCAAGCCCTGCTTCCACATCCTGAGTCGCCAGATGGTTTGCCAGAACTTCCTTGAGGCCAACCAAAAGTACTCCTCCATAGCCTCGCCAAACTCCTCCCACATCCGAGTTTTTGCTTCCACGACCGCCAAAGCCACAGCCTTTCTGGCCTTCCAGTACAATTCTGCTTCTTCAGAAGAGCCTTGGGCCAATGAAGCCCTAAAGGCCTCCTTCTTCAGCCTGACGGCTTCCCTCACCACCGGTGTCCACCAGCGGGTTCCTAGGTTGCCATCTCGACAGGCACCAATGACCTTATGACCCTTATGGGTGGCACGGTGGCGCGTGTGTTAGCGCTGTGGCCTCACAGCAAGAACTCCCTGGGTTTGAACCCCGGGGTTGTCCAACCTTGGGGTTATCCCATGTTGTCCTCTGTGTGGAGTTTGCATCTTCTCCCCGTATCTGCCGTGGGTTTTCTCCGGTTGCTTCGGTTTTCCCCCCATCAAAAAGATATGCATATTAGGGTAAATACTCCTGTCTGTGCCCTTGACCGAGGCATGGCAAGATGAACTGGAGTTGGTCCCCGGGTGCTGCACGGCGGCTGCCCACTGCTCCTACCTACTTAGCTAGGATAGGTTAAATGCAGAGCATAATTTCCCTACGGGGATCATTGAAGTATATCAACATTTTAAAAAAACATTGTTTGACCACAGCGCCTACCTGCCGCATCTGCATTAGAAGCTTTGAACATGGTCCACTCAGACTCCATGTCCTCAGCGTCCCTCGGGATACACGAGAACTTCTTTCGGACGTGGGAGTTGAAGAACTCATAGACAGGGGCCTCCGACAGATGTTCCCAGTTAACCCTCACTACACGTTTGGGTTTACCAGTTCTGTCCGGCAGCATTCCCAGCCATCTGATCCAACTCACCAACAGGTAATCAGTTGACAGCTCTGCTCCTCTCTTCACCCGAGTGTCCAAAACATACGGCCGCAGATCCGATGATACGACCACAAAGTCTATCATCGATCTTCGGTTTAAGGTGTTCTGGTACCAAGTACACTTATTAACTACCTTATGTTCGAACATGGTGTTTGTTATGGCCAATCCCTGACTCGCACACAAGTCCAATAACAAGGCACCGCTCGGGTACTGAATGGCAGGTCGGTTTCTGTCTCAATGAATTTACCAAGCACTGTTCTGCTGACCAGATTATAGAGTGTAGATTATTGACTACTGCAAACTGTTCTCTTCTCTCACGTCTTTTCTGTCTCTCTCTCTCTCTGAATGACGTCTTCTCCTTTCTCTTTTTCTGTATGTGAAAGGTGTGATGTGAGTCTCCCTTGTGTGCACGTGTAGTCTGTCCTCCTGTCAGGTCTCCATCACGATGGAGGTCACATGGCTCAGTTCCTGGGCTGTTCCGGTGGCATCTGGGCACTACTTGGCATCCTCATCATCATATTCTTTATATATATTATAATTCCATTAGACTTCTGTTATCCCCTTCAATGTTATATTCTGTAAATTGTGTTTATCCCTCTTCTGTTGCTCTCCCCGAGGCTTCTTCGTATTTTTTCTCCCTGTCGTGGACGACCTGAGAGGGGCGTTGACGGACCTTTAGTCCGTTTTATTCTTTGATGTATGCATTTATAAAGGTCAAAGTTCATCGGAATAAGCTGACCAACACGCTTCCGCTTTATTAAGCGCGCGCAGCGGAGGAGCGGCGTGGCTCTGCACGGTCTCGTGCTTGTTTAAGCAAAAGGCAACCCAGAGACACAAATAAGATTTATTTTATTACTTCAACGGCCAAACTGGCCTTCAAAGATCTGCAGCAATTAACAACTGGGTCTTAATTTATCACAACAAATAAAACAAAGCTGCTACAGCAGTTTTTTCTGTTTTAAATTAAATTAGACATTTCACATTAATATATACGTGTGTGTGTATATATATATATATATATATATATATATATATATATATATATATATATATATATATGATGGTCCATAGCCTTGAAATAAATAAAATCTAAATAGATTAAACGTTACATAACATCAAACACAAAGAGTGAAATATAAACCTGCTATAGAGCAGTTGTTTTTCTGATGAATTATATTAGTATCGTTTGAACACTGAAAAAAATGACAACAGTATGAAAAACAATGAACTGTCATCCCTTTCACTGAAAATGGCCATTTCTGGCTTCTCTTTCACCATGTTGGCAAGTTCTTCTGTACAAAATGAGGCATTTCAGTTTTTTCACAGGCTAATCTGATCCTCTTTTCGTCCATCACAATGACTTTTCAGACTGCAGAATAGATTCACATTCAGAAATTGTTTGGATTTCCACACGTGATTTGATCCATAACAGTTTTGTAATTTCAAAAGTAAATACAATTGTCTCATAATAGCAAATATTGTGCAGGTGTCTGACACAAACAATTTCATTTTAAAACTATTTCATAGCAGACAAGTAGAGAAACTCAATTGATGTACATGACAGTCAAACCACATCAAGTCAGTTATTTTTTTGTATAGTCCAATATCACAAATTACAAATTTTCCTATGGACTTTGCAGCATCACAGCGTCCTGTCCTTAGACCCTCTCATCAGATAAGCAACAAGTCCCTAAAAAAACCTTTAACAGGGAGAAAAAATACGAAGAAGCCTCGGGGAGAGCAACAGAAGAGGGATAAACACAATTTACAGAATGTAACATTGAAGGGGATAACAGAAGTCTAATGGAATTATAATATATATAAAGAATATGATGATGAGAATGCCAAGTAATGCCCAGATGCCACCGGAACAGCCCAGGAACTGAGCCATGTGACCTCCATCGTGATGGAGACCTGACAGGAGGACAGACTACACGTGCACACAAGGGAGACTCACATCACACCTTTCACATACAGAAAAAGAGAAAGGAGAAGACGTCATTCAGAGAGAGAGAGAGAGAAGACGTGAGAGAAGAGAACAGTTTGCAATAGTCAATAATCTACACTCTATAATCTGGTCAGCAGAACAGTGCTTGGTAAATTCATTGAGACAGAAACCGACCTGCCATTCAGTACCCGAGCGGTGCCTTGTTATTGGACTTGTGTGCGAGTCAGGGATTGGCCATAACAAACACCATGTTCGAACATAAGGTAGTTAATAAGTGTACTTGGTACCAGAACACCTTAAGCCGAAGATCGATGATAGACTTTGTGGTCGTATCATCAGATCTGCGGCCGTATGTTTTGGACACTCGGGTGAAGAGAGGAGCAGAGCTGTCAACTGATCACCTGTTGGTGAGTTGGATCATATGGCTGGGAATGCTGCCGGACAGAACTGGTAAACCCAAACGTGTAGTGAGGGTTAACTGGGAACATCTGTCGGAGGCCCCTGTCTATGAGTTCTTCAACTCCCACGTCCGAAAGAAGTTCTCGTGTATCCCGAGGGACGCTGAGGACATGGAGTCTGAGTGGACCATGTTCAAAGCTTCTAATGCAGATGCGGCAGGTAGGCGCTGTGGTCAAACAATGTTTTTTTAAAATGTTGATATACTTCAATGATCCCCGTAGGGAAATTATGCTCTGCATTTAACCTATCCTAGCTAAGTAGGTAGGAGCAGTGGGCAGCTGCCGTGCAGCACCCGGGGACCAACTCCAGTTCGTCTTGCCATGCCTCGGTCAAGGGCACAGACAGGAGTATTTACCCTAATATGCATATCTTTTTGATGGGGGGAAAACCGAAGCAACCGGAGAAAACCCACGGCAGATACGGGGAGAACATGCAAACTCCACACAGAGGACAACATGGGATAACCCCAAGGTTGGACAACCCCGGGGTTCAAACCAAGGAAATTCTTGCTGTGAGGCCACAGCGCTAACACACGCGCCACCGTGCCACCCATAAGGGTCATAAGGTCATTGGTGCCTGTCGAGATGGCAACCTAAGAACCCGCTGGTGGACACCGGTGGTGAGGGAAGCCGTCAGGCTGAAGAAGGAGGCCTTTAGGGCTTCATTGGCCCAAGGCTCTTCTGAAGAAGCAGAATTGTACCGGAAGGCCAGAAAGGCTGTGGCTTCGGCGGTCGTGGAAGCAAAAACTCGGATGTGGGAGGAGTTTGGCGAGGCTATGGAGGAGTACTTTTGGTTGGCCTCAAGGAAGTTCTGGCAAACCATCTGGCGACTCAGGATGTGGAAGCAGGGCTTGACTCAGGTTGTGTTCAGCCGGGGAGGAGAACCGCTGACACGGACTGGGCATGTTGTCGGGCAGTGGAAAGAACACTTTGAGGAGCTCCTGCACCCGGCTAACACGTCCTCAGTAGAATAGGTAGAGTCCAAAGACTCTGGGGAAGCCCCAGCCATATCCCTGGCAGAGGTCTTTGAGTTAGTTAAGAAGCTCCTCGGTGGCAAGGTGCCGGGTGTGGATGAGATTTTCCCTGATATGCTAAAGGCTGTGGACATTGTTGGTCTCTCTTGGCTGACATACCTCTACAGTGTCATGTGGAAAAGGTCTTCCCTCCAAAATATCTTGTGAACACAGATAGCTGTTCCATATCGGTTCAGTCATAGGACGAGTCTATGGCTGGTGATATGTCTTCTGCTTTCTTCAAATCGTTGAGTAGATTGGAAAAACACTCATCTGCTAATAGTTCTACTCTTCTTGTTGCCGTGTTAGCTGACAATGACACCTGCATTAATAGCTCCAAACCCGTTTTCTTGTTTTCTCATCATGACTTAGAACTTCGCCAGCCATATCAGTTGCACACATTTTAATCAACTCAGCATCAGCGAATGGCTTTTTAGCTTTAACCAAGGTTCCATGAAACATGCAATGATGCGACTGTTGTGCTCTCTTGTGCCGATGTTGATTTACAGACAGTAGAAATGGAGTGCTTGTATGATGTTATCATATCTGCTCATTTTTGTTTGCGGTGATCTGATTTTGTAGGGTAGTTGGCAGTAAAACTGGCAGCATGCATAGTGTTGAAGTGCCGCTTGAGACTACCCACTTTGCAGACAGTTACGGTCTGCATGCAGATCAAGCATGTCGGTTTGGCATTGGCGTGGTCCGGTAAAATAAAACAAAACTGATCAGTCAGATTTGAACTGACGGTTTTCCTGGTCGACTTTGTGCTTTTTCGTGCAGGCCATGTTCTTGGTGTAGGACAGTTACTGATTATCTGTGTCTCAAATGGTTGAGTAGCTCTGTCTAGTCAGGGACCATGGAGAACGCAGAGTACGTCTTACATCTGTGCTCGCTCTACGGCATAGGTCAAGTGTACGGTGTGGGGTGAGGTCAAAATAAAGTAGAGCAGCACTCACGTTGTCTCACGTGTTGTGCACTATACGTAGTTAACATGTTATGACAGGTGCGTTAGTGCCAATGGGTCGGCATGGGCCAGACATTTAGCTCCCACGGGCCGCTTATTGGGGTTCAGGGCTGTAAACCTTAAAATTCATGAATGCTGCAAAAATTATTTTCCATCTATAGCTTCCTCCAAAGTCACTGGTTAAATATATATGGACGTATATATCTAAAAAAATATGAATGTTCAATCAATCTTGGATGGCAGCTTTAAGGAAATTGTGTTTGCTTTCCTGATTGAGAAAAAGACGAAGCAGTAACCCAAAACCGGATGTGGATCCACGGAGGGGTTCATTCTGATAAGGTGCTTTTATTTTCCAGAGGTAAAAGTACATTTTGTAATTCTTCTGTCTGCACTGGACTTGATTAGCGTCATGTGCTTGATTGGCTCTAGGTGTAAAATCACAAGACACGCGCACACACTCACACATAGTATGTGTGCCAGATGTGGCCCAAATGTGGCCCAAGTGTGACTGAGTTAAGGCAGCCACACTCCCCCTGAGTCAGCGCCGTCATTCAAGGCCAAATTTGGGCCGTAAGAGAACCGAAGATGTGGGCCATATTTGGGCCAAAGATTCTTTGGTATCTGGGAAAAATGTACAATTTAATACACAGTAGAGTAGTCGTATAACTGTACAGGGCACATGTTGGACGGGGGACTTCTTCCATGTCCACCATGGCTGTAGATCTAATATGGCATAGATGCAGCTTGTGTTTTTGTGAGGGGGACATTGGGAACAACACGTTGAAAGCCTGGCTTTAAACTCTACCTGAAGACAGACATAAAGACAAACTGACAGGTAGACAGACAGACAAAAGCTGAGTGTTAAGTAGATGTGTCGACTGAAAAGCGAGTGGTAGAGTAGGAAGACCAGGCGTCCGGGTAGCGTAGCAGTCGATTCCATTGCCTAGCAACACGGGGATCACCGATTCGAATCCCCGTGTTACCTCCGGATTGGTCAGCCGTTATTGCGTGATCCTCCCATGTGCTACGTCATCCCCCTGGCGAAACTCCTCACTGTCAGGTGAAAAGAAGCAGCTGGCGACTCCACATTTATCAGAGGAGGCACGTGGTAGTCTGCAGCCCTCCCCAGATTGGCAGAGCAAGTGGAGCAGTGACCGAGATGGCTTGGAAGAGTGGGGTAATTGGCCGGATACAATTGGGGAGAAAAAGGGGGGACCCCTCCCCCCCAAAAAAAGAGGGAGATATCAAAGTCCCACAGTGGACAAACTCTTACAAGGGATTAACAGATCAGTCACTTTCAGCAAACTGGAGCTGAAGTGGGGCTCTCACCAACTAGAGCTCACACCAGAATCAAGAGGTGTCACTGCATTTGTGGTACACACGGTACCTTCATGTACCAAAGAATCATTTTTAGTGTTAATTGGCTAGTGAAGTATATCAGCATGAGATTGTGATGAAGGCTGGCGTCGAGGGGCTAGATAACATTTCTGACGACATAATCAACCATGCCCCAGACCAGAATTTCACCGGTGAGGAGTTCCACCCACTCCTTCAGAGCCTTATTTTTTTCCATGGCAGCAGTGGCCTGGTACAATTGGGGAGAAAAAAAAAAGGGGGGGGGGACAATCTCAGCAAAACAAACAACTACAGCTAACAACACATGTTCTAAAATAATAAGTAAAATAAACACAATGTAATTTTGGCAGAGAATAGATGTACCTATTGCACTAGAATAAATAATTAGTGCACTCATGTGAATGTAATTATGCACTGAACATAATTTCGCTTCATTATTGCGGACAGGTATGCATCTCTTTATTAAAAACGTAAATACAACATGTATATATAACAGTATAGTAAAATACTGCGTTTTCCCTGTGGGATGGGAGAAGACATTAAATCAATGGAACTTTATTGTGCAGGTGTGAATGGTAAGAATGTTTGTGGGTGTGGGCACAAACATTGTGGGAGTGCGCAGTAATGGTCAGAAATCCAGCGAGAGCACCGAAGCAACTTGTGTTTTTTTGGTCGGATGTCCCTACAGACACAATTGGCCGTGTCTGCGGGTTGGAAGCCGGATGTGAGCATGTGTCCTGATCACTGCACTAGCGCCTCCTCTGGTCGGTCGAGGCACCTGTTCAGGGGGGAGGGAGAAGTGGGGAAATAGCGTGATCCTCCCATGCGCTAGATCCCGCTGGTGAAATTCCTCACTGTCAGGTGAAAGGAAGCGGCTGGCGACTCCACATGTATTGGCAGGGCATGTGGTACTTTGCAGCCCTCACCAGATCGCCAGAGGGGATGGAGCAGCGACTCAGAAAGGTCGGATAATTGGCCATTGGCAAGTGGGGAGAAAAAGAATGGAAAAAAGAAAAAAAAAGAAAAAAAGCAAACAAAATAAGAAAATAGTGACATTTAACTTCACCCCTGCCTGGATGAGGGCAGCGCTCATCTTTTGTTTGTGTTGCTCCCCTTGAGAAAGCTCGCCGGTGAGGAGTTCCACCCACTCCTTCAGAGCCTTAATTTCTTCCATGTCAGCAGTTTTTAACTGCTGCTCCTTGAGGGCGGTGTCTCTCTGCAGGGCAGCGTCTCTCTGTGCAGCCTCCACCTGCTGCAAGAGCATGCGTTTGTCCAGGAGGAGCAAGTCCTTTTCTCGCTCCATGGATTCCTTGGCACAAAGAGCAGCACTTAACTCCTGCTCCTTCAGGGTGGCGTCTCTCCATTTGGCCTCCAGGAGCACGTCTTTGTTCAAGATGATTGATTCAATATCTTGCTTCATGGCCTCCTTGGCAGAAAGAGTGGCATTTAACTCCTCCTCTGAATGGAGGAGCGCAGCCGCCATCTTTTCTCGGCTTTGCTCCCCTCGGGAAAGCTGGTCAGTGAGGAGTTCCACCTGCTCCTCCAGAGCCTTAATTTTCACATTGGCAACAGTTTGTACCTCCTGCTGCTTCAGGTTGGTGTCTGTCTGCAAGGCCTCCAGGAGCACGTCTTTGTCAAAGATGATCGACTGCATGTATTTCTCCATGGCCTCCTTGGCAGAAAGAGTGGCATTTAACTCCTCCTCTGCCTGGAGGAGGGCAGCCGCCATCTTTACGTTGCTTTTCACCCCTTGGGAAAGCTCAGTGGTGAGGAGTTCAACCTGCTGCTCCAGAGCCTCAATTTCCACCATAGCAGCAGTTTGTAACTCCTGCTCCTTCAGGGCAGCGTCTCTCCGCACAGCCTCCAGGACCACTTCTTTGTCCAAGATGATCGACTGCATGTCTTTCTCCATGGCCACCTTGGCAGAAAGAGTGGCATTTAACTCCTCCTCTGTCTGGAGGAGTGCAGCCGCCATCTTTACGTTACTTTTCACCTCTTCAGAAAGCTTGGTGGTGATTAGCTCCACCTGCTCCTCCAGAGCCTTAATTTTCACATTGGCAGCAGTTTGTAACTCGTGCTGCTTCAGGTTGGTGTCTCTCTGCAAGGCCTCCAGGAGGACGTCTTTGTCAAAGATGATTGATTCAATATCTTGCTTCATGGCCTCCTTGGCAGAAAGAGTGGCATTTAACTCCTCCTCTGAATGGAGGAGGGCAGCCGCCATCTTTACGTTACTTTTCACCTCTTCGGAAAGCTTGGTGGTGATTAGCTCCACCTGCTCCTCCAGAGCCTTAATTTTCGCATTGGCAGCAGTTTGTAACTCCTGCTGCTTCAGGTTGGTGTCTCTCTGCAAGGCCTCCAGGAGGACGTCTTTGTCAAAGATGATCGACTGCCTATCTTTCTCCATGGCCTCCTTGGCAGAAAGAGTGGCATTTAACTCCTCCTCTGCCTGGAGGAGGGCAGCCGCCATCTTTACGTTACTTTTCACCTCTTCGGAAAGCTTGGAGGTGATTAGCTCCACCTGCTCCTCCAGAGCCTTAATTTTCGCATTGGCAGCAGTTTGTAACTTCTGCTCCTTCAGGGTGGCGTCTCTATGCAAGGCCTCCAGGAGGACGTCTTTGTCAAAGATGACCGACTGCATATATTTCTCCATGGCCTCCTTGGCAGAAAGAGTGGCATTTAACTCCTCCTCTGAATGGAGGAGCGCAGCCGCCATCTTTTCTCGGCTTTGCTCCCCTCGGGAAAGCTGGTCAGTGAGGAGTTGCACCTGCTCCTCCAGAGCCTTAATTTTCACATTGGCAGCAGTTTGTACCTCCTGCTGCTTCAGGTTGGTGTCTGTCTGCAAGGCCTCCAGGAGCATGTCTTTGTCAAAGATGATCGACTGCATGTATTTCTCCATGGCCTCCTTGGCAGAAAGAGTGGCATTTAACTCCTCCTCTGCCTGGAGGAGGGCAGCCGCCATCTTTACGTTGCTTTTCACCCCTTGGGAAAGCTCAGTGGTGAGGAGTTCAACCTGCTGCTCCAGAGCCTTGATTTTCGCATTGGCAACAGTTTGTAACTCTTGCTGCTTCAGGTTGGCGTCTCTATGCAAGGCCTCCAGGACCACTTCTTTGTCCAAGATGATCGACTGCATGTCTTTCTCCATGGCCACCTTGGCAGAAAGAGTGGCATTTAACTCCTCCTCTGCCTGGAGGAGGGCAGCCGCCATCTTTACGTTACTTTTCACCTCTTCGGAAAGCTTGGAGGTGATTAGCTCCACCTGCTCCTCCAGAGCCTTAATTTTCGCATTGGCAGCGGTTTTTAACTCCTGCTGCGTCATGTTGGTGTCTCTATGCAAGGCCTCCAGGAGGACGTCTTTGTCAAAGATGACCGACTGCATATATTTCTCCATGGCCTCCTTGGCAGAAAGAGTGGCATTTAACTCCTCCTCTGCCTGGAGGAGGGCAGCCGCCATATTTTCTCGGCTTTGCTCCCCTCGGGAAAGCTGGTCAGTGAGGAGTTCCATCTGCTCCTCTAGAGCCTCAATTTCCACCATGGCAGCAGTTTGTAACTCCTGCTCCTTCAGGGCAGCGTCTCTCCGCACAGCCTCCAGGACCACTTCTTTGTCCAAGATGATCGACTGCATGTCTTTCTCCATGGCCACCTTGGCAGACAGAGTGGCATTTAACTCCTCCTCTGCCTGGAGGAGGGCAGCCGCCATCTTTACGTTACTTTTCACCTCTTCAGAAAGCTTGGTGGTGATTAGCTCCACCTGCTCCTCCAGAGCCTTAATTTTCACATTGGCAGCAGTTTGTAACTCGTGCTGCTTCAGGTTGGTGTCTCTCTGCAAGGCCTCCAGGAGGACGTCTTTGTCAAAGATGATTGATTCAATATCTTGCTTCATGGCCTCCTTGGCAGAAAGAGTGGCATTTAACTCCTCCTCTGAATGGAGGAGGGCAGCCGCCATCTTTACGTTACTTTTCACCTCTTCGGAAAGCTTGGTGGTGATTAGCTCCACCTGCTCCTCCAGAGCCTTAATTTTCGCATTGGCAGCAGTTTGTAACTCCTGCTGCTTCAGGTTGGTGTCTCTCTGCAAGGCCTCCAGGAGGACGTCTTTGTCAAAGATGATCGACTGCATGTCTTTCTCCATGGCCTCCTTGGCAGAAAGAGTGGCATTTAACTCCTCCTCTGCCTGGAGGAGTGCAGCCGCCATCTTTTCTCTGCTTTGCTCTGCTCGAGAAAGCTGGTCGGTGAGGATTTGCACCTGCTCCTCAAGAGCCTTCATTTCCACCATGGCAGTAGTTTGTAACTCCTGCTCCTTCAGGGCAGCGTCTCTCTGCACGGCCTCCAGGAGCACGTCTTTGTCCAAGATGATCGACTGCATGTCTTTTTCCATGGCCACCTTGGCAGAAAGAGTGGCATTTAACTCCTCTGCCTGGAGGAGGGCAGCCGCCATCTTTACGTTGCTTTTCACCCCTTGGGAAAGCTCGGTGGTGAGGAGTTCCACCTGCTCCTCCAGAGCCTTAATTTTCGCATTGGCAGCAGTTTGTAACTCCTGCTGCTTCAGGTTGGCGTCTCTCTGCAAGGCCTCCAGGAGCACATCTTTGTCCAAGATGATTGATTCTGTATCTTTCTTCATGGCCTCCTTGGCAGAAAGAGTGGCATTTAACTCCTCCTCTGCCTGGAGGAGTGCAGCCGCCATCTTTTGTCTGCTTTGCTCCCCTTGGGAAAGCTGGTCAGTGAGGAGTTCCACCGGCTCCCCCAGAGCCTTCATTCCCACCATGGCAGCAGTTTGTAACTCCTGCTCTTTTGCGGCGGCCTCTCTCAGCAGGGCCCCCACCGGCTGTAGGATCAAAGCTTTGTCCAGGATCATCGTCTCCTTGTCTTCCTCAATGGCCGTCGCGGCATAAATAGCGGCATGCAAATCCAAAGCTGCCTGCTGGAGTTGAGCCGGCCTCTTTTTCTCATTTGTTTTATTAGTTGTTTGCTACACAACAGATGGAAAATATCAATGACTATCTGTGTTTAGATCTGCTCAACACATCAGTGGCAAACACGAAGTCTGCAAGTGTCACTACATGAAGTGTCTCATTTTGTCCCTCAGCTGTGGAGAAGGTAATGGCTGCAGCCTGCGGGAAGGCGGAGTTGGCCGTTCAGCCCCGCCCACAGGTCCAGCCCCGCGTGCCCACAATAGATTGACAGTGACAGCGATTTGTGCAGAAAATAATTAGCGTGGTTAACATAAGCGTCAGAGTTTCACGTTTTGTTCTACAACACAAATTATGGCCGTTAATATCACGACTGTTAATTTTGAAGCTAATATGTGCTTCAAACTTCTATTGATTGGCTGTGTGGATCAAGATTCGTTAAAAAGGGGGTTGATCTGTGGGGATTATCTTGATGAACAAAACGTGTTAATATTATAAGCCTTATTCCGATACAGAATTTATTGTCATAATCTATCCACAATCCAAATCCATAATTTTATGATTCACGTGACCTTTTCCGGTTCTAAAAGGAGGCTGGAAGAAGAAACTCGCATTATGTCGGTGAGTGTTAAATTGCCTTGCTACAGTAACCTAAAAGCCCATTAAAACCTTATTAGGAGTCAAATGCGTTTTCCTGCAGTGAATTGTTGTCTTAATATTACGTTAGGATGTGTAGGTTGTTAGACTGGTTGCGTCGCGTTGTTAGCGTGTAACGTTAGATCAGTTAATTTAAACGAGCGGCAGCGTCGCCGTCGTGTGACGGAGTATAAACGAGGCTTTCCGGTGAGCCAACATGCACAATAGCTGCTGCTGTTGTGCATATATTGTGCATATATTAGTAAAAGTGTATTGGTTTTGGGGCCGGACCTGTGGGGTAAAAAACCACGGTGAGTAATCGTTGTGAGCTGGGGAAAGAAACGCGGTGACGTAATGAATGTGGGCGGGACTGGAAGGGCTGGACGTCCAACTCCGCCTTCCAGCGGGCTGCAGCCGGTAATACATGGCAGCCGTCTGGTTTGGCCTGTTGTTGTTTTTTCTCTTCTTTTCTTTTCTCTTTTTTTTTAATATCATGAACATACGATCGGCAGTTTTCCGACATTCAGCCGTTAAGTGAAACATACATCCTTATGTAATGTACACTTCTACGAGTGAAGATGGAAAAAGGCAGATAATCAAATGAAATATACAAAGTAAAAAAAGTAATTAACTTAAACGGCTTGGCCTGTTTTTACCTGCTGGCTGCCTTGCTGCTGACGGGACTGTTGGTTCAAACCAGCGCTTGTGTTGTCATGTCCCTGGTGGTGAACGTCGTCCTGCTTCATCTTTCCTTTCTCACTTCTCTGTCCGTGACTCTGAATGCGACCTCTTCCGCCCACGCGAATCGACTAACTGACTGTCCAGCGCCGCTGTGCGGCCTTTTAAGCAGTTCTTAGGTTCTAGAATGTCGTAATCTAATACCACGTGATCGGTTGATTCTTAAAGAGACAGGCTCTGAAACACAATCGGTTTGTTGCTCTTTTGTAAGCTGGGAAACACACCGCAGAATGAATTAAAGTTATTTCAATAAAATTACTTGTAAAGAAATATTAAATGTGTTCACTATACAAACCTTAGAATTCCCTTCATATTTTAGACCCTGTGGGCGCTTTCTGGAGCGCAGGACCTTCCCATGCCCTTCTGCAGCTGAGCCGTCACTCCAAGTATCCAACTCCACAACCAGCAGGAAACGCACAAAACCCGACTGCAATCCCGCATCACTATCTGTCGCTATATTCACACCGGGGACGTGTCGAGCTCTGGGTGACGGATCGAGACCGGCGAGCGAGTCTCTTGAACGAGCGCGGCTCGGTTGGCTGTGAATCACGTGACATCGCGGGACTCATCGGAAAGAAAGGCACGTAAAATGACCACAAAAACAGCTTCTGGGGGTCTCACACTTGCAAATCCAACTCTATGAGTGATCAACTTTTATATCATCATGCACATTTTTAATACACCTTTTTTTTGGTGAACGCGCACGTCGTAAACACTGTTGGTGCATTCTTCAGTCCACAAATGAACAGCTGACGTCCGGTTAACGTGCAGGACTGCGGAGTGTTTTTATTTGGCTTTATTTCCTCTGTTGTTGAAATCGGTCGCTTGCCAGCCTTCACTTGATTTAATCTGCAGTTCCGAGTTGTTTCCCCGCGGCGCGAGCGGTGCGTCGCGAATTTTGGCCACATTCTCGTGGACGACCTGAGAGGGGCGCTGACGGACCTTTAGTCCCTCTTATTCTTTGATGTATGAATTTTTAAAAGTCAAAGTTCATTGGAATAATCTGACCAACACGCTTCCGCTTTATTAAGCGCGCGCAGCGGAGAAGCGGCGTGGCTCTGCACGGTCTCGTGCTTGTTTAAGCAAAAGGCAACCCAGAGACACGAATAAGATTTATTTTATTACTTCAACGGCCAAACTGGCCTTCAAAGATCTGCAGCATTTTGAAATCAGAGTTCACAACTGGGTCTTAATTTATCACAACAAATAAAACAAAGCTGCTACAGCAGTTTTTTCTGTTTTAAATTAAATTAGACATTTCACATTAATATATATATATATATATATATATATATATATATATATATATATATATATATATATATATAATGGTCCATAGCCTTGAAATAAATAAAATCTAAATAGATTAAATGTTACATAACATCAAACACAAAGAGTGAAATATAAACCTGCTATAGAGCAGTTGTTTTTCTGATGAATTATATTAGTATCGTTTGAACACTGAAAAAAATGACAACAGTATGAAAAACAATGAACTGTCATCCCTTTCACTGTAAATGGCCATTTCTGGCTTCTCTTTCACCATGTTGGCAAGTTCTTCTGTACAAAATGAAGCATTTCAGTTTTTTCACAGGCTAATCTGTTCCTCTTTTCGTCCACCACAATGATTTTTAAGACTGCAGAATAGATTCACATTCAGAAATTGTTTGGATTTCCACACGTGATTTGATCCATAACAGTTTTGTAATTTCAAAAGTAAATACAATTGTCTCATAATAGCAAATATTTTGCAGGTGTCTGACACAAACAATTTCATTTTAAAACTATTTCATAGCAGACAAGAAGAGAAACTCATTTGATGTACATGACAGTCAAACCACATCAAGTCAGTTTTTTTTGTATAGTCCAATATTACAAATTACAAATTTTCCTGTGGACTTTTCAGCATCACAGCGTCCTGTCCTTAGACCCTCTCATCAGATAAGCAACAAGTCCCTAAAACAACCTTTAAGAGGGAGAAAAAATACGAAGAAGCCTCGGGGAGAGCAACAGAAGAGCGATAAACACAATTTACCGAATATAATGTAGCCCGTGGAATTAGATACCACACAGGACACAATTACTTCCGGGGTTCTTGTAGCTTTAATTTTATTGTTTGAACCTTCGAATGCAGATCGTTTTACTGAGTGCATAAATTCCTGTGTCTTTCGAGCAAACAGCTCATAAATGTTCACAGATGTGGCAAGTTTAACAGAAAAGATTTTAAAAGGAAAATAAATACAACATACAACATACGGTGCAAAATACGGCAGTGGACTATGTATGTTAAACAGGGTTTAACAAAGACATGTGGAACTTCCAGAAGATCGCGCAACTTCTCACTCTGTCAGTTACCTTGTCATGCCTGCAATGGCGAACAGTGGTCGACGGCTCGCGCCCAAAATCACCGAACATCAACTCCAGTAGCGTTGCGGAGTCAGAGCACCGTCACACCGCAATCTTCAGGTGCTCCACACAAGAAAAAAAGAAAGAATACCCAAGATGCACTTGGATAACTTGCACGGAGTTTCAATAAAAGTCCGCAACACTGCCACTTACTGGTCAAAACATGCAAGGACAACCAAAACTATAAAAATACACTCACAATCTGCTTCACAATTTAACTACATCAAATGACATTTTACATGGCTTGACAGTGTAACAATTACATATATTAACAGTGAAACTATACTAAATTTAAGTGGAAAATCATTTAACATATTTAACAGATTTACCACCCGGCTACAATAACATTGAAGGGGATAACAGAAATCTAATGGAATTATAAGATATATGAAGAATATGATGACGAGGATGCCAAGTAGTGCCCAGATGCCACCGGAACAGCCCAGGAACTGAGCCATGTGACCTCCATCGTGATGGAGACCTGACAGGAGGACAGACTACACGTGCACACAAGGGAGACTCACATCACATCTTTCACATACAGAAAAAGAGAAAGGAGAAGACGTCATTCAGAGAGAGAGAGAGAGAAAAGACGTGAGAGAAGAGAACAGTTTGCAATAGTCAATAATCTACACTCTATAATCTGGTCAGCAGAACAGTGCTTGGTAAATTCATTGAGACAGAAACCGACCTGCCATTCAGTACCCGAGCGGTGCCTTGTTATTGGACTTGTGTGCGAGTCAGGGATTGGCCATAACAAACACCATGTTCGAACATAAGGTAGTTAATAAGTGTACTTGGTACCAGAACACCTTAAGCCGAAGATCGATGATAGACTTTGTGGTCGTATCATCGGATCTGCGGCCGTATGTTTTGGACACTCGGGTGAAGAGAGGAGCAGAGCTGTCAACTGATTACCTGTTGGTGCGTTGGATCAGATGGCTGGGAATGCTGCCGGACAGAACTGGTAAACCCAAACGTGTAGTGAGGGTTAACTGGGAACATCTGTCGGAGGCCCCTGTCTATGAGTTCTTCAACTCCCACGTCCGAAAGAAGTTCTCGTGTATCCCGAGGGACGCTGAGGACATGGAGTCTGAGTGGACCATGTTCAAAGCTTCTAATGCAGATGCGGCAGGTAGGCGCTGTGGTCAAACAATGTTTTTTTAAAATGTTGATATACTTCAATGATCCCCGTAGGGAAATTATGCTCTGCATTTAACCTATCCTAGCTAAGTAGGTAGGAGCAGTGGGCAGCTGCCGTGCAGCACCCGGGGACCAACTCCAGTTCGTCTTGCCATGCCTCGGTCAAGGGCACAGACAGGAGTATTTACCCTAATATGCATATCTTTTCGATGGGGGGAAAACCGAAGCAACCGGAGAAAACCCACGGCAGATACGGGGAGAACATGCAAACTCCACACAGAGGACAACATGGGATAACCCCAAGGTTGGACAACCCCGGGGTTCAAACCAAGGAAATTCTTGCTGGGAGGCCAGAGCGCTAACACATGCGCCACCGTGCCACCCATAAGGGTCATAAGGTCATTGGTGCCTGTCGAGATGGCAACCTAGGAACCCGCTGGTGGACACCGGTGGTGAGGGAAGCCGTCAGGCTGAAGAAGGAGGCCTTTAGGGCTTCATTGGCCCAAGGCTCTTCTGAAGAAGCAGAATTGTACTGGAAGGCCAGAAAGGCTGTGGCTTCGGCGGTCGTGGAAGCAAAAACTCGGATGTGGGAGGAGTTTGGCGAGGCTATGGAGGAGTACTTTTGGTTGGCCTCAAGGAAGTTCTGGCAAACCATCTGGCGACTCAGGATGTGGAAGCAGGGCTTGACTCAGGTTGTGTTCAGCCGGGGAGGAGAACCGCTGACACGGACTGGGCATGTTGTCGGGCAGTGGAAAGAACACTTTGAGGAGCTCCTGCACCCGGCTAACACGTCCTCAGTAGAATAGGTAGAGTCCAAAGACTCTGGGGAAGCCCCAGCCATATCCCTGGCAGAGGTCTTTGAGTTATTTAAGAAGCTCCTCGGTGGCAAGGTGCCGGGTGTGGATGAGATTTTCCCTGATAGTCTAAAGGCTGTGGACATTGTTGGTCTCTCTTGGCTGACATACCTCTACAGTGTCATGTGGAAAAGGTCTTCCCTCCAAAATATCTTGTGAACACAGATAGCTGTTCCATATCGGTTCAGTCATAGGACGAGTCTATGGCTGGTGATATGTCTTCTGCTTTCTTCAAATCGTTGAGTAGATTGGAAAAACACTCATCTGCTAATAGTTCTACTCTTCTTGTTGCCGTGTTAGCTGACAATGACACCTGCTTTAATAGCTCCAAACCCGTTTTCTTGTTTTTCTCATCATGACTTAGAACTTCGCCAGCCATATCAGTTGCACACATTTTAATCAACTCAGCATCAGCGAATGGCTTTTTAGCTTTAACCAAGGTTCCATGAAACATGCAATGATGCGACTGTTGTGCTCTCTTGTGCCGATGTTGATTTACAGACAGTAGAAATGGAGTGCTTGTATGATGTTATCATATCTGCTCATTTTTGTTTGCGGTGATCTGATTTTGTAGGGTAGTTGGCAGTAAAACTGGCCGCATGCATAGTGTTGAAGTGCCGCTTGAGAGTACCCACTTTGCAGACAGTTACGGTCTGCATGCATATCAAGCATGTCGGTTTGGCATTGGCGTGGTCCGGTAAAATAAAACAAAACTGATCAGTCAGATTTGAGCTGACGGTTTTCCTGGTCGACTTTGTGCTTTTTCGTGCAGGCCATGTTCTTGGTGTAGGACAGTTACTGATTATCTGTGTCTCAAATGGTTGAGTAGCTCTGTCTAGTCAGGGACCATGGAGAACGCAGAGTACGTCTTACATCTGTGCTCGCTCTACGGCATAGGTCAAGTGTACGGTGTGGGGTGAGGTCAAAATAAAGTAGAGCAGCGCTCACGTTGTCTCACGTGTTGTGCACTATACGTAGTTAACATGTTATGACAGGTGCGTTAGTGCCAATGGGTCGGCATGGGCCAGACATTTAGCTCCTGCGGGCCGCTTATTGGGGTTCAGGGCTGTAAACCTTAAAATTCATGAATGCTGCAAAAATTATTTTCCATCTATAGCTTCCTCCAGAGTCACTGGTTAAATATATATGGACGTATATATATATATAAAAATTGAATTATCAATCAATCTTGCATGGCAGCTTTAAGGAAATGGTGTTTGCTTTCCTGATTGAGAAAAAGACGAAGCAGTAACCCAAAACCGGATGTGGATCCACGGAGGTGTTCATTCTGATAAGGTGCTTTTATTTTCCAGAGGGAAAAGTACATTTTGTAATTCTTCTGTCTGCACTGGACTTGATTAGCGTCATGTGCTTGATTGGCTCTAGGTGCAAAATCACAAGACACTCACACACACTCACACATAGTATGTGTGCCAGATGTGGCCCAAATGTGGCCCAAGTGTGACTGAGTTAAGGCAGCCACACTCCCCCTGAGTCAGCGCCGTCATTCAAGGCCTAATTTGGGCCGTAAGAGAATCGAAGATGTGGGCCATATTTGGGCCAAAGATTCTTTGCTATCTGGGAAAAATGTACAATTTAATACACAGTAGAGTAGTCGTATAACTGTACAGTGCACATGGTGGACGGGGGACTTCTTCCATGTCCACCATGGCTGTAGATCTAATATGGCATAGATGCAGATTGTGTTTTTGTGAGGGGGACATTGGGAACAACACGTTGAAAGCCTGGCTTTAAACTCTACCTGAAGACAGACATAAAGACAAACTGACAGGTAGACAGACAGACAAAAGCTGAGTGTTAAGTAGATGTGTCGACTGAAAAGCGAGTGGTAGAGTAGGAAGACCAGGCGTCCGGGTAGCGTAGCAGTCGATTCCATTGCCTAGCAACACGGGGATCACCGATTCGAATCCCCGTGTTACCTCCGGATTGGTCAGCCGTTATTGCGTGATCCTCCCATGTGCTACGTCATCCCCCTGGCGAAACTCCTCACTGTCAGGTGAAAAGAAGCAGCTGGCGACTCCACCTTTATCAGAGGAGGCACGTGGTAGTCTGCAGCCCTCCCCAGATTGGCAGAGCGAGTGGAGCAGTGACCGAGATGGCTTGGAAGAGTGGGGTAATGGGCCGAATACAATTGGGGAGAAAAAGGGGGGAACCCCCCCCCCAAAACAAAGAGGGAGATATCCAATTCCCACAGTGGACAAACTCTTACAAGGGATTAACAGATCAGTCACTTTCAGCAAACTGGACCTGAAGTGGGGCTCTCACCAACTAGAGCTCACACCAGAATCAAGAGGTGTCACTGCATTTGTGGTACACACGGTAGCTTCATGTACCAAAGAGTCATTTTTAGTGTTAATTGGCTAGTGAAGTATATCAGCATGAGATTGTGATGAAGGCTGGCGTCGAGGGGCTAGATAACATTTCTGACGACATAATCAACCATGCCCCAGACCAGAATTTCGCCGGTGAGGAGTTCCACCCACTCCTTCAGAGCCTTAATTTTTTCCATGGCAGCAGTGGCCTGGTACAATTGGGGAGAAAAAAAAAGAGGGGGGACAATCTCAGCAAAACAAACAACCACAGCTAACAACACATGTTCTAAAATAATAAGTAAAATAAACACAATGTAATTTTGGCAGAGAATAGATGTACCTATTGCACTAGAATAAATAATTAGTGCACTCATGTGAATGTAATTATGCACTGAACATAATTTCGCTACATTATTACTGACAGGTATGCATCTCTTTATTAAAAACGTAAATACAACATGTATATATAACAGTATAGTAAAATAATGCGTTTTCCCTGTGGGATGGGAGAAGACATTAAATCAATGGAACTTTATTGTGCAGGTGTGAATGGTAAGAATGCTTGTGGGTGTGGGCACAAACATTGTGGGAGTGCGCAGTAATGGTCAGAAATCCAGCGAGAGCAGGATTAAGAAAACAGTCCCGTGCAGGGCTCCTGTACCACCATAGAAATGCAACTTATACACCGAAGCAACTTGTGTTTTTTTGGTCGGATGTCCCTACAGACACAATTGGCCGTGTCTGCGGGTTGGAAGCCGGATGTGAGCATGTGTCCTGATCACTGCACTAGCGCCTCCTCTGGTCGGTCGGGGCACCTGTTCAGGGGGGAGGGAGAAGTGGGGAAATAGCGTGATCCTCCCATGCGCTACATCCCGCTGGTGAAATTCCTCACTGTCAGGTGAAAGGAAGCGGCTGGCGACTCCACATGTATTGGCAGGGCATGTGGTACTTTGCAGCCCTCACCAGATCGCCAGAGGGGATGGAGCAGCGACTCAGAAAGGTCGGATAATTGGCCATTGGCAAGTGGGGAGAAAAAGAATGGAAAAAAGAAAAGAAAAGAAAAAAAGCAAACAAAATAAAAAAAATAGTGACATTTAACTTCACCCCTGCCTGGATGAGGGCAGCGCTCATCTTTTGTTTGTATTGCTCCCCTTGAGAAAGCTCGCCGGTGAGGAGTTCCACCCACTCCTTCAGAGCCTTAATTTTTTCCATGTCAGCAGTTTTTAACTGCTGCTCCTTGAGGGCAGTGTCTCTCTGCAGGGCAGCGTCTCTCTGTGCAGCCTCCACCTGCTGCAAGAGCATGCGTTTGTCCAGGAGGAGCAAGTCCTTTTCTCGCTCCATGGATTCCTTGGCACAAAGAGCAGCACTTAACTCCTGCTCCTTCAGGGTGGCGTCTCTCCATTTGGCCTCCAGGAGCACGTCTTTGTTCAAGATGATTGATTCAATATCTTGCTTCATGGCCTCCTTGGCAGAAAGTGGCATTTAACTCCTCCTCTGAATGAAACTCTTCACTGTCAGGTGAAAAGAAGCAGCTGGCGACTCCACATTTATCAGAGGAGGCACGTGGTAGTCTGCAGCCCTCCCCAGATTGGCAGAGCGAGTGGAACAGTGACCGAGATGGCTTGGAAGAGTGGGGTAATTAGCCGGATACAATTGGGGAGAAAAAGGGGGGAACCCCCCCCCTAAAAAAAAAAAAGGAGATATCCAATTCCCACAGTGGACAAACTCATACAAGGGATTAACAGATCAGTCACTTTCAGCAAACTGGACCTGAAGTGGGGCTATCACCAAATAAAGCTCACACCAGAATCAAGAGGTGTCACTGCATTTGTGGTACACACAGTACCTTCATGTACCAAAGAGTAATTTTTAGTGTTTAATTGGCTAGTGAAGTATATCAGCATGAGATTGTGATGAATGCCTTGTGATGAAGGCTGGCATCGAGGGGCTAGATAACATTTCTGACGATATTATCAACCATGCCCCAGACCAGAATACCCACGGTCAATGACTCCAAGCAGTTCTGAAGATTGGAGAGCTGTGGGCTGACCCTAAATGCAAAGAAGTATAATATCAATATGGACAAGCTAATATTCATGGGCATGCTCCTGTGACAGTGCACGACCACAAAATGGCATTGGTCCCACAGCTGAAATAGTGAGAGCGGTAGCTCAGGTGGGAGAGCCTGAAAATGCATCAGAAACACGCAGCTTTCTGGGCTTAGCTGGCTATAGTAGTCTATTCATACCCCAGTTCGCCAGTGTTTCAGAGCCTCTGTGGAGACCGACTAAGAAAGACACACCACTCCACTTCAGGCCAGAGCAGAAACAAGTGTTTCGAGTGCTTAAGGAGAGCCCCATGTTGGTAGGCAATGGAATAGACCGCTATGCTCCCTGGACACCCCTACACGTATTGTTTTACCACACACACTAAGACCCACGGCCTTGGCATTGGCCTTTGAGGGACATTTGGGCATAGTGGGCACCAAGCAGCACCTCAGGAGTAAGGTATGGTGGTCAGGAATGGATAGGGCTGCAGAGAAACATGTCAAATCATGTCATGGTTGCCAGATAGTGGCACAGGCCAATGTACCTGAACCATTATGGCCTACAGCACCACCAGATGAGTCATGGCAAGATATCTCTACTGCCTTACTGGGCCCACTACCAACAGGACATTCTATATTGGTAGTAATAGAGTATTACAGCCGATATTATGAATATGAGATCCTGCAGTCAACTACCACAGACAAGGTAATCGACAGTCTAGAGAAAATTTTCAGTCACCGTGGTCTCCCTATCTCCATTAGATCTGATTGTGGCCCGCAGTTCACATCCTCCCAGTTCCAGACATTCTATCAGGACAATGGAATACTACATGTGAAAATAACTCCATAGTGGACACAAGCCAATGGTGAATTGGAATGACAAAATGCTTCACTGATGACAAAGACATGCATTGCACAATCTGAATGACTAGACATAAATAAGGAACACTGTAAGTATTCTGCCACCCCTATACACCCTGCATAAGCTGGCAGACAGACAACTCTTCCAATCACCACGCTGAAGAGGGTGCTTAGTTCCACTCCGTTTAATGGTTGACTAGAAGTAGGGTAAAACTACAAGAGACACTGCAACAAACATACAAAGTTCAATACATCAATAAAAATGACTATAAAATGAATATGAGTTTCAAGTGTGGTACTGCTATGCAATTTCTAGCATACGCCTTATTATTGACCAACTAAGGTGAGTATTTTGGCTAAACTGATGACAACGGATTATCACATCCAATTAATTCACTAGCATTAGCATTCGCGAATAACAGCACATGTAATATGAACTCATACAATAAAATACGACATATTTATATCAAGCCAAACTAATATGACTAACAAATGTGACTTAGACTTATGTTAAGAATACTAACATACCGACAGTGCATCCAAAAGCATGAAATGTATGTAGAGAATAGTATATCGTGAACAAAACGTCTCGAGGCTTTATCAGGTTTTCTGTTGACCACTGCACTTCCTGTATTGTCGCTGTGGTGCTGGTGACGTCATGAGTGAACAGAAGACTCTTAAAGAGACGGTGCATATTAACTAATACAGCACACTCCCCGCCTGGTATCCTAAGATGCCACTACCTTTGCCTGCAACAACATAAACGGAAGAAAAACTGACCTATCATTACTCTGCGGGAAGGAGTGTCACTACTTGAGTTATAGGTCTTAGGAAAAACTTCATCCTTTCTTTATCCACAACCTTGATTTCCACCTTATGGATTTCTCCGTCATCACTCAGGAATACTTTACTGATGCGCCCTAATGGCCAGTCATTCCTTTTTGACCAAGAGTCTTTCATAAGCACTACAGGCCTGGACCCGTTCGGGAGTCCAATCGACAGGGTAGTTAGCCTTCTTAAGCCGCAGGGCTTCGTAAAGTGGGAGGGAGGAAATGGTTATAGAAATTCACCATGCCCAAGAATTCCTGCAATGCCGCCACCGCTTGCACCTTAGAAGGCAACGGGGCCGCGCCTTGCGGCGAAATGTGGCGACCCAAGAAGTCAATCACCGGCAGTCCAAACTGACACTTGGCCGGGTTGACTATCAGGCCGTGTTCGTCCAGACGATGGAAAACCTGTTTCAGGTGCGCCAGGTGCTCTTCAGTTGACGGACTGGCGACTCAACCGTGTGAGAGAGAGAGGGAGAGAGAGACAGACTGGCTGGTTAGTTTGTGTGTGTGAGAGGGGGGGGGGGGAGAGCGCAAGAGAGACGCTGGATGGTTAACTAGTGTATGTGTGTGTGAGAGAGAGAGAGAGAGGGAGAGAACGCGAGAGAGAGAGGCTGGATGGTTAACTAGTGTATGTGTGAGAGAAAGAGAGAGAGAGAGAGAGGGAGAGAACGCGAGAGAGAGAGACTGGATGGTTAACTAGTGTGTGTGTGTGAGAGAGAGAGAGAGAGAGAGAGAGAGAGAGAGAGAGAGAGAGAGAGAGAGAGAGAGAGAGAGAGAGAGAGAGAGAGGGAGAGAACGCGAGAGAGAGAGACTGGATGGTTAACTAGTGTGTGTGTGTGTGCGTGTGTGTGTGCGCGCGCGCGTGCACCTCTGCAGCAGCGCGTGCAGCTCAGCCCAGGTTTAAAGGCAGTGCTTATAACGCTCCGTCTCTCTGGAAGCTGCGTGTTTAACGGTGACTTTTCATTGTGCTGGTGTGGGGGAGGTCTGGCTCGCTCGCCTCCTACGACATTAATTAACACCACAACTCGTGAATGATGACCTCAGCTTCGGCTATCTGGCTCCCATTAATCACAACACACAGGAGGAGAGGACCCAAAATCTTTTATTTCTCCCCACTATTTTTCCTCTGCAGCAGAAGTAGAGACTCATTACGTTTTGTGTCATGATCAGACAGTAAACACGATGCACGTTCCTGATTCTACTACGTGTTGCTTCCCATTATTTCGTCAAATCGTGGGCCTTTGACACATTATCATACATAACTCATCATCTCTCATAGTGTTTATTTGATTTATGAATGATGCAGAGCTTCCTGCACTGCACACCGTTTTTGCTCCCTGATCAAACCGCTCTTCTTTTGCCTCCACGTGAAGGACAATTTCTCAGCGTGCTCTTAAAAATTATATTAATTTTTCTGTCTTCTCATCAACATCACAAATGCATCACAGGGATCCGGAGAATATTGGCATCGGTTCACACTCCAGCAGGTACAATCTGTGAACAAGTGGAGAATCTCTGAGTGGGGGAAAAACTAAGTGCTTGAATTTTTCATAACCCCCCAACTGTGTCTTGTTGTGTAGACTGTTAACTTTAGAATGCCATCTGCACCAAAGTCTGAAAATAAACACCAAAGCAACGGCTTCCAGAACCAGTCGGATTCCGCGGCTCAGAAATCATGCCAGGCAGATTGTTATCGTGTCCTTCAAAGACAGCATGCCTCCACGGGGTGTCAACTAGCAGACCGTTGATACGTTTCCCTCTATGAGAACTAAATCCATCCTTCTTCACCACCGTGGTTTGAAAGTCAACACCTACGCAGACATTTGGAAGGCAATGCGACTGCACGTCATTCCAAATGTCTGTTTGAAATGATGATGGATGTTCCAACACGCACTAGGGCGGTTTGCAGCTGAGTGTGAAATGGCTGGGATGAGAGTCAGCACCTCCAAGTCTGAGACCATGGTTCTCTACCGGAAAATGGTGGATTGCTCCCTCCGGGTTGGGGATGAGTTGTTGCCTCAAGTGAAGGAGTTCAAGTATCTCAGGGTCTTGTTCACGAGTGAGGGGAGGATGGAGCGGGAGATTGACAGGCGGATTGGTGCAGCATCAGCAGTAATGCGGACGTTGTACCGGACCGTTGTGTTGAAGAGGGAGCTGAGCCGGAAGGCAAAGCTTTCAATTTACCAGTCAATCTTCGTTCCAACCCTCAAGTGACCGAAATGGTGAGATCGTGGATACAAGTGGCTGAAATGAGTTTCCTCCGTAGGGTGTCTGGTCTCACCCTTAGAGATAGGGTGAGGATCTCGGACATCTGGAGGGAGCTCGGAGTAGAGCCGAGGCTCCTTCGCATCGAAAGAAGCCAGTTGAGGTGGTTCGGGCATTTGATTAGGATGTCCCGTGGGCGCCTTCCTTTGGAGGTTTACCAGGCACAGCCAACTGAGAGGAGACCCCGGGGTAGACCCAGAACTCGCTGGAGGGACTACATGTCCAATATGGCCTAGGAACACATTTGGGATCCCCCAGGAGGAGCTGGAGGGCGTTGCTGGGGAGAGGGATGTCTGGAGTGCCCTACTTAGCTTGCTGCTACCACGACCCGACCCTGGAGAAGCGGCTGATGATGAATGAATGAATGAATGAATAGTCTTCATGTTATCATCATTCTTACGGGTGAAACCTGGCAGGGACTAGTTACCAATAGGGCTGTGTATTGGCGATAATCTGGTGATATGATACATATCACGATCCAGGGGTTATGACTCAATAGATCGTGATATATTTTGCGATACTGTAAGAAAGGCGATATATTGCGATTTCATAGGCCTGTGCTCTTTGTGCTTATTCTACTTCCTGTCTCAGTTTACATTGTCGTGTTGGAATGGAAGAGTCAAATGGCTGAAGATAGATTACAACACTGTTGTCCAGCGGTTGTGGGGCTACACACAACACAAAATTTGTCACGAACCTTCACATGTAAACAATTAAAAATCGATAGTGGTTTTGAGAATTGTTACCATATCACAAAATATAATATCACGATACTCGAGCGTATCGATATCTTCTTACACCCCTACTTACCAAATGAACAGAATCTGAAACGACTCTTCCTTGTGCTGCTTAAAACCGAGGGACCGTCAATACAGACCGTCTCCTTGACCTCCACGCTGATGTTCTCTGATGTTCAACTGGGGAATCGCTCTGATTCGGCACTGGGTTGGTGAGAGTGAGGAGCATCCTTTCTTTTGATTTTACACGTTTAAATCTGGGACAGCTGGTGTCCTCTCAAACGTCCATATTCAAAGATAATGTTCATAGAATAATAACTATGACAATAGTTTGAATCAAGTTATGATAACTAATGTTTGTAAACAGAGACCACACCTAAAGCCATCTCACCACCTCTGCACACCTCTCGCCTATCTGTATTGATTCTCATGTCCCAGCTCCTCAGACTCCTTTTGCTCAGTTTCTGTTTGTCTTCACCGCTCCTATTCCATGCAGGAACCCCACGTAGAGATGATGGAGCCCAAGACTCCTCAGCAACGATACAGTATCCCCACACAGACCTCCAGCTCCCAGGGTTCCCCCTTCTGACCATCCTTCTGACTCCTCGAGCCAGCCACCCTTGATCCATCCCCTCATCCTCAGTAGACCAATCTAAACCAGCACTGTGGTGTCTATTAGTGAAAAGATGACTTGTTGCAGGAGACTAACATTATTCTACTAGGAATGGAAGGATGTGATGCACCCTTACACACATTTATTGTTGTGCTTTTCAACCTTTTCTGGCAGTTGCCCTTCAGAAACATAACAAATGGCCACCCAGGAATTTTTATTAATGTGTGTGTGTGTGTGTGTGTGTCTTTTTAATAGATTGCTTGTTTGAAGCATTACGGTGGAAAAATCACTATAGTACATTATTTCACAAACCCAGGGTATTTGTTGCAAAGATAAATACATAATAACATGTTTATTTATTAACTATAAATCTAAATCTATCTAAATAACGTCTCTTTTTTGATAAATCCCACATCATGATGACCCAGGGTTGTTCGAACCCTCATGTTGAGCGCTGCTCTACTCTCTTTACTGAGAGCTGCTCATGTAATTTGTCTGCTTCCCTTTGCTTGTGATAGTCAAACATTTTCCCAAATGAATAGGCAGAGTTAACGTTGCCATACTGCCAACAGTATATTTCAAAACCTAAGGCCAATGTTAAGCTGTTCAGCATGGTTACACTGGTAATTTGTTCGTACTGTTAATTCTTCACGCCATTTGACAAAGTTTGTATAGGCCTAAAACTGTTTTATGTCTCTAAATGCAAATGTTCATTCTTTGTGCCATTCAACTTTTCTGACATTTCCTTTGATAGGATAAAAACTGACATTGGCATTTAACCAAACAGTTCTCACACCAGGGTGTCCGAGTAGCGTAGCGTTCTATTCCGTTGCCTGTCAACACGGGGAGCGCTGGTTCGAATCCGCGTGTTACCTCAGGCTTCGTCGGGCGTCCCTGCAGACATGACGGACTACATACATGCTGGTCGCGTGGCTCGGGTCCTGGGCTGTTCCGGTGGCGTCTGGACACTGCTTGACATCATATTCTTCATAAATTTTATAATTCTGTTATCCTCTTTCAGTGTTGTATCTGTAAATTGTGTAAACACAACATCCATTGCACGTTGTCCGTCTTGGGAGAGAGATCCCTCCTCTGTTGCTACCCCTGAGGGTTCCTCCTATTTTTCCACCCTGTTAAAGGTTTTTTTGGGGGGGGGGGGGGTGTTCCTTATCCGATGTGAGCGTCTAAGGACAGGATGTTGCGTTGCTGTAAAGCCCCCTCTTCCGCATTCCGACTCGACCAGCTCGTTCATTTCCGGGCAGCGCCAGAAGTGATGCGGACAACATACAACAACAGCGAAGCAATGGCGTTTTTCACTCGGTTTCTTCTAGATCTACTCAAACTCACGGTTAACGACGTTAGTCGCATTATCCAAGAAGCAATGCCATACGTCAGTTACTAAAAAGGAGAAGGGCTTCAAACTTTACGTTTCAAGCTACATCCACAATTATGAAGGTAAGCTCTGGATGTGTAATGTTAGCACCTAGCATGTTTTTGTATTAGCCGATGCTAGCGTAGTAATAAGTTACTGCTAACGTTATGTTTCTGTGTCAAATCACTGTTATAACTGTCCTAACGTCAATGTCAATCTCAGTTTCAAACAAGGATTCAACAGGAGAACTATCCATTAAGACTGAGTGCTATAGATCTATGATCTACAGCCATAGAGGTACAGTTCCCAGTCAGGACCCATCCATATTCTTTGTTTAAACACACCCATGCATCATAAAGTGTAGTCTTCTGACCTTGACATTGGCTTGGGAGTACCTAATATGCAAAATAATCTTATAAGTATACGACAGTTTATGAAGGTTTTGCAAAGTTTATGGAAAACCATACATCTGTTGGGTCATTACTGAAATAATACCGACTAGTAAAGTACAAGAACAGGTGAGCATATGCTCCGGGTTTCTTAAATAGAATAGATACGACAGTTTCTTAAAGTTATTTTTTCCCTAAACTCAACTTTCTTCTCAGCATTCAGTTTCCCTGTACTTAATTTTTGGGGTCCGAGTTTGGTTCCTACAAAGAGTTTCTTATTAAAGATCATGATTATCCCAATATAAATTATTTTGTTTGGCCTAAGATATCCTAAGGACGATTGGTGATGTTTTTCTATCCTTTGTGTAAACTTACACATGTGGCCTAAAAGGACCGGTACGAGGCTTACCTTTGATTTGATGAAGCAAAACTTGTTTTCCTTCGATAGTGGAAGGTAAAGGCAGTCTTGGGCAGGTCCACCAACAAAGTAATCGTATGCTTCTAAAGACGTATATGCATGCCTTCATTGATTATTTCGTAAACATACTTGGTGTGTCTATGAGGTGTTCAGTCACATCCCTCCAGCCCATGTTTGGCAACTTCGTGATATCACTTGTCCACTGAGCTTCAGCAGCAGAAACGGATCGGGAAGTTTTTCTCCAGTGCTTAGTGTAAGTTTTGACTCGTAATGCTTTCTGTCTTCCTTGCTTAGACCTTCGACATATTCTGAGATTTCCATTTTCTCAAATTTCCAATTTTTCTCCGTTTAATGTTAAGTTCGATACGCTTTCATCTGTGAGTTTCATAGGTACGCACGTTGTTTCTCGGCCATGTTTTGCCAAACGTTCTTCGCGCGCATCTTGTTTACAACGCAGCCTTTACGTCACGCGATAAGGGGTCTATGCAACAGGTTGGTTGGTACAGTTGGTACAGTTGGTTGGTAATAGCGGGCCGTGGGGAAATGTTCCCAGTGTTATAAGAAGACATAGTTGTACTGGGTTTTTCGCCCCCACCTACGACTGTGTTCATTTTTATTCACTACTGACATTTTTCTTTTAATGAGTGAACTTTTCGTATGTTGATGATTTGGACATTTTAACTGATATGACTACAAAGTCACAAAGGGGGGGGATAATTTGTTTAAGCATCTACAATCAGTAAGCTCATTTTATACAATGTGTGATTACTTTTATTAATCAAGACTCAAACGCTGGAATGATAGGGAATCAATTATCTTTTATTAACTATATGAGAATTGTGGAAATAATGGTGATGCCACCCAATGGCTACTGGGAAAGGCTCCAGCATCTCCGTGGCCCTGAGTAAGGATAAGCGGTTTGGATAAGGAGTGAATGAATATGTCTGTGAATGTTCTCATTCATCCAGGTCATGGTTATCCAAAGGAGTTGAATCAAGTGCAAGTAGACTTGGTATATATCCGTGAAGACGTTTCGCCCCTCATCCAAGAGGCTTCATCACTTGAATAAAAAATGAGTGAATGAATAAAAAAAAAAGAAGAAGAAAAGAAAAGAAAAAAGGATAGGAACTCTAGTATACTGACAAGACCACTAGATGGCAGTCTGTGTAATAGGCCACATTAGACCACAGTACCTGGAATTTTGAGACGCCAGTAGAATTGGAAACTCAGAGCAATGTCTTAACAAGAAATTAATGATGTATGTTGAGATATGACCTAAAATTGAAGGTGTGGTCTGAAGTTAAGCTCCATAATAGGAGAGGACAAAATACAATATAAAAGAGAATGATTTACAGGGTGTTCAGTTGTAAGTATTGGACATTGATTTATTGTCTTTCGAACCTTGATTAATTGACTTTGAATCACAGTGTGTTGAGAAGAAAATTCTCCCACAGAATCTGCCCGACAGACAACACACCCAGGCGGAGAAAGACATCCTTGCTAAGGGGCTGAATTTTACTGTCACGCCGAGGCAAATCCCGATCACAGCCACGGATTCAGCGATCCGGGGGGAAAAAACCCCCCAACATCATGGATCCGCAAGCGGAGCAACTGCGGATGAAAGTTTCAGCCTGTCTCGGCAATACGAAGGCGCCACCATCCAACATCAGTAGAGACAAGAGGAATGCTCTCACGCATCTCAGAAAGGACAATAACATCTTCATCCTTCCGGCAGACAGCGGCACATGCACCGTTGTATTAAACTAGACAGACTGTCATAAGAAAGTTATGACGTTACTTAGGGACATAAATAGGGGAGGGGAGAAATCCCACATTAAACAGGTCCTGGTTAAGTGTGGTTAACTGGGCGTTTGTCAAAGCCAGGAAGACGCCCAAACAGTGCAGCAGCCGATCAGAGAGAGGAGAAGGACACCAGCTGCCTAAGTGTAAACCAGTGGGGATCCCGTATGTGGCGGGAGTGTCAGAAAAGCTGAGCCACGTATTTTCCAAACATTGCGTCTCAGTTGCTTTCAAACCCCAAAACGCGCTGCGCCAGAAATTGGTCCACCCCAAGGAGCGGTCGCCCGGAACAAACATAGTGTAACGTGCATGGATAAGAAGACACGCTGGCCGCTGGCTGGCGGGTCGGACCCTTTAGTCGAGCGGTTAGCGATGTCTCCTGCGGTGCGGGCGACACGGGTTCGCTTCCCGGCCGCGGCAGTTCCTGTGGTTGCGTTGTCCCCCGAATTCGCTACAATATCATAGTGTACGCTGTTCAGTGCCAGGAAGATTGCCGTGACTTGTACAATGGGCAAATCAAACAGACGCTGGCGAAGAGGATGACACAGCACAGGACAGCTAACACGTCAGGCCAGGACTCCACAGTCTACACCCATGTACAGGCCAGTGGCCACTCTTTCAAAGATGAGGATGTGCACATCCTCGATAGGGAGGAACGCTGGTTTGAACGTCAGAGGCCATCTATGTGAAGAGGGAACGACCATCCCCGAACCGGGGGGGGGGGGTCCTAAGAGTACATCTGTCCCCATCTTACAATGCTGTGATTGCAAACATTCCCACATCCTCTGTGAATAGTACACATGGCCATCGAACGTCACACCCATATTTGCATATGAAACTGAACGTTGGTTTCGGTCGTTATGCCACTGTATCGTTTATAAGGGTGGGGGTACCTGCAGTCAGCTGAGACTGAACAGGTCACTTAGATGAGTGATGAAAACGTTTCTCTCAATGAACGTTGTGTCCAGATGAACTGATTCACCTCTCTTTGATTTTCTTACCTGGATTATTGAGCATGCGTCAAGACATCCAGGTATCGCGTATTAGCAGAGACGTGGAGTCTGAGCTGTTATACTCGGCTGCAACGCCACTGGATTCAAGATATAAAGACAGGTGCGTGGCGTCTCTGTTAACTTGATTCAATGATTCTTGTGTGTGTGTGTGTGTGTGTGTGTGTGTGTGTGTGTGTGTGTGTGTGTGTGTGTGTGTGTGTGTGTGTGTGTGTGTGAGAGAGAGAGAGATTTACACAAATCCCACACCTGTATGTGTGTGTGGAAATTTAATTTTCCACACTTAGTAACATTATTCCATATCAAGCATCAACCTTCAGAATATGATTAATGACTTGATATTAAGGATAGGCTCATTTTAAATTTCACACATTTGTTTTTATCATTCCAGGTACTTCGCAAATGCGGAAACCTCAAGAGTTGCAAAGGATGCATTAATGGCAGAGGTAAGGAAAATGGAAGAAGGGTTGAGGAGGACCACATCAGAAGCCTCGGAGCCATCGGAGGGGCTCTCATCTGAATCAGCAGCCTCAGAGCCGGCAAAGAAGACTACACAGGTGGAGGCTGCCAGCAAGAGCAGACTTGGAAGCGTGTTTGATGAAATCCTGGTAGAGAGCACAGCAGAACCTGGTCCCTGAGTCAACCACCACAAGTGCACGCATTTAATAGTAGACCTACCTCAGCAAGCCAACTATTGTGTGTTCAGACAGACACTGCTGCCCTGGAAATTCAACCAACCTAGACTGACCTCCCTGTCGGTGACAGAACTACATTTCTTTATGCAACTTCAACAAGTGTGGAGAGTGAGAGCCTCTTCAGCACAGCCTCCATGCTTCTCAGCTGTCAGCCTGCTCCTCTTTTCATCAATAATGATATCGATGGAAGGAGGAGCGGGCTGACAGCTGAGAAGGCTGAAATGCTTTCTAAAGAATCTGCCCCTCATGTTAAAGTGAACAAACTTAAGTCACATAAGGACTGTAAAAACTGAGCCAGTGGGTTTGTGAACGTTTTGTAGGGTCAGACAGCTACTGGCATGTCTTGTCATCTTAAGGAAACATTTGAACCTAATTTAAAATTGCAGTGACCTTCATTCTAGTGTTTAGTTTTAGACAGGTGTTTTGCATACACTTTAACCCTAGAGGTGACTTGTGAAAGATACTTTAAATCTTGCACTGTTTCCAGCAGTAGATTTCTTTTTCTGTTTCTTGATTAATACAGCTAACTTGACATCAGGTGTAATACCGTAGAGTTTCAGTTGTGAGTGCCTTAGGATGCCATGTCTACCCTACTGTGATCCACTGTACATTTTATACTGGAGAGGCTATTTTTCATGTGAAGTTATAGTTATCTAAGTTATGGGATACATTGCAATTTGTTTTTTGCTAAGTCATTGAGGCATAGGGTAGCTCTCTTCACAACAACACAGACACAGGTCGGTTCTTTGACACGGGTGTTTATTCAGTGGCGCCCCCAGAAATGTTTCATAGGGGGGGCCAAATGGGGCCACTGAAAATCTTGGGGTGGCACACCAAAACCAAAAGCCATGACTGAATTTCGGGAATTCTATGATGCTGCTGTAGTGTACTGTATAGCGGAAAACTGTCAATATGAGAGTTAAGAAAAATATACATTATTGATTTAAATGAACAGCACCTAATGCAAAATATCAGATAGAAGCATATTATGCATAATCAGAAGCATATTCTGCATAAGCGACTCGTGGCTTGGGGGGGCCAGCGGGGGGGCCAGGGATAGTATCAGGGTGGCCGTGGCCACCCCTTGGGGGCGCCAGTGTTTATTGCTTGGGCACATCTTGTTTTTCTGATGCACCCACGCCTCAGTCACACCGTGAGAACTCGTTGGCCGTTTGTCATGAAAGGAGGTTCCTCCGTCCAGCTTTGGCTTCAGATGTCAATAGTTGACGACATACGCTCACCATAAGCAGTATTTCAAAACTTTCTATTCTACGAAAGGGTCTCCAAATAAGAAAGCGTTTCTCTTCTCAGGCATGTTAGGACCCCAGCATTGTGTCAGGCTGCCCTTTATATGCCCGAGCGTGTGCCTTATTGTATTTTAACTGTAGCAAATGAATTTACTGTCCATCAAATCAAATCAGATTTAAGTTTTAACGTTGCATCAAATAATTATTTATTCATTGTATGAAATTACGGAATCAATTATGAATCATGAACATAGAGCATTTATGCAGCAGCACTTACACATAGGCTACGATGAGTGTTGAGTTACTGTACATCCGGTGCTTTACACTGGAATTATAATTATTTTGTTATTCTAAATACTTAGATTTAAACTTCTTCACAAAGTTGCACTTTACATTTCATTCTGAATGTGTGAACGGTGCTGACCAATCAAAATGCTGTTTAAAGTTCTGTGTGGGGAAAAAATACAATAAAAAGAAGCAGCAGTGTGCATAACTGAGTCATGTTGTGGGCTATGCATTTCTTCTTCTAGGGCGGTAGAATATTTGTTTCACAGTTTCAGCATGATGTTTTTTTAGATGGCTAGGATAAGCAAAGTGCATCCATACCAATTATTATCATGATTATTAGTACCTTACTTGCTTAAGAGAGGGAAAATGACATTGTCTAATTGGTATCAGTATCGACAGATACACAAGTTGTGGTATCAGTATCCGTATTAGACATGAAAAGGTGGTATCAAGCCATCCCTGTTAAATAGCGAGATGGCTGTTGTTGGAAAAAAATCATGCTTGTTAGGGTATTAGTTATTTTATAATTATAACATTTATTTAATTCTGATCTATTGTCTTGTTGCAGTTGTCTTTGTCCAGATATGATGTTTCACAGTCTGACAATGTTTTTACATGGCTGGGTTAAACAAAGTGAGAGGGAGGACAGTGGAATGGTGAGGATGCAAGAGTAGAAGTGACGAAGGTGGATGAGTTTAAATACTTGGGATCAACTGTCCAAAGTAACAGGGAGTGCAGAAGGGAGGTGAAGAAGAGAGTGCAGGCAGGGCGGAGTGGGTGGAGAAGAGTGTCAGGGGTGATTTGTGACAGAAGGGTACCAGCAAGAGCTAAAGGGAAGGTTTACAAGATGGTTGTGGGACCAGCTATGTTATATGGTTTGGAGACAGTGGCACTGACGAAAAGACAGGAGGCGGAGCTGGAGGTGGCAGAGTTGAAGATGCTAAGATTTTCATTGGGAGTAACGAAGAAGGACAGGATTAGGAACGAGTATATTAGAGGGACAGCTCAGGTTGGACGGTTTGGAGACAAAGCAAGAGAGACAAGATTGAGATGGTTTGGACATGTGTGGAGGAGAGATGCTGGGCATATTGTGAGAAGGATGCTGAATATGGAGCTGCCAGGGAAGAGGACACGCAGGTGGCTGGTGTGACAGAGGAAGATGCAGAGGACCGGAAGAAATGGAAACGGATGATCCGCTGGGGCGACCCCTAACGGGAGCAGCCGAAAGTAGTAGCAGTAGCAGCAGTAGTTGTAGTAGTAGTTGTAGTAGTAGTCAGTGTTGTAGTACTTGAGTCCAGGACTCGGACTCAAGTCCGACTCGAGTCCTGATTTTCAGGACTTGTGACTCGACTTGGACTTGAACACTGATGTCTCGGACTTGGACTCAAACTCGAGGTTTAGTGACTTGACTACAACACTGATAGTAGTAGTAGTAGTAGTAGTAGGTTAAGCAATGTGCATCCATAAAAATGTATTATCAGTTGTTTAAGAGAGGGAAAAAGATGGTAGTGGTATTGGCAGATACCACTACCATAGTGGCAGATATTAGTATTGGTATCAGACATAAAAAAGTGGCATTGAGCCATACCTAAGAAATTATATATATATATATAACAGGCGTCTTGGGTGATCCGATAGCAAGTGGACAGCTCTAAGTACAGGTGTGAAGTCACTTAAAGCGTCCTCAGTGCATCTTGACTTCCGAGCACTCAGGCCAAATTCGGAGGTGTCCTGGGACGCATTTGTCCCCATGTGTCCCAGGACTCATTGAAGGACCGCTGTTAGAGATCTCCCTATTGGTAACCCAATTACAAAAAAACAAAACAAACAACAAAAACAGTGTTTTGTCCCCTCTGTTTCTGATGGAGCTTTGAGCTTTGAGACTCGGTGGCGTATTCGCATTATTTATTGATGATGGTTTTGTTTCTTTTGATGAGCTGTTGCTGTGCAGTGGCTGTCCGTGTGTCCTCCGCATGTACTGCTCGTCCTCAGATGTGTTGTCTCTTGACTAGGGGCCTTTCTATGTGGAGTATGCATGTTCTCCCCGTGCTCACATGGGTTTCCTTCTCAACAGCAAGAAGAGCCCCAATAAAAACATGCAGAACACACTCCTGTCCTGTCCCTGACCACGACATGGACGCCCACCCGGAACTGGTCCCCGGGCGCTGAAGGAAAGGGCTGCCCACGCCTCCTGGCCGCTCTTGGAGGAAGGACCGCAGGTTGGGAAACACGCAGAAGGAACATTTTCTTCAGCCTCAACTCCCTGCCTGTGTGTGTGTTCTAGTGTGTTGCTGTAAGACCAAGAAAGTCTCTCTTCCTCTTCTTCCACGATGAGGAGTGCTGATCCAGGATCAATCTCACAATCTAGCTCATAAATAATAAGGATACCCAGATAGCACAATTGCTGTGGCCCAGACCCCTCCCAAACTGACAATTTCGTCAGGCCCACATACCGCGTGGAATGACGGCACTTGGGCAGTCCGGCCCCAGTTTGCCAGATCTGGGCCAGAACCAAGCCATAGCATGTGCCATAGCGTGTGCCTCAGTCCCATACCATTACGCAGAAGGGTAAAGAAGAGTAGCAAACGAGCTTGTCTCTGGACACCACCATGGTGTGGGGTTTGTTTGCCAGAGAGAGGGGATCATTACTCTTGGTTGCACGGTGGGGGAAACGTGTTGGTCCCAGCCACTGTGAAGGCTGTGTCATTCTGCTCACCGTCACCGTAGACGGCACTCTTCCACAGACATGCAAACAGAGGTTGAAGATGTTGGGCACTATTACCCTGTCCCTGAAAACAAGCAACCACACCAATGCCTGCCATGAACCTAATGATCTTCATGAGACCACGCCCTGATGGGACCACGCCCCGAGGAGACCACACCCCGATGGGACCACGCCCTGATGAGACCACGCCCTGTTGGGACCACGCCCTGATGAGACCACGCCCTGATTGGACCACGCCCTGATTAGACAGGGAGCAGCTGTGGTACGCTTGTGTGTGTGTGTGTGTGAGAGAGAGACTGGCGGGTTACTAGTGTGTGTGTGTGTGAGTGAGAGGGACAGGCTGGTTACTAGTGTGTGTGTGTGTGTGTGTGTGTGTGTGTGTGTGTGAATGAGAGAGACCGGCTGGTTAACTAGTGTGTGTGTGTGTGTGTGTGTGTGTGTGTGTGTGTGTGTGTGTGTGTGAGACTGGCTGGTTACTAGTATGTGTGTGTGTGTGTGTGTGTGAGAGACTGGCTGGTTAACTAGTGTGTGTGTGTGTGTGTGTGTGAGACTGGCTGGTTAACTAGTGTGTGTGTGTGTGTGTGTGTGTGTGTGAGACTGGCTAGTTAACTAGTGTGTGTGTGTGTGTGGGGGGGGGGCATGGCTTTGTAATAGAAAACTATATAAGACATAAGATATAAAGGAGACCGTTGATGTCTAATAACATGTTGATGCTTGGCATGATTAAACAAGGACACGGAGGTGTTCAGGGACTTAATTAATCATGTACGTTGGTAATTACTCAAGGATTTCATTATTTTCATAATCCCACAAGAAATAATAATAATAATTACGTTTATATAGAGCTTTTCTAGACACCCAAAGTGATTCACGTTGAAGGGGGTAACTCACTTCAACCACCACCAATGTGTAGCACCACCTGGGTGATGCACGGCAGCCATTTTGCTCCAGAACGCTCACCACACATCAGCTGGAGGTGGAGAGGGAGGAGTCACGGAGCCAGTTACATGGGGGGGATGATTAGGTGGCCAGGTGGAGAGAGCCAGGTTGGGAATGTTGCCAGGACACCGGGGAACCCCTTGCTGTTTGTGATTAGCGCCATGGGGTCTTTAATGACCACAGTGAGTCAGGACCTCGGTTTAACGTCTCATCTGAAGGACGGCACCTCCTACAGCTCCATGTCCCCGTCACTGCACTGGGGCTCGAGATTTGTTATTTTTATTAAGACCAGAAGGAAGACTGCCCCCTAATGGCCCACCAACACCACTTCCGGCAGCAACTCAGTTTCCCGGGAGGTCTCCCATCCCAGTACTAGCCAAGCCCACACCTGCTTAGCTGTCTTTCATCCGGCAGAACCTGGGCACATGTTGGTATGGCTGCCGACAAAAAATCTGTTATACCCAAGCAAGCGTGGCTGGATTACCACATGGGCAAAGTGGGCATGTGCCCAGGGCCCTCTAGCCAATGGGGGCCCCTGGCCTTAAGATTTAGCTGTTGTTATGTGTATTGTTTTAAGAATACTGGAATGATTTTGTATTTTGGAGTGATTTGTATTTTGATGTGATTTTGAAAATATGGTGCGATTATGAAATGGTCTGAATTTTTTGTAAATTCTCAATTTTGTATTAAACAACATGGAGAAACGCACACTTAGCGGGTCGACAAAGCACAAACTCAGAAAAGAACAAGAAGCCAAAGATGCCGCTTTGGTACAGCAAATAGCCTGTCTTTCAACACAACGGTTCTTTTCACAAATGTCCAGGATTAAAAATGAACTAAGGACAAGGATGACTCAGAGGTGCCTGATCATACTGCCCCTCATGGCCACGGAATCGGAACTCGTCCGGGAGTTGGACTCTGAGGACTTGATCAGTGACTTCTCTTCCAGGAGGCCGGAAGAAAGCCGGTGGTTTAGGTAGGATATTATTCACTGCAGGGGCAGCATGGTGGTGCAGTGGTTAGCACGGTTGCCTCACAGCAAGAAGGTCCTGGATTGGAGCCCCGGGGTAGTCCAACCTTGGGGGTTGTCCCGGGTCGTCCTCTGTGTGGAGTTTGCATGTTCTCCCCGTGTCTGCGTGGGTTTCCTCCGGAGGCTCCGGTTTCCTCCCACAGTCCAAAGACATGTAGGTTTGGTGAATCGGCCATACTAAATTGTCTCTAGGTGTGTCGGCCCTGTGACAGACTGGCGGCCTGTCCAGGGTGTCTCCCCGCCTGTCGCCCAATGGCTGCTGGGTAGGCTCCAGCATCCCGTGACCCAAATTCAGATAAGTGGCTTGGATAAGGGATGGATGGATTATTCACTGCGGTTTTATGTAAATTAAGGTGTGTTTTACTCCTAAAGCTGTATATACTCATCATCATCCTCATCATCATCATCAGCAGCAGCAGCAGCAGTCACTCGGGGTCAAGTATGACCGTCCTCCCTCTGGGTCCCTGTGGGTCCTCAGGTGGGCATATAGGCCGATCCTAAAAGTGCATAATGGAGGACACATGTAGGGTGGCTGATGCACCTGCAGCCCCCACACGGTCCTTGGCAGGGGGTGGCCAGAGTCCAACGGCACGGAGCACCAAGATGATTGGGGACCACCCTCTGTTGCAGCCTTCATCCACCTTCACTGCCGTTGTGACCTGGAGACATCTTCCACCAGTTCCACCGCTGAGGTCTTTGTTGAACTGCCCTTCATCTGGAACCTCCCCCTTGACCCGTCCGCCTTGGGTGACCCTACCAGTAGCCAAGCTCCGGACGGCATAGCTCTTGGGATCATTGGTACATGCAAGCTTCTCCACCACGGCAAGCTGGAGATCCAGGACAGGGATGTGTACACTATGCTGTACATGGCATGTATAGAACACAACAGACACAAAGTGGCAGTCATTTAACATGTCAACATAATGAATATAATTTCAAGCAACACATGCTATGTGGTTGTGGGTCGTCCTGCGCTATTGTGTGACAACACTGCGTGTGCTAGGGCCGGGTACATGTAGTACACATGTACTATTTGCATGTTTAGGCAGGGGCCCGTGGCAAGTTTGTGTCCAGGGTCCTGTGGTTATGATAATCCATCCATGCACACAAGTGTGAGCTCACACACAAATTCATTCTGTAGAGAGGGACCGAAACACCTCACAGCATGTACCGATCTACTGCTGAATCAACATTTACCTGCTTTTGCTTTTCTTTTTCTTTTTTTTTGCAGATGGATTTCAAATTGTTTTCTAAAGTTGTGACGAAACACTTTAATTTTCCTGAATTCTGCTGTTCCAATTCACACACACACACACACACACACACACACACACATACATATATATATATATATATATATATATATATATATATATATATATGGGGCTTTATGTGTTTTTTACACAAATTTACATTTATACATGTTTTTTTTTCATGTTTCGCATGTCTACATGTACATAAATTTACATTTATATTTATGGGAATTTACATGGGGCAAGTGCAACTGTCCTACTAGCACGAGCAGGCGAGTAGGAAAGTGTTGTTAATGTTGGGCCCTTCAGTAATACACAAACATTACCGCGGGTTTCTGCAGCTATAAAGTGGTTTAGCTGCATTAGCAATCCTATTTTCATTTCTTTTTTTTAAAATTTGTTTTGGCTGCAGGGGTCCTCATAGTTTAGAAAATGCTAAATTCCAATAATTAATATTTTCCTTCATCTATTATCCAAACCGCTTATCCTGCTGTCAGGGTCACGGGGATGCTGGAGCCTATCCCAGCAGTCATTGGCCATAATTAAATGAAATTAACATAGGAAATATTAAAAACAATTACAGTCAAAACTATGGCATTTGAATCTGCAACAAAGCATTCGTTTACAGATAAGAGCAAATTTAAAAAAAGCATATACTATATGCACGTGATGTGCACGGCGACACAGTGAAATATGTTATGCTCTTTGCCGTTTAGCTCTAATGACAGCTAATGGCTGCACATAGCATGAAACAGGTTTGTATTTTCTGTTAAAGAATTATATATATATACTAGAAGAACCCCGCTACAATGTAGCGGTTTGGTTATCCACCCGTCTAAATCTCCCTCCTCTTCATCCTGCCAGCTAACCGCCTTCCCCCTGCCCCTAAACCCCCCCCCCACTCCAACTCCCTCCCCCCAAATGCTCAGAATCATCTGAAATGCCGAGAAAAGTGGGTTTTAGCCATTTTTAGAAAATGCATATTTTGCATAATTATGCATAATTATATATATTTATTTATGAGTCCTGGGTACAACGTTAAACTGCAACCATCGGGTTGTCAGCAACTAAACCGGCACCCCCACTTCAACCCTTGGGTTGCTGTGAGGTGGGTGTGTGGACACCCACCAGGACTAAAAACAAAACCTGTCAAAGGGCGGATGAGTTCCTCTGTGAACCAGAGGCCATCCATACCTAGAGAGGAGATAGGGACCTCCAGGTGCTCCCCCTACTGAAACACAATGATGACTCCTTCTGTTGAGGCATCAGCTGTGCTCCTACGACCTCCATAGGTTACGGAACTACTGATGATGATGATGATGATGATATATACTTTTGTAGTGATGAGTCTTGATGAATAAAAGAAAGCTGTGACTAAACTGAAGATTTGGTGGGCTAACAGTACTAAAGGGCCAGAACAGAACCTCATCGGGAATCCCTCAGCGTGGCTGGGATTTCTGGGATTTCCATCACGTCTTTGATTGATGTGAGCAAATACTGTCGTATTGACTTCTGTGCTGGATGATATTCACGCCTCTGTGGTCAGGGAAACAAAGCTGGGATGTTGAGCCACAAATTCTTTTTACTTTATCTCTCAGCACTGCTGACGGGCTTTTATCTAATACTTACTCTTTCATTTGATGTTAGTGTAAAGAGAAGGAAGAGGAGAAAAATGAGATGGGGGAAGTGAACAACTTTGAGATACTCAGTAATACTTAGAAAACTTTGGATAGACTTGGTTAAGCTGCCCCACACGCGGATGGAATTGGTGATGAATAGAATAACCCCTTATTTTTACCATACTGCAGGAAATTGGAGGCAAAATCCTACTTTTATGGACTACAGAACTTCAACTTCATTAGTCAAAAGCAAAGGATGTAATGGCTCTGAAGCTGCCACCACCTGGTTTTAAAGGTCTGGTGTAGTGAAAGGGCATTTTTTTCTGCAATAGGTACTGTTTCTTTGGCAGTTTTGGGTAAGAATAATACACAAGGTTATGCATATATTGATAGTGTATATGACCTCATAAGCTTGTAAGCAAAATGCTTTCTGAATTCTTGTCAAAAACTGGGGATAATAATAATAATGATAATAATAATAAATTTTATTTTCTAGAGCACTTTTTAGTGTTCTCAGATGTTTGAGGAGAGCGTTCCAGAGGCAGGGGGCAGCTATGGAGAAGGCTCTGTCACCCCTGGACCAGGTCCAGTGCTTGGTCCTGCGTGGTGGAGACAGGATGTAGACATCGGAGGAGCGGAGCGAAGGCTGTGGGAAGGAGTATGGTAGTGGAACAGGTCAGTGAGGTAGGAGGGGGCCTGGTTATGGAGGGCTTTGTGAGTGAGGAGAAGGACTTTGAATTCAATCCGTTGTGGGACAGGGAGCCGGTGGAGGTTCTGGAGGACAGGGGCGATGTGGTCACAGGGGCGAGTGGGTGGGCAGATGATCAGCAGAGTTCTGGATGTACTGGAATTTGGTTTAGGACTTTGGATGAGGAGCCATGAAGAATGCTGTTGCAGTAGTCAACTCTGGATGTGATGAAGGTATGGATCAAAGCTTCGGCAGCAGAGGAGAGCAATAGGCGGAGAGGAGCTATATATGTTTAGGTGGACAAAGGCAGTTCTGGTGATTTGATTGATATATTGTTCAATGGAGAAGTTGCTGGCAAAAACGATCCCAAAATTGCAGCTGTGTGGGGAGGGAGTCAGAGTGGAGTTATGATAGTGAGGCAGAAGTTGTGAGAGGTTTTGTTAAGGGTTTTGGTACAGATGATGATCATGTCAGGTTTGTCAAAATTTAGCTCGAGGGAGTTAGCTTGCATCAATAATTTAATTTCAGTGAGGCAGTTTATCTGAGAGGAGTGAGTTGCAGTGGTGATGGATTTAAGTCAAGTTAATTTTTATTTGTATAGCCCATTATCACAAATTACAACTTTGCCTCAGGGGAATTTACAGCAACACAACACCCTGTCCTTAGACCCTCACATCGGATAAGGAACAACTCCCTAAAAAAAATAAAAACTTCAACAGGGAGAAAAAATAGGAAGAATCCTCAGGGAGAGCAACAGAGGAGGGACCTCTCTCCCAAGACAAACAACATGCAATGGATGTTGTGTTTACACAATTTACACAATACAACACTAAAAGAGGATAATAGAATTATAATGGACTTATGAAATATATGAAGAATATGGGATAGACTCCAGCATCTCCGCAAGCCTGAGCAGGATAAGTGGTTTAGATAATGGATGGATGAAGAATATGATGAGGAGGATGCCAAGCTGTGTCCAGATCTTACATCAGCTTTTGAGAAGACATGTGTTTGACCACCAAAATCTTCTGTACCTTCAACAGCAATAAGCCCTGGTTCTCAACTAAACTCAGGCAGCTTCATCAGGCCAAAGAGGAAGCCTACAAGAGTGGAGATAGGATCCGGTATAACAAAGCTAGAAATACACTCACAAAGGTGATCAGAGTGGCAAAAAGGTGCTACTCTGAAAAATTGAAAACAGGTTTTCTGCCAACAAGCCATGATCAAACTGGAGAGGTTTGAAAGATATTACCAAATACAGGAGACCATTCCCCCACACTGCAGGGAACCATCAACTGGCTGACGACCTAAATGGGTTTACTGCAGGTTTGATAAGCAAACTTTCACACCTCTCACCCTCTCCGGCCACAATACACAACCAATTGCATTCCCTGCCAGCCCCTCCCCACCAGATCCCCCGCACTCAGGATCTGTGTTGAGGATGTGCACCAGCTCTTCCAGAGAAAGAAGAACTGGAAGGCACTGGACCCAGATGGCGTGTCTCCCTCCTGTCTTAAAGTCTGTGTTGACCAGCTGGCCCCCATTTTCATACTGATCTTCAACAGACCACTGGAGCTGTGTGAAGTCCTCTCCTGTTTCAAAAGCCCCGTTATCTTCCCGGTCCCCAAGAAACCTCTTATCACAGGATTAAATGACTACAGGCCTCTTGCCCTAAAATCTGTGGTCATGAAATCCTTTGAGAAACTGGTGTTGGCCCACCTGAAGGAAATCACAGGCCCCCTGCTCGACCCCCTGCAGTTTGCCTACCGAGCAAACAGGTCAGTGGATCAACATGGGATTGCACTACATCTTCCAACACCTCGACTCCCCAGGGACACATGCAAGGGTCCTGCTTGTGGACTTCAGCTCAGCATTCAACACCATTGTCCCAGATAACCTCCACTCCAACCTCACCCAGCTCACTGTACCAGCTCCCATCTCCCAGTGGATTAAAAACTTCCTGACAGACAGGAGACAGCTGGTGAGGTTGAGGAAAATCGCATCCAGCACCCAGACAATCAGCACTGGCGCCCCCCAGGGATGTGTGCTCTCCCCTCTACTCTTCACCCTCTACACAAATAACTGCAGACCCGTCTGTTAAACTCCTGAAGTTTGCGGATGACACGACTATCATTGGCCTTATCCAGGATGGTGAGGAGTCTGCATATAGATGGGAGGTTGATCAGTTGGTCCTCTGGTGCAGCCATAACCCCCTGGAGCTGAACATACTCAAAACATTGGAGCTGACAGTGGACTTCAGGAGGATTCCCCTATAGCACACCCATGCCTCTGCCTATAGTACTGCCCGCTGTATGTGAAGTAGGTGGACTTAAGACACAGCTTCAGAAGCAGACACACTTGGTCAGTGTTAAGGGTGGTCCTATTGCTAAGGGTGGGGTCATTTTATAATTTCATACGGACTACCTCCACTGCTTCATCAACAGAAACGCACATGAAGAGAGACTTAACATCATAAGAGACCATTGTTTCATCCTCCTCCATAATGATGTCCCTCACCTTATCCACATAATCCATAGTGTTCTGAATGTGATGTTCATTACTGCCTACCAACGGGTTAAGAATAGATCCCAGAAACGTAGAGATGTTATAGGTCACTGAGTTGACCATAAAATCAATAGGCCGTAGTGGCACATCCTGTTTATGTTTCTTAGGTAAACTATATAGACTAGGTGTAGCTTCTCCTTGGTATAATCTCCATCCATCCATTATAAAGGCCCTGTGATGGCCTGGCGGCCTGTCCAGGGTGTCTCCCCACCTGCCGCCTAATGACTGCTGGGATAGGCTCCAGCATCCCCGCGACCCAGAGAGCAGGATAAGTGGTTTGGATAATGGAATGGATGGAAGTTTTTCTTGTAACCACCGCCTGGATCTCGTTTCCAGGACTCATAAGTATTTATGTCGCTAAGTAACGTCATAACTTTCTCATGATAGTCTGTCTGGTTTAATACAACAGTGCATCTGCCTTTGTCTGCCGGAAGGATGATGATGTTCTTGTCCTGAGGACAGTCCTTACTGTCCTTACCTTGATACTATGTGTACTATTCCCCAATCATCTGTGAATTGTACACATGGCCATTGTAACTCTAGTTAATGGTCACAGCAATGTTACATATAAGACCGATCGTTAGTTGTGGTTGTTATGCCACTGTATTGTTTATAAAGGTGGGGATACCTGCAGTCAGTTGAAACTGAAGAGGTCACTTAGATGAGTGATGAAACATTTCTCTCAATAAATGTTGTGTCCAGATGAACTGGTTCAACTTTCTGTGATATTCTTACCTGAATTATTGAGCATGCGTCAAGACAGATTTCTGGGTTTCACAATCTCTCAGGACCTAAGGTGGGCATCCAACATAGACACAATCATCAAAAAGGCCCAGCAGAGGATATACTTTCTCCGTCACCTCAAGAACTTCAACCTGCCTCAGGAACTGCTGATTCAGCACTACACTGCAATAATCAATTGTTGTGTTGTCATGTTGTTATTCTATGTTAAGTACACTAAGAGAGCCATTAACGGGGAGAGGGCGGGGGAGGTAGTTAGGTTAGCCATTATGTCTGTTAGCCGTTAGCTCCATCAGCTGAGGTTTGAGTCCACACAGTTTTCACCAGGATTGCAGGGAATAAGTGCAACAATCAATTGGGTAAAAATCCATAAAATAGTACAAGCAAACCATAAAATCAATTACAATAATCCAATGGTCTCAAGGAGTTGTTAAAAGTTGTAAAAAAATTAAAAGATAAAAATTAAGCAGAGCCACAAGCAAACAAATCCCAATGATTAGAAGGGTCTTGGTTACGTAAGGCAGTGTTTTTCAACCTTTTTTGAGCCACGGCACATTTTTGACATAGAAAAAGTCCTACGGCACACCACCATCCCAAAAGTTACAAAACGAAACAGTACATAGCATATCATAGTTTGTAATATGAGGACTTATATTACTCAGTGCGAAACCTGGGCCTGTTTTGATGAACACAAAGCTGATATCCTGGCAGGAATCGACAAGAGGGACACACGGAGCTCTTGCTCGACTGCTCTCAGTCGCTCTGTTTTTAGTTTTTATGGTAGTTAGGCTTGAAAAGCCAAGCTCGCGGAGATAGGTTGTGGAAAATGGGAGCAACGTTGTGATGGCTCTGTTTGCCACGATTGGAAAGTCCTTGGCAGCAGTCAACCAAAAACTACCCAGAGATGGATCAGCATAGCTCAGTTTTAAAATACAGCCTTGTCTCAGTCCCATGAGTTGCTCTTGCTCCTGCAAAGTCATGTTCTTTCCGAAAACTACTGCTGGGCTATATGGGTCCCTGATCCAGTCAAAAGATTCGGTGGAGGCTGAGGGGAAATAGAAGGATAATTTCTCCTCAAGAGTTTTCAGATGTTCACTTATTATTTCACACAACACAGCAGTGTTGACATATCCTTGCCATTTTTAGGTCGGGGGAACATTTCGAGAGTGTCCCTTTCTATCTTGTCCGTGCTTGTGAGCAGATTTTCGTTTTGGCCTTGCATTCGGGTATTCAGTTCATTCAGGTGTTGAAAAATACCCGCCATGTATGCGAGCCTTGCACACCATTCGTCACTTGCAAGCAGCTTTGCGTCATCATCGCCATATTGGCGTTCACATCACGCATGCTTTCATCAGCAGAGTGGAAGTACTCCACGGTGGAGAAAGAAGCTTTGGGGTGTGTCTGGGCTACAGAGAAATGGAGGACCTACCTGGGGGGCAGACGCTTCACGTTACATACAGACCACAGCCCCCTCACTACACTACTCTCCTCTATGGGGCTGGATAGAGCTGGTATTCGTGGTCGGCTAGGTGGTCGGCTAGGTTGCTGTTGTTTAATTATGACATGAAGTACAGACCTGGCACAGAAAATGTCACAGTTGACTGTCCAGGCTCCCGTTGCTAACTGCTGATCAGGGACAGGAGGATGAGCTGGAGGTGGTTGCACTCATCAGCAGCTTCTTAGCTGTGTCTGCAGATGAATTCAAGAAGGCCTGTCAAGCATGCCCTGTTCAGTCACTGCTGCACGAGTTCATCGCCACAAGATGGCCACACTCAGGTCTGGATCCAACACTGACACCCTACTACAGACTGAGAGCAGAACTGTCCATAGTGGATGGATGTGTCCTGCGGGGAGACCACCATCTACTGGTGCCACAGCAACTGCAGCCACAACTGATACGACTGGCTCACGAGACACATCAGGGCATTGTCAGAACGGAACAACATCTCAGGGACCTCTACTGGTGGCCTGGGATGGATGCATAAGTCGAAGCCACAATCAAATCTTGTGTAACCCCTTTTTTCACTGGCGGGCAACGCCAAGCACATTTAAACAAGACAAAAGCCTAATGCTACCAGTTACTAAAGTGATACAATACAATCCAATGGCGCAACAGGATTCTGAGCTCTCAGCGGTGAAATGGTGAGCTGGCTGAACTTCCTGTGTACTAGTAGGCTACTGCCACTAATGACAATATTAGTGATAAATGATAATAGAAATAATTAACCAAGATAATAATCAATTTAGTAGCGCGGTGCCTCCACTGTGAAAATACTACACTTACCTAAGGCTAGTGAATGGTGTATCTTCCCAGAATTAAACAAACATGTGGTTAAGGCAGATCTTATAACCCTGCTGTGTACTGAAGTACTGTACAAGCTTATTACCAGCACTCTAAAAGTAAATGAGCTGCCAATACACCCGAAATATAATTAATAATAATATGATTTATTTGATAATACTGAGAGAGAGAGAGAGAGAGAGAGAGAGAGAGAGAGAGAGAGAGAGAGAGAGAGAGAGAGAGAGAGAGAGAGAGAGAGAGAGAGAGAGGGAGCGTGTAGTATTGTTGATTAAATAAACATTAATTGAAATTACACAGGGTGTGACAACCAGTCACAATAAACAGAAAGAAAGTATCAAAAGAACACAAAAATACCCAGCGCTTTCTGTTGGGGCCCGTTGGTGCACATAAAACAGCTCTCTGAGCGGAGGGCAAGGCAGCCACCGCTATGATGCCCAGGCGACGAGATAAAAGTGTGTGTGTGTGTCAGTATAAATGAAATTTTCGGGTTACTCACAACCCATCGCTCCCTCGACCGGGAGGCTGTGTGCAGTCCAGAGGATGGAAGGCGTAGTGCTAGCCTAGCAGCTGGCAGGTGTCGGCTCCCCGGTAGCGGCCTCCACCCGCAAGATGGCCACAGGTTGCAATGTTCAGAGAACCCTGGTGAAGATAGTGGTCCTCCGGGGGGCCCAGCGCCGGAGAGCAGATGAAGCGAGTCCTCTTTAAACAGCAGACAAGTCCCAGGAATGGAGCAGAGCAGCTTCCCTAGTTAGATCACCGTCCAGCACAGCCCGATGACTTCTGGCTAGCCTCCACAACTCTAGTCGGATAACACACTAGCACTGGATGCTAAATCCACTTAGCTAGCTAGCGGCGACACTGGCTATGGGGCATAAACAAAATAATCGGACTAAAACAAACCCCACCAGCAAGCATACGACCGCGGGCCAATCGCAACATTCCTCAACTCAAATGCGGGCCTAGTACACGGGCTGTGTACAAAGTCTCCGCAAATCGGGTACTGAGACGAAGCAGTAGAAAAAAATGGACGTCTCTCCTCGGAGTCTTGCTCGGACTCTCAAACTCCTCCCTCTCCGTGAGGAGATTGACCGTTGCGAACCTCGCGATTTCGCGGGTATAACAACTCCACACCACATCATTGGCTAATAACAAAATTCAAATAAGAATACAAAGAGCAAATACATTCCATTGGTCCACATGTTTAGAAACCTACAAGAACATAGGAAATGTCCAAGACACAAAGCATGCTGGTAAATGAAGTACCACAAAGTATGTACAGTAGATCTTAGAGGTCATTACACTCTCCCCCCACCAAATAAACAGCATGCCCCCATGCTGAGTCACACAGGCATTAAGAGAAGAAAGAACCCAATAAACAAACAAAAAAAAACCTCACCCACCAAATAAATAACATGTCCTGCCCATACCAGGTCACATACTTAATAAGGTGAATAAGGAAGAAAATAAAATAAAATAACGAAATTACCAAAACAACAAACATAGTCTAGCACTCAGAAACTAGCTATGGGTGCAATGGCAGGAGCTCATGGCATAAGCACAGGTGTGGGTGCGCATGTGTTGCAACAGGAGTGTGGGCTACACCACCAGGCATGAGGCTGCACTGGCGCTATGTGTGATGCGACTACATGGTTCGTACCTTGGACTCCTAACTCTCCATACACTAACCTATCAATAGGTTTCCTCGTCCGTTGAGACCTTCATACTGCAGTTAAGGACTATGAAGAAACCACATCAGAGGCATTTGGAAGGGGAGCATCAGAACTATAGTGCTGGTTAACAGGTTCTTCAACCTCCACTATACTGTGTGAGCTGACAGTACGTTCCATCTCTGCAGGAACACTAACCCTCTTACTAGGTGAATGCACTAGACTAGAACCTCTATCCGCAATGGAGACACAAGGCGCTGCGGAGTCTAACTCCATCACAGGCTGCACATCCTGGATGTTTACACACAGAGGAGCGTTTTGCACTGCATCCTCAGCATAACAGCCAAACTCAGACTCGGAATCGCTATCTGAGAAACTGAACCGTTCCTGAGTTACAGGAGTCGGAACTTCAGGTTCAATGACTCTACGCTTATCCTTAGCTCTTCTACGCCTGACAGCTCTAGGGCTGGGAGCAGGAGTGGTGTCAGCCAGAGGACCCAATCTTACCTCCTGTCCCAAAGGCAAGATGTGGTTACGGTGCATCACTTTGACTGGCCCATCATCCACAGGTTTCAGGCGGTACACAGGAAGATCAGCCCATCCACCACATAAGGACAGGAGCTCCACCGGTCTGCAAGCTTATGCTTCCCTTTCAAACCTAGATTCCGAATCAAAACCCGATCCCCAGGACTCAGATTATGATAACGGATTTTCTGGTCATAACGCTCCTTGTTGCTCTGGTTCATCCTATCTGCGGAAGCTTGCGCTAGCTGATAAGCAGTTTGCAACTCCTCTTTCATCTTTGCCACATATTTCATATGTGATGCAGACGATGTGTCATCAGACGAAACACCAAAACAAACGTCTATAGGGAGCCGAGCTTCCCGACCAAACATCAAGAAATAGGGTGAGTACCCAGTAGCCTCATTAGGTGTGCAATTATATGCATGCACCAGGTGTGCAATGTGCTGGCTCCATTTAGACTTCTCGTGAGACTCCAGAGTACCTAACATATCCAACAGGGTCCTGTTGAATCTCTCAGGTTGAGGATCACCCTGTGGGTGGTAAGGAGACGTCCTAGACTTCTTTACACCCAACATGGACAACATCTCAGTCACTAGCCGACTTTCAAAATCTCTCCCCTGGTCAGAATGTACACGCGTAGGCAAGCCATAATGGATAAAATACCTCTTCCACAGAGTCTTTGCCACTGTGACAGCTGTCTGGTCCTTGGTGGGAAAAGCCTGGGCATAGCGTGTGAAGTGGTCAGTGACCACTAGCACATTGCAGACATTCCGAGAGTCAGGCTCAATCAAAAGAAAGTCGACGCAAACTAGATCCATGGGCCCAGAACTCTGGATGTGGGAGAGAGGAGCAGCTCTTTGAGGAACAGTCTTCCGCTTGATGCAGTGTTCACGGGACTTGCAATACCGTTCAACATCAAGTTTCATGCGAGGCCAATGAAACCTGTCCCGCACCAAGCTGTATGACTTGTCAAACCCCAGGTGACCAATGTCATCATGTAGCATCTTACAGACAAGACTGTGAAAACGCTTTGGCAGGAGCAGCTGCTTAACATGCTGGTCTCCCCTTTTAACTGTCCTATAAAGCAACCCTCCTTCAATAGAAAACTTGTCCCACTCCCTTTTCAAGAGCCTAAAATCTGGGTGCCTAGTCTGGATACTGCCAGCAGGTTTCTTCAGACCAATGGCATGCCACACCTCTCCTATGAAAGGATCTGTCTTCTGAGCATCCTGAAGCTCAGCAGAACTGAGAGAGGGCATCTGATCAGTCGCTACCACAGCAACATTACAGAACACTTTCGGAATGGCTGACTCATGATTACCAATCTGCTTGACAACACAGGGGAACAAGGAACAACCTGCTCGCTGTAAGGATACCACCTGACAAATGGCTCAGACGCCAGGCGCTGGAATTTCTTGCCACTCATCATCAGGGGACAGACTGATGTAAGGGTGTCTCGACAGCACGTCTTCATCAACGTTTCGCCGCCCCGGCCTATACTTCAAGCTGAAGCTGTAGGAAGACAAGGCTGACAACCAACGGTGACCAGTGGCATCCAGCTTAGCTGACTTAGTTATATAAGTCAGCAGGTTATTGTCAGTCCTGACCTCCAAAGTGGCCCCATAAAGATAGTCATGCAGCCGGTCAACAATAGCCCAATTCAAAGCTAAAAACTCCAGCTTATGAGCTGGATAATTCTTTTCCGAAGGGGAAAGACTACGGCTGATGAAAGCTACTGCGCGCAAACCGTCAACATGCTCCTGATACAGGACACCACCTAAACCATCCAAGCTCGCATCCACATGCAACACATATGGCTTTTGGGGGTCTGCAAAGGCCAGCACCGGAGCCTGAGTAAGCCTCATTTTCAACTCCTGAAAAGCAGACTCACACAGGTCGCTCCATCTGGGGCCAAATGGCTCAGACGGCCGAAAAGAAGGTTTTGAGTCCGGGGACTGGGAACTCACTGGTTTCTTCTTGACACGCGACGGGCAGCCTTGCAGCAACTCATTCAAAGGTAATGGAAAAACCCTTCACAAAGCGACGGTAATAACCGCAAAAACCCAGAAATGCCCGCAGCTCAGTCACCGTCTGAGGTCGAGGCCAAGAAACAACAGCAGCTATCTTGGAAGGGTCAGTGGCTATACCGTCCTGTGAAACTATGTGCCCAACATAGTTCACCGACGTCCTGCCGAACTGACATTTGTCCAGAGATAGTTTCAGACCCTCATCTCTCAACCTGTCCAGAACCTTAAGGAGCCGTTCCTCATGCTGCTCTAATGTGTGTCTGAACACAATCAAGTACACCAGAACTTCCAGGAAATTCATGTCCACTCCATGACTCTCTGAAATGTGGCAGGGGCACCACAGATTCCCTGAGGCATCCTCTCAAACTGATAGAACCCCAAAGGACAGATGAAGGCGGTTTTTTCCTTATCAGCCTCACTCATGGGAATCTGGTAGTAACCAGATCTTAAGTCCAAAACAGAGAACCACTTGCTGCCAGAGAGGCAATGGAGGGCGTCCTCAATTCTGGGAACCGTGTATTGGTCAGGGATGGTCCGCTTGTTAAGCGTTCTGTAGTCCACACACATCCTGACCTTTCCAGACTTCTTGCGCACAACTACAATAGGCGAGGCGTACGGACTCCTGGATTCTGAGATGATGCCATTCTCCTGAAGCTCTTGCAAATGCTTTCGCACATCCTCTAAATCCGCTGGAGCCAAGCGGCGAGACCTCTCTCGAAAAGGCTGTGCATCATTTAACCCGATATCATGCATGGTGCTTTTGGAACAGCCCACTTCCCACTCATGACAGGAAAACACAACTTTTCGCTGCATCATCTTCTCACAGAGGCGCCACTTGGCCTCCTCTGGCATAGAAGAAGTGCCAAAGTCAAAAGAAGAAGGGCTGAGCACACCGACATCCTCGGAGCGGCTAGTGGATGGAATCTGTGGCACTACTTCAACTGGAAAGAGGTGAGCGAGGGGACCTCCTCTCTTCACTACTAATTCCCTAGAGGAAACATTCCTTACTGTTACTGTAATATGCCGACTAGACACAACAGAGACAGGATGAACTTCAGGCCTCACTTGTAGCTCAGGGACAGACGATTCCTCACTGATAACAGCCTGATCTACAAGCACAGAACATTCACTACAGGTACCAGGTAATTTAGGCACGCCGGAAAGCTGCAACACCTGGCCAGGCTGCAGGACAACAGGTTTAGGCTTTGTAAACCACACAGTGCCATGCTTGTCCACACAATCTTGCATGATACCAGTGTGTTGGAGGGACTCAAACGCCTTTTTAATGACTGGGTGTATCCTCAGAGTGCTGAGAAACCGGTCTCCTGCCTGTTCCCTACAAGAAGCAAACAACTTTCTCACTACCTGAGTGTTTGTGCCAACCAAAATAGCTATCCCCTGTTTAGTCTGAGGGTCAGGACACAAAAGAGCTAGGGTGTCTACCACCTGAGGCATTCCAGTAACAGCCTCAGTAAACTCAAGCCTGAGAGACAAGTAGCCATCATATGGGTATTTGTGAGGGCTCAAACCCCATATTTCAAGATTTTCCACTGGCTGCAGTGGCAAATGTTTCAAATATGCATCATAAAAGCTGCGATACAAGATAGTGACCTGGGAACCACTATCAAGAAGAGCTTTGGCATAAATCCCCTCCATCTGCACAGGCATCTCAGTAGAGGGCCCCATTAAGCCAGCTGGCAGGGGTGACTGGCTGACTTTAATTTGAAGTAAGCATTGGGTGGAACGGATTTTGTGTGATGGAGCTCGACGCCGTTCCATCACTGAGTTCTGCTGAAGTTTCCCTGTGGCAGTGACCCTTTTGATCAGCTTCTGATTCACCAGTATGAGGTTCTCAGAACGCGTACACTCTCGCTTGGTGTGACCATCCTCCCCACACTTATAGCAAAAGATGCCAGGCAAAGAAGATAAAGCAGCAGACGTGGGAAAGGTTGAGGAAACAACCCTCGGGGAAACAGCTGAAAGAGTGGTCTCTAAGCTCTGGCCCACTGCAGTCTACGGGGCTGGCATTGCAGGAGTCAGGGTAGCAGCACTCAAAAGTCTACTTACTAAAGCTGTCAGTTCCTTGACTTAATTCCTTAGACTATCCACCTCAGATGGCACCGGATTCACAGCCACCCGGGGAACAGCAGCAGTCACAGGTGCACGAGGAATGGAGCAGAGCGGCTTCCCTAGTTAGATCACCGTCCAGCGCAGCCCGATGACTTCTGGCTAGCCTCCACAACTCTAGTCGGCTAACACACTAGCACTGGATGCTAAATCCACTTAGCTAGCTAGCGGCGACACTGGCTATGGGGCATAAACAAAATAATCGGACTAAAACAAACCCCACCAGCAAGCATGCGACCGCGGGCCAATCGCAACACTCCTCAACTCAAATGCGGGCCTAGTACACGGGCTGGGTATAAAGTCTCCGCGAAACGGGTACTGAGACGGCGCAGTAGAAAAAAACGGACGTCTCTCCTCGGAGTCTTGCTCGGACTCTCAAACTCCTCCCTCTCCGTGAGGAGATCGACCATTGCGAACCTCGCGATTTCGCGGGCATAACAACTCCACACCACATCATTGGCTAATAAGAAAATTCAAATAAAAATACAAAGAGCAAATACATTCCATTGGTCCACATGTTTAGAAACCCACAAGAACATAGGAAATGTCCAAGACACAAAGCATGCTGGTAAATGAAGTACCACAAAGTATGTACAGTAGATCTTAGAGGTCATTACACTTGCCTCACATGTCAGCAGCCTGACAAGACAGCTGTCACACATACTATGCCTATGCAACCTGTTCCATTCCCAGATGTTGCATGGGAAAAAGTAGCAATAGACATTGTAGGCCCTTTTGAGCCCACAGCCCCTGGTTGCCGTTTTGGTATTACCCTCATACAAACCCCAATTCCAATGAAGTTGGGACGTTGTGTAAAACGTGAATAAAACCAGAATACAATGATTTGCAAATCCTTTTCGACCTATATTCAATTGAATACACTACAAAGACAAGATATTGTCTTTGTAGACAATATCTTTACTGTTTTTTGCAAATATTCACTTATTTTGAATTTGATGCCTGCAACACGTTTAAAAAAAGCTGGGATAGGGGCAACAAAAGACTGGGAAAGTTGAGGAATGCTCAAAAAACACCTGTTTGGAGCATTCCACAGGTGAACAGGTTAATTGGTGAGTGTCATGATTGGGTATAAAAGGAGCATCCCCGAAAGGCTCAGTCGTTCACAAGCAAGGATGGGGCGAGGTTCACCACCTTGTGAACAACTGCGTGAGCAAACAGTCCAACAGTTTAAGAACAACGTTTCTCAACATACAATTGCAAGGAATTAAGGGATTTCATCATCTACAGTCCATAATATCATCAAAAGATTCAGAGAATCCGGAGAAATCTCTGCACGTAAGCGGCAAGGCGGAAACCAACATTGAATGCCCGTGACCTTCGATCCCTCAGGTTGCACTGCATTAAAAATTGACATCATTCTGTAAAGGATATTACCACGTGGGCTCAGGAACACTTGGGAAAACCATCGTCAGTTAACACAGTTCGTCGCTACATCTACAAGTGCAAGTTAAAACTCTACCATGCAAAGCGAAAGTTATATATCAACAACACCCAGAAACGCCGCGGCTTCTCTGGGCCCGAGCTCATCTGAGATGGAGTGATGCAAAGTGGGAAAGTGTGCTGTGGTCTGACGAGTCCACATTTCACATTGTTTTTGGAAATCATGGACATCGTGTCCTCCGGGCTAAAGAGGAAAAGGACCATCCAGATTGCTATCAGCGCAAAGTTCAAAAGCCAGCATCTGTGAAGGTATGGGGGTGTGTTAGTGTCCATGGTAACTTGCACATCTGTGAAGGCACCATTAATGCTGAAAGGTACATGCAGGTTTTAGAGCAACATATGCTGCCATCCAAGCGACGTCTTTTTCAGGGAAGTCCCTGCTTATTTCAGCGAGACAATGCCAAGCCACATTCTGCACGTGTTACACCAGCGTGGCTTCATAGTAAAAGAGTGCGGGTACTAGACTGGCCTGCCTGCAGTCCCGACCTGTCTCCCATTGAAAATGTGTGGCACATTATGAAGCGCAAAATACGACAACGGAGACCCCGGACTGTTGAGCAACTGAAGTCGCACATCAAGCAAGAATGGGAAAGAATTCCACCTACAAAGCTGCAACAATTAGTATCCTTAGTTCCCAAATGCTTATTGAGTGTTGTTAAAAGGAAAGGTGACGTAACACAGTGGTGAACATGCCCCTGTCCCAGCTTTTTTGGAACATGTTGCAGGCATCAAATTCAAAATGAGTGAATATTTGCAAAAAAACAATAAAGTTTATCAGTTTGAACATTAAATATCTTGTCTTTGTAGTGTATTCAATTGAATATCGGTCGAAAATGATTTGCAAATCATTGTATTCTGTTTTTATTTACGTTTTACACAACGTCCCAACTTCATAGGAATTGGGGTTTGTAGATTACTTTAGCAAGTAGCCTGAGGTTGCATTCATGTCCCAAGTTACTTCTGCATTAGTGATCCACTTCCTGTCTACAGTGTTCAGCAGGGAAGGAAACCCAAAAGAGTTAATCTCAGACAATGGTAGTCAACTGATTTCACAGGAAATGGAATATTTTCTCAAGGACAGGGGAATTGCACACAAACGCTCCTCACTCTACTACCCCCAGGCAATAGGGAAATTGAGAGATTTAATAGATGTCTGAAGGATAGGCTACTGACTGCGAAAATAGAAGGAAAGGAGTGGGCAGCATCAACCAGAGACTTTCTCCAGGTCTACAGGGCAACCAGGCCTGCCACCACTCAATGCTCCCCTGCAGAGCTGTTGTACGGACGTCAGATGCACACCAAACTCCATGTGACAGGCCTCCACAAACCGCAGCCTGTCACATCCCTACAAGCACAAAACACAGCACAAACAGTGAAAGAGTAGCAGAGGAAGATGAAGGAGTATGTGTTACACTTTTAAGAATGACGCGATGGCCGGTTCTTGTGTAGCATATTAATTTTCCTTTTTATTCCTGTTGGAACATAAACAAACACAACATCAGTCCTGGCGTCTGTGTATTATTCGTGCGTCTGACGTCTCACTCTACTACTGACAGGCATCAGTCACCGATACCTTACACCTACAGCTAGTGACAGGCGTCTAGCAACACACATATTACATATTAAACAAACCAAAAACACTCAAAATACAGCCATGTGATCATGTCACAAACACCTTTGTAGCAACTTTGTACTTTGTGTATTTATATCCAATGAACTTATTGTAATCTCTATTTATTACCATATTAACTGTTTAACCTTTTAACTTATTACTGTTTTAAGTCTATTTATTATTCTCTTTAACCCAATGGTCACAAAACATAACAATTAACTTGAATACTGTAGCCGTGTGATGTAAAGGGGAACTCTTATTTTGTAACAGGAAACGATATACAGTTTTCCCGGCCAACAATTAGTCAGAGCCGTAGTGAAAGCGGGCTTTTACTGTTAGCAACTGTTATTAGCTTCCACTCGTTTACACATCAATTAAGAAAAGTTCACAACACACCTTAGCATGGGCTAACTAGAAAACACCCTCATTGATAGTTGTTTCATTCGCTATTGTACATTTCTTTCACACAGTTTCATAGCTCGTTTCCAATTTCATAGATTAGACGGATCCGCCCGGGTAGCGGGAATGACCAAACCGCCTTTATCAAGTGCGTCTACATTCAAAGCTAGTTAGTTACTACACATCACACTCACAGTCTAAGACCTTAGCAGTTATTATCTGGCTTTCATATATTGTTCTGTTTCTGATATCTGATTATCTTACCTGTTGGAACATAAACAAACACAACATCAGTCCTGGCGTCTGTATTATTCGTGCGTCTGACGTCTCACTCTACTAGTGACAGGCATCAGTCACCGATACCTTACACCTACAGCGCCCCGTGTTGACCATGTGTTCCAACCATTTAAGACAGAACCAGAAATACTAGAAAATAATAGAAATCACATGAACAACATTGAAGCAGTAATTTTAACATATTTTAAAGTCTTTCGCTTTTTTTAAGGAGTTTTAATTTTAAATGGGGGGCAAGATATTTGAATCTTTTTCATGCCAATGTCTATGAAAACACTCAGTGCCACATATGCAGACAAGAAGAGAAGGGCAAAAGCAGTGCACTTTCCTCCTGGGTCTTGGGTCAGAGTTAGGACACCAGATATACTACACAAAAGACAAAGTACTCTCGCCCTCTTCAGGTACACGAGCAAAGAGGCCAGTACACTTACAGACTGTCTGATGGGCGCACCTGGAATGCATCCTATCTCACGTCAGCCCTACCCCTTCAGAGTCACGCAGACCCTGGGCAGGCCCTTCCTCCCGAGGGGCCTGACATGGACTGTAGCCGAGTCCAGCCTGACCCACTACATGCTCAGCTCCCTCTGCGAGAGGTCAGGGTCAGGAGGCCGCCCGCTTGGGCACAGGACTATGTTATGTGAGGACGGTAAACTAAAACAAGAGTAGCCTGTTGTTGGTATGAAACTGTCATTTCGAGACTTATTTCTTATAGACCTAGTACTGTCTGTATGAAACTGTTATTTCAAAACTGTTATTTTTTAATGACCTAGTAGTGTCTACATGAGACTGTTATTTCGAAACTGTTATTTGTTTTATGGTCAAGGTATTCTGTTGTTATTGTAAGACTGTTCGTAGCTTATACAATTCAGCATAAGTGATTGTATAGTTGGTGATGGAAATGTTATCTTTTACAAAGGGGATATGTGACGTCTTGAGTTGATGCAGTTGGAGGACAGTAGGGGGAGCTAGAGGACAAGCTAGGATGTAAGCGACTGTACGAGCGGAGAAGGAGTGTGACGTGGGTTGTTCAAGTAAAGAAGCGTATGCTAACAGACGTGTGTCTTCGAGTGGTCCCTTAGCAACACAACATACTTCTCATCAGTTAAAAAGGTTTTCAGTTCCTCCCGCAACTCATACACTCATGACATTTTGGATGCAGTTATTCTGTAAAGATGGCAATATAGTACTAATACTGTAACATTGCTTGCAAGTTACTAATAGGATCTATTCCAGCCCATCATAACATGACACAATGTGAGTGTACAAGAGATTTTTTGACTCACTTTTGGTACTTTAATCTGTCATAACCAGCTCTGTGCGACAGTGAAAAAGGGGAAGCAAGATTTCACTTGGCTAACTCCGAGCTAAGTTTCACTAAAGTTGCTCCAATGGAAAGACAGGGGAAACAAAATTAATGCCCACCCTGCAAGATGACTGGTTCTTGTTTTTGTTAATCTGCAACACTGTCAGATCCCATCTGGACACTATGCTGACTGGAATCACCAGGCATTCGCTCGTGTCATGTTAGGATGTTAGCTGCAGTAGCTATAAACAGCATGGCAGCTCGTAGCACTTGCCAGCCTAGTCAATACCTAGACTACAGCTCCCATAAATTATGCCAACTTATATTCACCAACGTCCTACAGTACTCGAAATGCAGGCTGATCAATTTCAGGTTAATATTCTGGCTCTGATTTTAGATATTTGAGTTTAAATACTTGGGGTAAACTGTCCAAAGTAACAGGGAGTTCAGAAGAGAGGTGAGGAAGAGAGTGCAGGCAGGGTGGAGTGGGTGGAGAAGAGTGTCAGGAGTGATTTGTGACAGAAGGGTACCAGCAAGAGTTAAAGGGGAGGTTTACAAGATGTTAGTGAGACCAGCTATGTTATATGGTTTGGAGACAGTGGCACTGATGAAAGATAGGAGGTGGCAGAGTTGAAGATGTTAAAATTGTCATTGGGAGTGACGAAGAAGAACATGATTAGGAATGAGTATATTAGATGGACAGCTCAGGTTGGACTGTTTGGAGACAAAGCAAGAGAGGCAAGATTGAGATAGCTTGGACATGTGTGGAGGCGAGATGCTGGGTATATTGGGAGAAGGATGCTGAATATGGAGCTGTGAAGGAGGAGGAAAAAGGGAAAGTCAAAGAGGAGGTTTATGGATGTGGTGAGAGAGGACATGCAGGTGGCTGGTGTGACAGAGGAAGATACAGAAGACAAGGAACAGATGGAAACGGATGATCTGCTGTAACGACCCCTAACAGGAGCAGCCAAAAGTGGTAGTAGTAGTAGTAGTAGTAGATTCTGGCTCTGAATCTGGCTCATTCTGGCTGAATGGGCGCCATATTAAAAAAAAAAAAACATGAACCAACATCTTTGATATGTCCAATTCTCATTTCTATGAAAATGAGATAGTGCCACAACAAATCCCATCCTTACAACGGGTTCAATTATTAGGAATTCATCGAGGTAAATACATTTTATATATCAAACATGTTGACTTTAATGAATTCACATTGAAATGTAGGAAATGTCACTGCATTAGTGTTTAGTAGGATTTATCATATTCTAAGCCACTATGGCCCAAACCTTTGAAGCATTGAAATCCTGTTTTCTTCGCTCACTATCACAAGAATCTTGTGCCCCTTTTCCACTGCATGGTACTGGCTCAACTCAACTCTACTCTATTCAACTCTACTCGCTTTAATTTTTGGGAGTTCATTTTCCACTGCAGATAGTATCCCCTCACGGCGAAGCCCCACTGGTCATTTGTGTTCGTGTTGACTAGTTTTTTTTTTTTAAGATTTTCCATCCATCCATCCATTGTCCAAACCTTTTAGTATTGGATCAGCTCACTTGGAACCTCGACGGAGGTGGCAGCAAAAAAAAAAGTACCTGGTACCAGGCATCCCTAACTTTTGCCCAATGGAAAACCAAAAAAAAGTGAGTAGAGTCGAATCGAGCCGGTACCACGCAGTGGAAAAGGGGCATTAGTGAACGCTAAATGCAGTGTTTCTAGTTTGTGTCTTTATTCATGAGTGTGTGAGCTACAGGCGCCAGCTACCTGACAGCGAATGTTTATCAAGCATCATTGAGGCCCACCTACTCTTTTAGTCAGGCATTTTGCCATTTGATTTTTTTTTAATTAAATTTATTTGAAGTGTGGACACTATATGTGGGCTTACATGGAACCTTTTAAGCATCAAGGGGCACTTGGACCCTATTACCCCTCACTTTGGTTTCCAAGTGAAATTCAAAATATTTCCTGCCTAAATTACATTCAACTGAGTGCATCCATCGGTCTGGCATCAAAAAGCAGTGGGGATGGGTTCATCATGGGGAGGAAATGAGGATGGGTTCATTATGGGGAGGCAATGAGGATGGGTTCATCATGGGGAGGCAGTGGGGATGGGTTCATCATGGGGAGGCAGTGGGGATGGGTTCATCATGGGGAGGCAGTGGGGATGGGTTCATCATGGGGAGGAAATGAGGATGGGTTCATCATGGGGAGGCAATGAGGATGGGTTCATCACGGGGAGGCAATGGGGATGGGTTCATCATGGGGAGGCAGTGGGGATGGGTTCATCATGGGGAGGCAGTGGGGATGGGTTCATCATGGGGAGGCAGTGGGGATGGGTTCATCACAGGGAGGCAGTGGGGATGGGTTCATCACAGGGAGGCAGTGGGGATGGGTTCATCACAGGGAGGCAGTGGGGATGGGTTCATCATGGGGAGGAAATGAGGATGGGTTCATCATGGGGAGGCAGTGGGGATGGGTTCATCACAGGGAGGCAGTGGGGATGGGTTCATCATGGGGAGGCAGTGGGGATGGGTTCATCATGGGGAGGCAGTGGGGATGGGTTCATCATGGGGCGGCAGTGGGGATGGGTTCATCATGAGGAGGCAGTGGGGATGGGTTCATCATGGGGAGGCAGTGGGGATGGGTTCATCATGGGGAGGCAGTGGGGTTGGGTTCATCACGGGGAGGCAATGGGGATGGGTTCATCACGGGGAGGCAGTGAGGATGGGTTGATCACGGGGAGGCAGTGGGGATGGGTTCATTACGAGAAGGCAGTGGTGATGGGTTCATCGCAAGGGGGGGTGTTGAAGACTGCAGCTTAAAGGTCATCTCAGCAGAGAATGAGGCCAAAATTCATCTTGGATGAACGTTTCATGTAGGACGCCAGCTGTCCCTACACTGCACATTGGACAAAGCAGCATTACAGTATGTGCCAAACAGGTGTTGTGAGTGCATCCAGTGAGGCCAACACTGCGTTCACAATCACAATCCGCTTTATTTGGCCAGGTGTACGTAGGCCTAAATAGACAAGGAATTTAACTCTGGTTCCTCCATTGCTCTCAATTTACATATGCAGGACAGACATACAGCCAAAACAAAGGCAACATTGTAAATATAAACATTTAACTACTATGTACAGATATAGACATATATAAAAACGTATATCATAAAAAACAAAAACAAAACAACACCAGTGACATAACAGGAAGCCAGTAGTGCACGGTGCAGAGTGCAAAGATGCTGGAGTAAATATGTTAACAGGTTACTTTACATACATGAGGTAGGACATGACAGATCATGCATGTATACAACATACAGTATATATACAGTATATATAGTACATCATGCCTACATTTATTTTTGAATAGGGTACGTTAAAACTGTTTAAATGATAGGATATTTATTTTAGCATTTTTAGGTATAGCGGATATTCGGTGTTGCAGGTATATTGCACAGGGATAGTTTCTGACACTGTGTGATTGTTTTAAGTGTTCATCAGGGTGATGGCCTGTGGAAAAAAAAACTGCTATTGTCAAGTCAAGTCAATTTTTATTTGTACAGCCCAATATCACAAATTACAAGTTTGCCTCACGGGGCTTTACAGCAACACAACATCCTGTTTTTAGACCCTCGCATCGGGTAAGGAACAACTCCCTAAAAAAAAAACCTACAGCAGGGAGAAAAAATAGGAAGAAACCAGCAGGGAGAGCAACAGAGGAGAGATCTCTCTCCCAAGACGGACAACGAATAAAATGCAATTTGCAGAATACGACATGGAAAAAAGATAACCAAATTATAAGATATATGAATATTATGACGAGGAGGATGCCAAGCAGTGTCCAGATTTCACCGGAACAGCCCAGGACCTGAGCCACGTGACCACCATCACCATGTAGACCTTGCAGGAGGGCAGACTACACATGCATACAGGGGAGACTTACATCACACCATTCACACACACAGGAGAAGAGACAAGAAAACACATTAGTCACACATCCGAGTTAGAGAAGCAGCAGTTCTAACAGTCATCCTGGCTGGCGTTCGCTCTCTTGGACAGTTTTTCTTTATATGTTGGATATATGTGTTTTAGTAGTTTTGTAGTGTGGATATATGTGTTCCTGATTATTTTATTACTTTTGATTTTGATATACTCTATTGATCCCCATAGGGAAATTACACCCTGCATTTAACCTATCTAGCTGTGTAGCTAGGAGCAGTGGGCAGCCAACCTTGCAGCACCTGGGGACCAACTCCAGTTAGTCTCGCCATGCCTCGTTCAGGGGCACAGACAGGAGTATTAACCCTAGCATACATGTCTTTTTTGATGGTGGGAGGAATCCAGAGCACCCGGAGAAAACCCACTGCAGACACAGGGAGAACATGCAAACTCCACACAGAGGATAACCTGGGATAACCCCCAAGGTTGGACATCCCTGGGGTTCGAACCCAGGACATTCTTGCTGTGAGGCAACAACGCTAACCACTGCACCACCGTGCCGCCAAGTAGTAGTATTTGTAGTTTGACTATGTGTTTTTGTCTCGGTATTGCACTGCTTTGCGCTGGGGAAACAATATTTTGTTTCATTTCATGTATGCAAGTGCATGAAATGAAATGACAAATAAATATTTCCGGTTCCTGAAGGTGCCTTACACAACAGGATAAAATAATGCACATAGTCAGAATAAAACAACAAAATACAATAAAATTTTAGGACAAGATGCCAGATCCGCTCCACAGAACATGATAAAACATGGTCAGGATAAAGGATTTACTATGAAAAAGCCTTCCTGTAAAGTAAGTAAGTTTTAAGAAGTGATTTAAAAGAAGGCAGTGAGTTTGCTAGCCTAATTTCCTCAGGTATATGCTGAATGAGGTTTTGATCAAGTTGTTCAATGCCCTTTGCGTTTGGGTGCAGGCCATCCTATTTGTAGAGGTCATGTCTGGTCCAGAAACAGTCAAAGTTCATAATAAAACCATGCCCAGTTGCAATGCAGAAGGTTTTCAGAGATACATGCAGATTTAAAGGACTCAAAAGTCTCTATTGTCTGGCAGCAGCAGGCAGGTTATTACACAAGAACGGGGCCTGATAGGAAAAGGCCCTGCCACCAGCTGACTTCTTTTAAACTTTGGGTACACACAGGAGCCCTGTATTTTGACAGCAAGGAACTCAAGATAGAATGCATGGTTTAAGGAGATCAGACAGGTATGATGGAGCGAGCCCATTTAGGATTTTATTAGTCAGTAGAAGCCCCTTGAAGTCTGATCTAACATGGATAGGAAGCCAATTAAGGGAGGCAAGAATTGGTGTAATATGGTCAAATTTTCTAGATTTAGTTAGGATTTTAGCTGCAGCATTTTGAACACCATTGTGTCTGGTTGTTTTGGAGTACATTGCTCTGTAGTGCCTACCAGAGGGGAAGAGTTGGAGCACATCATGACCAGGGTGTGATGGGTCTGCAGTGATGTTGCCTGCGAGTTTCCTAATTCTGGAGATGTATAAGTCCTTAATGGAGAGTAGGTTGGCATCAATGATTTTCTCTGCAGTCCTGACTGTCCATTGTATTCACCTCATGTCCAGTTTTGTGGTCGATCCAAACTGGACAGTGATGGATGTGCAGAGAACAGACTGGATTACTGCAGAGTTGTACTGAATCAGCAGCTCCTGAGGCAGGTTGAACTTCCTGAGCTCATGGAGAATGTACATCCTTGACTGAGTCTTTTTAGTGATTATGTCTGTGTTGAATGCCAACCTTAGATCCTGGGAGGTTGGTTTCTGGGATTTAGGATCCACAATCTACAGCAGACACAATGCTGTTGAGTATGGTGAGGAGGGCAGTGTTGAGGGGCTCCTGGTGAAATCTACTGTCACCTCCACAGTTTTGAGCATGTCCAGCTTCAGGTTGTTATGACCGTACCAGAGGGCCAGCTGTTCAACCTCCCATCTGTATGCACTCGTCACCATCCTGGATGAGGCCGATGATCATTGTGTCATCTGCAAACTTCAGTAGATGGGTCTCCTGAAATGTAGTCATTTGTATAGAGGGAGATGAGCAGATGGGACAGTGCACATCCCAGGGGGTACCAGTGCTTATTGTCCGGGGGATGGATGTGACTTTCCCCAGCTTTACCTTCTGTCTCCTGTCTGTCAGGAAGTTTTTGATCCACTGAGAGATGGGGGGCTGGTACAGAGAGCTGGGTGAGTTTGGAGTGGAGAATGTCTGGGATGACCGAGTTGAATGCTGATCTGAAGTCCACAAACAGGACCCTTGTATCTGTCCCTGGGGTGTCAAGATGTTGCAAGATGTAGTGCAGTCCCACAACGACTGCATCATCCACTGACTTGTTTGCCTAGTAGGCAAACTACAGGGGGTCCAGTAGGAGATCTGTGATGAGATTCAGGTGGGCCAACAGTCTTTTAGAGGATTTCATGACCGCAGACATCAGGGTGAGGGGCCTGTAGTGCTTTAATCCTGAGATCCAGGGTTTTTTGGGGACTGGTGCGATAGTGGAGCTTTTGAAGCGGGTGGGGACTTCACAGAGCTTCAGTGATCTGTTGAAGATTAGTGTGATGATGGGGGCCAGCTGTTCAGCACAGCCTTTCAGGCAGGAGGGAGAAGGCACCATCTGGGGCTGGTGCCTTCCTGAGCTCCTGTCTTTGGAAGAGCTGACACTCATGCTCTTCAAAGATCCCGAGCGCAGGTGGGTGGGGGGGGGGGGTAATTGGGTATGGGTGAGGGGCTGGCTGGGGGTGCAGTTGGTTGTGTGATGTGGCTGGAGAAGGTGAAGGTATGAGAGTGGGCTTATCAAACCTGCAATAAAACACATTCAGGTCATCAGCCAGTTCATGGATCTCTGCAATTTGGGGGGGAAGGTCTCCTGTATTTGGTGATGTTCTACAGGCCTCTCCACGTAGACGCAGGATTGTCAGCTGAAAATCTGTTTTTCAGCTTTTCAGTGTAGCCCCTTTTGGCTACTCTGATCTCCTTTCTCAGCATGTTTCTGGCTTTATTGTACAGGATCGTATCTCCATTCCTGTAGGCCTCCTCCTTTGGCCTGACAAAACTGCTTGAGTTTTGCTGTGAACCACTGCTTATTGTTATTGAAGGTGCGGAAAGCTTTGGTGGGCACAAACATGTCCTCACAAAAGCTGATGTCACAGTGTCAGTAATTTTTGCAGGTCTGTAGTTGCAGCCTCGAAAACACTCAAATCAGTATAGTCAAAGCAGGCCTGAAGCTCCAGTTTGGACTTTGTGGTCCATCTCCACACACTTTTAACCACATGCTTTGCAGATTTTAGTTTCTGCCTGTAGGTTGGGAGAAAATGAACCATGCAGTGATCAGAGAGGCCCAGGGATGCATGGAGAACGGAGCGATAGGCTTCCCTTAATATTGCATAGCACTGATCCAGAGTATTTTTGTCCCTGGTAGGACACTTAACGTGCTGTCTGTATTTTGGCAGTTCATGGCTGAGGTTTGCTCTGTTAAAATCCCCTAGGATAATCAGAAGGGAGTCTGGATGTTTGTGCTCCATGTTTATTATCTGGTCAGACAGGTGTTGTAACGCCTCACTAACACAAGCCTAGAGTGGAATATAGACACCAGTCAGAATAAATAATGAAAACTCCTGTGGTGAATCAAATTGTTTACAGTCAATGAAAATGGTCTCTAAGTGAGGGCTGCATGATTTCATCAACACTGTGACATCTATTAACCAACCTCCATTGATATAGAAGCAGATTCCGCCCCCCCCCCCCCGTTTTTCCCTGTTAGCTCCATTTCATGGTCTGCCCAGAGAAGTTGGAAGTGCAGCAGATGGAGTGAGCTGCCTGGAATATGCTCCAGCAAGCCAGTTTTCACTGAAGCATAGGGCAGCAGATCTGGAAAACTCCATGTTTGTTCTGTAGAGGAACAGTAGTTCGTCCATCTTGTTGGCTGGAGAGCGGATATTCATCAGGTGGATTGACGGGAGCGAAGTTCAAAATCCCTGCTGTTGCTGTGTAACGAGCGCCCCGGCCGGCTCGCTTCCCCCATCATCAGCTCTGGTAAAGCCCAAGCAGAGCTGTTACTCCTCCAATTAAAAGCTCGGTAAAACTTTCCCGTCCAGTGAAAAACGGTAAAAAAAAAAGTTCAATTAGTGGATAGTCGGAGATTTTAAAGTTAATCTCTGCTGAATTTGATCAGAGTGTGAGAGCCGGAAACTAGGCAAATAAACAAAAACAGGAAAAGCACTAGAAAGCGCAGAACCGAGGCTGCCATCTGCAGTAACATCTTGCTGATGCCAGTTCTTTTGCACGCTGACTATTGGACTACCTGGCTGTCATCGTACGAGTAAGTCAAGTAAGACTTGACTTTTACAGAATGCCACTTTCTAAGACTTGACTTGTACTGCCTGTGAGTAGGTCAACAAGTGCTAACTGCTTTGCACCTAGCTATGGAAAAGCCTTCTTTCTAATTCACTCTTGGAAAACAGAAGGTTTTGGCTGACCTTTGCTGGCTCAACTGAAAGATAGGACAGGCTGTGAACTATGCTTTTGCAGATTTTGTGTTCCCTTGTTTCAGACTGTCACCATGGAAATTGAGTTATTCTGGTAGAGTGAAGCCTCAATGCAAAATACAGGGTCAATAATTTATCACAGACGATGCTCCGGGCTTTTATGCAGCTTTGCTCCCTGAGAGGTGAAAGTGAGTCTTCTCCAAACCACTGTGCACAGTGCCATCTCGTGGAAAATAGAAAAACTACAGTTCTCTCAGGTTAAAATATGAAAAACTGAATCTGTGGTTCTGCTGGCCTACTACAAAAATATGTGCGTCACATTGACACACACATTATATACACATCTTTACACATTCAGATACAATACAGTAGTAGTTTCATCATGAAAGTATCATCATAACCATCAACTGTAGTTGAACGATGATGATGACGAAGTTTAAACTGAAGTACATCAAAAATGCTTTGTAATGTAGACGCATTCCTTACATAAGTGCTATATGTACTTTGTGCTACATATTTCTAAATTAATAGCAAACCTAAAAACAGCCATTGTTACTGCCTAAGCCTGGAGGGCAGAGTCAAAACAACAGGCAAAAAAGAAGGCACGTTCCCACACAAGTTAGAGACGTCTCATCATCCACCAGCTCCATTTTTGGATTCCCTATCAAAGAACGGCTGACCTATGAGCTAGTACTTCCTCTGATTGTTACCGTCTGCATCAGCCAGAACCTCCACCCCCCCCCCCATCTTCTCCTGCCTCTCTTGTTGTAGGGGTCAATCAAGCCTGCAGCGCGAGTTGTATGGATGGTAAGAGAGGCCAAGAGAGTAGACAGTGAAAAACAGAACGGGAGAGAGAGAGCAGAATAGAGGAGCTAGGGAAAGAGTGGAAATCAGAGAAATTGTGACAGCGAATGAGATTTAAATCAAAATGTAAGTGTAAGCAGGGAAAGAGAGATGGCAGTGGAAGTCAGAGAGCCAGCGAGGGTTGAAGAGAGTGAAAGAGAGGACGAGAGAGTAAGAAAGGGAAAAAATCTATAATTACTTGAAATATGTCCCAGCCAACCATGTGATCTCAGCCACTTTCTTTCCCCTCATGGAACCTGGCATCCCACTGTGATGCCTGGCCTTGCGTTGACCAGCAATTGGTTCTTGACAAGTTTTGTGACGAACAGATAAACACTGTGTAAGAGTGGATTATATGTTGGTTTTAAATCTAAAAATATAAATAAATAAATCCAAAAAGTCTTTTGGACTAGACGAAAGGCCTTGTAAAGTCCATCACTGCAGTGTTGTAGTGACTGCAGACATGCTGTTCCTATAAAAAGCACAGAAGAATATTTCTTGTGTTCAGCTTTGGATCCTGGTTACTCTTCCAGAGCTTCAGATGAGACATTCCTCTCCAGGTTATCTGTGTAGCTGTGTGAGCGTTGCCGATAGAAAACAATGGTGTCTTCACATTCTTGGAATACCCCAGTGTGTTCACCTTGGATTCAAAAACATAGTCTAAACTGTTCATCATTACATCTTTTTTTGCTTCTCTACTTCAAAGAGCTTTTCTCCTCCACAAGAGAAATAGAAGAAAACCACAAAACATTTTTCTACATTAGATAACCACCGTCCTGGCACCTGGGTGTGTGGCAGCAGTGAAACCACAAGTGAAAAGCTGGAAATTGTGTCAAATGACAAAAGCAGCAGCGCATTCACATCTGTTTAGAAAGCTAATGCATGTGTGGAGCTGTATTGCTACGCATGGCACGCAGCTTCATGCAGCTTCAGCGAAGTGGAGGCAGCTCCGCACGGAACATCACTTTGTGATAATAGAAGATGTGGGAACGTGACAGGCTGACGTCTCCCCCTGCTGTCTGGGCTCTGCATGCGGCGCATGCCGTCAGTCTTAGCTGAGCTCTGTGACTGGTAGTCTGGGACCCTGACCTCAGAGCCCTGTGAAGAAGTCTGGCACCCTGACCTCAGAGACCCCCATGAGAAGGTCTGGCACCCTGACCTCAGAAACCCCCGTGAGAAGTACGTTCAAAGCTTTAAGAGAAGATGGCTTGACATGACAGAAAAGAATGGGTTACGATACTTTGGACAGTTTAGTGTGTGGAAGGAGCTCAATATAAAAGTTACGCCAGACACTTGCAATCGTAACAACAGTGCTACTATTCCACAACTTCTAACCGTGAGATTCTGCATGATAATAATATGACTAAACATGACCAGTTAGCGCTGCTTGACTTCATGTTTATTGAGCCTCCAGTTATTTACAAATTGTCCCTAATCTCCTCGCTATTGATAATAATTAAAGGGAAAAAAAACACTCACAAGTAAACAAATAACAAACAAACTAAATGTATGGGAAGATAAGAACTGACTGAAAATGTGTGACGGGGTGAAAGTGAGTTTATTTTCTATGGCTGAATCAAGCCAGAAGTTCTCCATTGCAGCCAACGTGAAATAGCCCGCAAAAACTGGAGAGGTTTGAGATTTTTGAAAACAAATGTCGAAAGATTTGAAACGCAATAATAGTGAATCGAACGCAAGAACGACCAAGGCGGTCATTTTGACCGTTTTGGATTTCAAAATTTAATAACTAGGTGAAAAAAAGATAGACATTCCGCTGAATGCTTGCATTAAAATGAGTTTCAGATCAATTGCACAAAAAAGTTATAAGATCTACCTAAAACGACCATGAGCAACACGACCGCACGTAATTTGCGCATCTTCGTGCGCGTCATGTCACTATTTATGACGTTTGTTGTTCGCGCCATTTTCTTCGCGACGTTCAGGTCTTTTTTCTTTTTACATTTCACATTTTATAGGCCTTGTTACGTTTGTTAGATTAGCAATATGTGATTTGTTTTTCAGGTATTATTGCCAACATGTCTCGGTATAGCCGCCGTTACCATGACTACCACCGAGGCGCCGCAGTATTTACAGGCGTTGGACAGCGGCCATTTTAAATTGTTCGAAAAATAGTATTAAAGTTGTTAAAATGTTAATTTTGGTGTCATATAGTTTCTTAACTGACAAACTAACATATGTAATGCATTAATATCGCAATTGGGTGTTTATCTTGACAGAATATAGAGTCTAAAAACCGCGCCCATGGTCATTTTAGGTAGGTTTAGGCTTAGTCAGGATGCCTCTGAGGTGAAATTCTTATGAACGTCCAACGCAATAAAATGATATGTAATGTTATATGTTTATGTGTGTTTGATCAGCTGTGTTGTGTGTACACACACACACACACACACACACACACACACACACACACACACACACACACACACACACACACACACACACAAACATGTAAATATTGAGCCACATAAAGTTAAATAAATCAGCTTGATGTCATGGGTTTGTGATCTGGGTCATCGGGGCTCTCGCATCCCGATTGGTGTTTCAGTTCGCCTGTGCCCGTGTGCCTGAGTGACCCTGAATGCCCCGCTTCACTCACCTGTTCCCCTCTCTCCGAATGGCTGTACGGGTCCTGCGCACCTGCGCCCAATCTCCCTGATTTGCCCCCCCCCCTCCCGAGTATATATGCCCCTTGGTTGCTGGGGCTCTTCGTCGGTTCGTCTCGCTCACTCACGGAGACTCTTGCACGCCAGGTCGCCACGTCATTCTGTGAGCGTCCCCGCCGTCTGTTCCTGCCGTCTGTTCCTGCTGATTGTAAGCGTTTGTGCTATTAAAGCTTGGTTCAAGCCCAGCCTGACCTTGCCGTCCTGCATTCGGGTCCTCTCCTGCGCTCACCGTGACACTGATGCACTATTAATTCTCCTCTAACTGTACATTTTCCTTTCGGCTATATTTAGTTGCCAGTGCCAATAAATACAAGTCGGGTGTACAAAGGAGATGTTTGCAGTCAAAACAAGAAGTCCACATGAGCAGTCTGGTCCACAGTCTGGTCCACAGTCTGGTCCACAGTGAAAAGACTGTGCACACAGAAACCCTGCACTAATCAGCAAGATGCAAATACACTTTAAATATATGTTAAATATATGTTACAGCATGCTGCTGCTGCATTTCCATCTCAGCATGTGTGATCCAGTCTGCCTGGCTGGAAATGCCAACTGTGCTGTGTGTGTGTGTGTGTGTGTGTGTGTGTGTGTGTGTGTGTGTGTGTGTGTGTGTGTGTGTGTGTGTGTGTGTGTGTGTGTGTGTGTGAGTGAGAGATAATGATATTGTGGCATAGCTTTGTGACAGTTTAACACTGTATACATTAAAATTTAATTCAGCATAAGAAAATAAAGTAAGCATTAGCATGTTTGTGTGTATGCTCATGTGTTTATCAATTCCAGCCACACACACACACACACACACACACTGCCCAAAATAAGTCCACTTGAGAATGTACACAAACACATCTCTCCCATGCAGCACCGGCTGTCTGAAGCAGAAGCAGTTGTAAGAAAGATGACATGTAATAACAGGTAATAACAGGTAATAACATGGAAGCCACACCTGACTTGACATGGGTGCGTGGGTGTGTACTTTGTGCATCCTTGACCTTGTGCCCAGTGCCTCTTTCAACATATGAAAGCAAAAAAAAAATCACAGCTCCATTCTCACTCCACAAGGGAGAGACAACACACACACACACACACACACACACACACACACACACACACACACACACACACACACACACACACACACACACACACACACTAGTTTCGTGGCTCTCTCAGTGTACTTATAACAACAATCTCAGGAATCAGGAACACTTTATTTGTCGTTTCTCCCAGCCCACAGCAGCGCAACACAAAGACAAAAACGCATATCCGAACTACAAGAACACACATACTAACACATATATCTAAACTAACACATGTATCCAAACTATACAACAACAAAAAAATCACTGTCCAAGGGAACGAACACCAGCCAGGATGACTGTCGGAACTGCCGGTGTGCATGGGCTAGCAGTTAGCTTAGCCTGCCCCGCTTCCGCGTCCTGTCAGACCGCCCTCGGTGTTTCCTCTTCGGGCACAGCCCCGGGCAGGGCCGTGGTCCCTGGGCCCACAAGACGTGGCAGACCAAGTTCTCCCAGCCGATCCAGCGCCAGCTCTCCCAGCCATCAAACGAAGAGAGAACTTAAACGCAGACGTGGACAAGGCACCGCATGGAAGGCACTGGGTGAGGCCGCCGCAAACGTGAATTCGCGCCGCCATCTTCCCACACCGGGAGCGGAATTTTCAGATGTATACCCAAGGATACAGGTGAAACAAGAGGTGATGAAGTGCCGTGGGGCAGAGAATATATCAGCGATGCTGAAATTGATGCTAGCAGGTTACTTGCATACATGCCTGAGGTAGATGGACATAACAGCGTACCAGTATACGTACAATGTACGGTACAGTATATACAAAATGGTTGGATTTACCCCCTGGGACTTACCCTCTTAATCAAAATATTATTTCCAATAGCAATTAACGCAAGAGCAGTGGAATAACCCAGGAGAGCAAATAGACGTTCCCTTGACAGCTGCCCTGGCTGACACTCCATCTCTCCTCTCTGCACCTCCTGCCCTCTGGGAGGTAGAAGACCCCTGGAGAGCACTGCAGCAGGGGACAGGGTGAATGGCTGCCTTGTTAGCCGTTTTTTTTTTCAGGGTGGGGCAGGGGGCTTTGGACTCCCCTCTCTGCCCTCAAGAGCTCTGAAGCACCCGCCAAGGATGTGGATGGCAAAGGCACTGTTTCCACCTGCGTAGGTGGTGTGATGTGTGGTCCCTCTTCTGCTGCTCGTCAAAGGAAGCTTCCCACGTTCAATGCCGCACCTGGATGGTATTAGCAAATGCTAGAGAGTGTTGAAGAGGACTGCCGCCATTGACGAAGGATGGTGTTACATCCTCCTTCTTTCTTTCTTTCTTTCTTTCTTTCTTTCTTTCTTTCTTTCTTTCTTTCTTTCTCCTTCTTCTGCTTTTTGTTTGGTTTCATTTTTCAGTTATGCATTTTTTATTATTTGAAATACTGAAACCCAAATCTTTATATTAACTCGAAGATTCTAGACTCATTGTACAATGTAAGATTACCAAGTGAGATGTGAAATTGAAGCCATGTCAGCTCGTGTCACTCTGCCAGCTTTGAGCTCGGGGTTATTTATGTGAGATTTCCGTGTATTCTCCAGGAGGATGCTAGCAGCTGAACTCAGCAGATTCTGTCACTAACACGTTTACCATCGGCGTGCCAGGTCAGCTTATAGAGAGGTACAAGGCAGTGATTGGCGTCATAGATCTAAGAGGGTTTTGTCAAGTGCACTCTGAAAAGCATCCGTCCATCCATCCATTATCAGAACCGCTTATCCTGCTCTAAGGGTCGCGGGAATGCTGGAGCCTATCCCAGCAGTCATTGGGCGGCAGGCGGGGAGACACCCTGGACAGGCCGCCAGGCCATCACACACACACACATCTAGGGACAATCTAGTACGGCCGATTCACCTGACCTACGTGTCTTAGGACTATGGGAGGAAACCGGAGCACCCGGAGGAAACACACACAGAGGACGACTCCCAAGGTTGGACTACCCCGGGGCTGCAACCCAGAACCTTCTTGCTGCGAGACGATCGCGCTAACCACTGTGCCACCGTGCCGCCAAAAACATGTACTCACGAAATCAGTAGACACAGAGTAACACAAGCATGCAGTGCAAATCACATATGCTTGTATGTATGGACTGCCTAAGTACATGTTCAGGTACACACAGAAAACGATAAACCCACAAGCTCTGTCTGTCTGTCTGTCTGTCTGTCTGTCTGTCTGTCTGTCTGTCTGTCTGTCTGTCTGTCTGTCTGTCTCTCTCACACACAAACACCCTTGAGGGAAATAGCAGGCTGTAAGCTTGTTCCAATGCATGGTGCTTAGATATAAAGATGAACACACACACACACACACACACACACACACACACACACACACACACTGCAGGGATTAAAGTTCGCCGTCGCTACGATGGATTTCTGTCAGTTGGATTCCAGAGAGGCCATGTGTGAGATGATCAGTGCAGGTTTTCCTTATAATATTACATGCCAAAGCATTTTTTGTGCTGCTCCAGAAACCAAATTAACAGAAAAAAATCTTTGCTGAGAGTTCTCTACCAAAGGACACCTTATTGACCCTAATATAAGGGGGAAAAATCTGAAACTTAGGTTTAAAAAATTGGGGTTGTCTTATATTTCAGGACTAAACAATTACATGTTAATTCATTCCAACAGATATCATTTTTGAATGGAGAGAGTACCAGAGTAACTACAGTATTTTACAGAGAGTTGCATTATGGGTTATTTGTAGTCTTAATTTTGCTAAGCCAGTGAGTGAATCAACTAAGCTCAGAGCTGCGAAAAAACCTACTCTAGCTTCGCAAGACAGAGACAATGCAGCAAAAACAGAGAAGCGTCAACAGAGGAAAGCCTTTTTTAACAACCCCTTCCATTTCACAGCTGACCTCATCGGAAAGCCTAAAAGTGGGAGACTGATATTTTCTAAAGAAGAAGTGGAGAATAGTGTAGCAGCAGCACATGGCGACCCCAGTAGAGACATTCGATTGGAAGACGGTCCTTTCTAGTTGCCAACACTCAAGCCACGCACCCCTTGAAGTAAGGGCAGTAGTGGAAAAAGCTCGAGCAGGATCTGCTCCAGGACCATCTGGCACCACTTACAAGATCTACAAAAACTGTTCACGGCTACTGAAGAGGCTATCGACGTTTTTGCAGACACTCTGGAAGAAAAAAAATAAAATAAAAACAGGATCCCGGCTCTGAACACTTGCTGAAGGCTGCTTTGTCCCTAAAGAACTGAACTCGGTAGGACTTGACCAGTTTCGAGAGATCTCCCTGCTAGACGTTGAAGGGAAAATAATCTGGTCCATCATTGCTAAAAGACTAACATCGTATCTACTCGCCAATGTGTACATTGACACAAGTGTCCAGAAACGAGGAGTCCCAGGGAACTCAGGATGTCTGGAGCATACATCCGTGATCAGCCAGGTCATCGGAGAAGCAAAGAGCAACAACAATGCACTCAAGTCATATGGTTAGACCTCGCCAAAGCCTACTCAAGCGTACCTCACCAGCTGACCCAAAATGCATTGGAGTACTACCAAGTACCATCAGAGGTAGTCAAGATTGTGATGTCACACATGGATTCGCTGAAAATGAGGTTCACCATGGGAAATTTCACCACCAAATGGCAGAGGCTTGGGATGGGCATCATGGCAGGATACACAATATTGGTGGTCACGTTTGTGGCTGCTATGAACCTACTACTAAACAAAGGAGAAGTGCTTTGTACAGGGCTAAAAGTGGATGATGGAATAAGACATCCGGCCTACAGAGTATTCATGGATGATATTACTGTGACAACTCCATCAATCCAAGGAACACAGTGGATCCTAAGCTCGCTGATGGGACCGTCCTCATCCTGCCCTTCCCGCACAAGGTTTTCCCTATCCAAGCAATTAGTTCGTGCGTTCCAATGTTCGAGCGCTTTTTATTAAGCCCAGGGTTTTTAATGAACACCATGGGCCATCATGACTGCTTATTAGAGGTGGCCTAATCAGTGTGTGGGAGAATGAAAAGGATTCAGTTTTTACAGTGGGAATGAGGGCAGTTAAGAATTGTTTATAATGTTACCCAAAATAAAAAAAATAACTAGCTCAAAACTGAAATGTATGTTCCCTAAAATTGCCAAATGCTAACACAATCTGGTCTTGCCTTCAGTGTTTTAATAGTTTTCCTGGCCTTCTTTGGGTCTGACTTCCCTTACTGCCCTTACCGGAGTGTATTTAAAATCCAGCCACTGAAACTAGGTACAGCAACCACCAACATGTGCAGACATGTGCAAGTTACCACAATTCTACATGACAGAGTTTCAGTCGAGCTTTGTCAGCGGTCACACCAGTTAAAACCCTATAAGATGTTGTTTGATCCCCTCGCTATTGACTTCCAACCAGCAGCACTCATCTTTACTTTCAGAGTCCCCTTCATGCCAAATCTGCAGTGATGTCAGCCTCTATTGGCATCTGAGTCCTATGGGGCCACTGCAGCACACTACCTTGAGAATGTCAGCAGAGTCAGCCCCTGTTGGCATTGATCTCCGGGTAATCTTCTGTCTCCCCTGAGCACTGAGGCACTGTCTAAGAGCGATTAAAGAGTCCCTCATGGAAGCCTCCTGACCAGACTGCCGCAGCCCGCAGCTACCAACCCCCACTACTGTCAGCATCAGTATCACTCTGCATCAGCAACCACACTGCTCTGTGGTCTCTCTCTCTCTCTCTCTCTCTCTCTCTGATTCCCATAAACAGACCTTTGGATGTCTATGTCATCTGAATAGCAGTAGTTGTTTTTCTATTGAGCCTCTAGTGGGAAGAAAGTAATTGTTATTCAGTAGGAAGTGATTGTTATTCACTTGGTATATGCCCAGTATATTGAAGAAATTTTCATTCAGTTAATGAATGTCTGTCTGTCTGTCTGTCTGTCTGTCTGTCTGTCTGTCTGTCTGTGTCGGTCCGTCTGTAAACACTGCTGTCATCAATACCCCAATTACAGCTTGCAGCTGAACTCTACTAAATCTCCAGTCTGCACGACCACTCCCACCATCACCATCCTACTTCTACCTGAACCTGCTGAAGGTTGCAGTGATGCTGAAATTAACATCCTTGTCATGAACGTCTCCATCATTCTCATTCATGAGTGCACCATCTTTAGAACCACTAAACTGACTGGTCCAAACTATGGTATTTACTCAACTTGAATTATCGTTACTGTTTGTTTAAGCCAATCCAAGAAAAAGTATGTGAATAAAAATGGTGATTTTTTTTTTGTTGAAGGTTTCAAAATCGATCTAGTTTGAAGTATTTGGTTTGCCATTCATAACAACAACAAAGTGAGTATCAATAAGCTAATCATACTTTAAATCGAGCTCATTTGTCTATGCAGAAATACATTTTCGTTATGTAGCAATATGATTTAAAAATGTCCCCTGGTAGTACACGGATTTTCAGATGCTCAGAAGTGGGGTATCAGGGACCTCATGTATCAATCATTACTATGGGCAGATTAGTTCTTACACACCCATGGAATGTTTTACCCCTCAAGATTGTCTGACAGTCAGTAGCAAAGTATGATGGTTATTTGTAATTCCTTTCTCCTAACATCTACTGTCTACCCCTCTCAAACGAGCGATCAGCCAGGCCTGCAAAGACATCAGTGTTAGCCCGTCGGTGTCTAAATTCAGGGGTTAACCAGTTCTACACTGGGCTCTGAGACAACTTCAGGGCTAGAAAAATCCCATGGGTGTGTAAGAACAAATTTGCCCATCGTAACGATTGATACATGAGGCCCCAGGCCAGCAGACAGAAGGATTCACATATGTTTTCATGAAAATAACGGTTTTATTTACCCAAAAGCTTCAAAAAAAAGATAACATAATATCCAGCAAAAGTTCAGGGTCTAAAAAAAGGTAATAAAACACAACATTGTTCAACCAAGCTACAACTTAACAAGGACTGAACTGAACAAACTCACCAAATCAAATGTGCTGCTGCTGCTGCTGCTGCTTCTTTGTCTCCTCCTTCTTCTTCGTCGTCTTCTTCTTCTTCTTTTTTTACTTTCTTCTTTCTTCTTATTGTATTTAATGGCGGTTGGCAACTAGCTTTTAAGGCGTATTACTGCCACCTACCAATGACGCGCAGGGGAAGGTTTTATACTTCGTGATCCGCCCAATCACACAGGGGGTGAACAAAAGCCACATATCAGAATAACTGCAAAACACACACACACACACACAAACCATCTGGCTCATAAGTCCAGTAAGTTTAGTAGGAAACCTAATAACTACACAGACTATATATAATTTTAGTAAACTACAAAATCAGGAATTAAGTTACCCTCCTAAAGCCCCCCCCCCCCCAGTATGGCATGACTTGGTAAATGCTGGAGCCGACTTCCGGTATTTAGCAGCGCTTCCAACCGCATCAACACGGTAACTCGAACAAAGAAACTACATAGTGTAACGTGCATGGATAAGAAGACACGCTGGCCGCTGGCCGGCGGGTCGGACCCTTTAGTCGAGCGGTTAGCGATGTCTCCTGCGGTGCGGGCGATACGGGTTCGCTTCCCGGCCGCGGCAGTTCCTGTGGTTGCGTTGTCCCCCGAATTCGCTACAATATTAACACAGTTCATACGAAACTTAACAGCAATGATGACATCACAAAGTTACTAAATGTGTGCACCCAAATAGAAGCTAGTGTCTTGTCAACATGTATATGAATGGGCGTCCGGTCTATTCCGTTTCCTATCAACACGAGAATCTCCGGCTTGGTCGGGCGTCCCTACAGACACAATTGGCCATGTCTGCGGGTGGGAAGCCGGATGTGGGTATTTGTCCTGATCGCTGCATTAGCGCCTCCTCTGGTCGGTCGGAGCGCCTGTTCGGGGGGGGGGTAGCGTGATCCTCCCACGCGCTACGTCCCCCTGGCGAAACTCCTCACTGTCAGGTGAAAAGAAGCAGATGGCGACTCCACATGTATTGGAGGAGGTGGTGGTAGTCTGCAGCCCTCCACGGATCGGCAGAGGGGGTGGAGCAGCGGCTCGGAAGAGTGGGGTATTTGGCCAAATACAATTGGGGAGAAAAACGGGGAAAAAAAAACCCCAAAACAAAACAAACAAAAATAAAAACAAAAAACATGCTAATAACTTGAAATGATAAATGGAAAATGCGTAGCCTGGTTTTCTGTGTGTGACTATAGATTAAACTAGTCTAACTAAAACAGAAACCAATTATTTTAGTGATGTAGGTGTGGATCGGCCCTGTGGTGGACTGGCGGCCTGTCCAGGGTGTCTCCCCTTCTGCCGCCCAATGACTGCTGGGATAGCCTCCAGCATCCCCTCGACCCTGACACCAGGATAAGCGGTTTGGATAATGGATGGATGGATGTAGGTGTGGAAATGTTTGTTACCGACATGTATTGTGAGGACTTAGCTGTGGCCGTAACATGGCTATTCAAAAAACTCAACTCAGGCACAGTGAAAAGAGGTCTTAAAAGTACAGCGGATTCCAAGAACCATTAGGTTGTGTTCTGTTTCTGCAGACATCCAGAACCTAATGGTGCTAGGGTCCACTGCATGGCACGTGTGCTCTATTTTACTTCCTCTTTATGAATGCCAGAATAATACTTTTTTTTATTTAGAATTGTAGTACTGATTACAATTTTAAAAGATTATTTTCAAAAAACATTTGCCTTTGAGCATAGGGTGAAGTGGAGACGATGTTTAAAAGGAAAGTTTTTGAGTTCTACATTCACCGGCCACTTTATTAGGCACACCTGTCCAACTGCTCGTTAACGCAAATTTCTAATCAGCCAATCACATGGCAGCAACTCAATGCATTTAGGCATGTAGACATGGTCAAGACGATCTGCTGCAGTTCAAACCGAGCATCAGAAAGGGGGAGAAAGGTGATTTAAGTGACTTTGAATGTGGCATGGTTGTTGGTGCCAGACGGGCTGGTCTGAGTATTTCAGAAACTGCTGATCTACTGGGATTTTCATGCACAACCATCTCTAGGGTTTACAGAGAATGGTCCGAAAAAGAGAAAATATCCAGTGAGCGGCAGTTCTGTGGGCGAAAATGCCTTGTTGATGCCAGAGGTCAGAGGAGAATGGCCAGACTGGTTCGAGCTGACAGAAAGGCAACAGTAACTCAAATAACCACTCATTACAACCGAGGTATGCAGAAGAGCATCTCTGAACGCACAACACGTCGAACCTTGAGGCAGATGGGCTCCAGCAGCAGAAGACCACACCGGGTGCCACTCCTGTCAGCTAAGAACAGGAAACTGAGGCTACAATTCGCACAGGCTCACCAAAATTGGACAATAGAAGATTGGAAAAACGTTGCCTGGTCTGATGAGTCTCGATTTCTGCTGCGACATTCGGATGGTAGGGTCAGAATTTGGCGTCAACAACATGAAAGCATGGATCCATCCTGCCTTGTATCAACGGTTCAGGCCGGTGGTGGTGGTGTAATGGTGTGGGGGATATTTTCTTGGCACACTTTGGGCCCCTTAGTACCAATTGAGCATCGTGTCAACGCCACAGCCTACCTGAGTATTGTTGCTGACCATGTCCATCCCTTTATGACCACAGTGTTCCCATCTTCTGATGGCTACTTCCAGCAGGATAACGCGCCATGTCATAAAGCTCGAATCATCTCAGACTGGTTTCTTGAACATTACAATGAGTTCACTGTACTCAGATGGCATCCACAGTCACCAGATCTCACTCCAATAGAGCACCTTTGGGATGTGGTGGACCGGGAGATTCGCATCATGGATGTGCAGCCGACAAATCTGCAGCAACTGCGTGATGCTATCATGTCAATATGGACCAAACCCTCTGAGGAATGTTTCCAGTACCTTGTTGAATCTATGCCACGAAGGATTAAGGCAGTTCTGTAGGCAAAAGGGGGTCCAACCCGGTACTAGCAAGGTGTACCTAATAAAGTGGCCAGTGAGTGTATATTCTCCCTGCAGCTGTACATAGGTCATTATAATCTATAAGTGATTAGAGTTTGTGTCAATTTCAACTAATAAATATAGAAACATAAAACATGCATACCAAACCTCATAAAACATGAAATACATATAAAACCAGCAAACAAACATGACTGCCTCCTTCAATCACCCTGAAAACATGTCTTGAAATTGAAAAAAATCTCCTTGTGAGACATGACATTTGTGACCCTTCTATAAAAGCATAATAAGCACATCAATAAATGTATAATTAAGATAGGCAACACACCGAGAGTGTATAATTGTTGTCTTCAATTGTAGTTGGCAATATGTAGACATCTGAAAAAATGTCATATGTATAGGTGGTTTGTGTTAAAAGTGAGGGGGGTTAAAACAGCGTAGGATTAGGAGTTGGAACAGAATAGTTGAGGTTGTGATAGTGGTATGATGGGGCTTGGGTTAGGTCTGGGTGGGGTTGTGGATTTGGTGGGGAGGTTTCAATTAGGCAGAGAGATTGGGAAATAAGCTTAGTTTAGGCTGGTTAAATTTAGAGAGAAGGGTGGGTTTAGGGTTAGGATTTAGGTTTAGGGCTAGCAGCAGAGTTAAAGGGCCAATTCGCCGATTTTCAACATTATCTCTGTCTATCCGAATTTGGGATATAGTGTAAAAAACTTCTGCCGTTGTTGGCAATGTTCTCTGTGTCTCTGGGACATAGTTGACATCTGTTCTTCTTCCGGCACCAGTGTCGTAATTTGATGCGTCAGTGATGTAGTTGGTGACAAGGAAGAACTACAGTTTAAGTCCAGCTTGGATTTCTAGTCTCCACCTCCGGGGGTGTGCTTTAGATGTCACTCAAAAACAAAATTTCCTTGTTCTCCACCTTGCAAACTAGCTATGTTTCCAAAAGTGAAAATGGCACCCTAAAATGTGAGTGCAGAGGATCTTATGGACGAGAGTACATTTTACAGTGTTTCGGCGGACTCGGATATTCAACCGTATTCGTTTGAGCCAGAATATACAAGCTCAGAAATGTCTTTCTGCATGCTCATTTCTGCATGCAGAAATGCTGCAGAGAGAGGCCGAGGCTGCTGCTACATTAGCCGAGCAAGAGGATGTGTCCGGCGGGGACCATCCATATTCTGAGCTGCCAAGAGCAAGCAGCTACTGGTGGTGCCTTTGCTCAAATTGCCCTCTGATGCCAACAGAAACTGACTCACTCTGCTGCAATGAATTTCAGCATGGGCAGTTTTTGTTGGACGCTGACGCCGAAGCCAACCCCAAAACAGCCTGTGTATGCATTACTATGCATGAAAGTTTTACCCCTCACATGGACAGAGGTGTGTTGAATACTTCCTTCAGGATCCTGAAGATAAACTGGAAAAGACAACCAAGACCAGCAGGGCCGCGAGGGAAGAGGACCATTGAGTATTTTACCACCTGACTCTATGTTTTGGCCACCGAAGTAATAGTTATAGGCTAGTGTGGTGATACACGGCAACATTGGACAAGCAGTTTTCTCAACATGTTTGTACTGATTACATGGCAACCTCTTGTTACCCGGATAAATTCTATAGTATATTTTCCCGTCTCTCACTATAAATTTCCTTTGCCCTTACGTTATTTGTTGTTGTCACTTAGGTAACTTGCTAATACAATGACCACAATGAAAAACTGAAACCGGCACAGTTTGCAATTTGTTTAATATGCATGGCACTGCACATGTACCTGTGTTAGACCACCAGTTTCAGTCGTTATGCAACTGCGTTTATAAGGCTGGGGATATCCGCAGTCAGTTGAGACTGATGAAGTCACTTAGGTGAGTGATTAAACGTTTCTCTCACTAAACTTTATGTCCTGATGAACTGATTCAATTTTCTGGGAGTAGCTGCTAATGTATATGATCAGTACTTGCAGAGCTTCCTGATGAATAACCATCTTTCCTGTCTTTTGCTCTCTGCACACAATATCGTCTGGCAGCTTATCATTTTTTCTGTTGAGTGAGTGCTACAAGAGGGGAACCTTGGCAAAGCAAATCACATCGTCTTGCCTGCCTGTGTTGTACATCACATAAGAGTCAACATTCCTTCCACTGATGGTCAGTAGGAAAAGCTGACGTGAACGAAGCAACGGATGAGGTTTGACCATGTGATATGCAAGCCTTTTTGGGCACTTTTACCTTGAAGCATGCTGTGACTGATCTACACTTGGTATTGTCAAATTATGTGCAATATGCTAAACATTTATTTGAATATTGCAACCCAGCCACTGAAGATGCACAAGCCAGTGCATTCTTAGTACTGGTTCCAAGCCCAGATAAATGGGGAGGGTTGCTTCAGGAAGGGCATCCAGCATAAATCCTTTGCCAAATCAAATATGTGGATCATAAATCAAATTTCCATACTGGATTGGTCGAAGCCTGAGTTACCAACGACTGCCACTGGTACTGTTAACCAGTAGGGTGCTGGTGGAAACTATGCTACTGTTGGGTGAAAGAGAAGGAGAGGGGTAAGGCATGTCCAGAGGCAACGGGAGAGGAGGAAGGGTAGGAGTTTGGAGGTGAGAGTTGGAACTTTGAATGTTGGCACTAGAGTGGTAGAAGGGAGTAAGGCCAGATGCATCGGAGGTGGGTTCAAATTCTTCTAACATGGTGTGGATGGGAGGAGAAATTGGGTAGGGATAATTCTGAAGCAAGAATATGTCAAAAGTGTGTTGGAGGTAAATCGAGTGTCGCACAGAGTGATGAGTCTGAAGATGGAAGTCGAAGGTATATCGATGAATATTATCAACACATATGCCCCACAAGTTGGGTGTGAGATGAAAGAGAAAGAGGAATTCTGGAGTGAGTTCGCTGAAGTGGTAGAGCGTGTACCCAAGGAGGAGAAAGTGCTGATTGGAGCGGACTTCAATGGGCATGTTGGTGAAGGGAACAGGGGTGATGAGGTGGTGATGTGATGGGTAGGTATGGTGTCAAGGAGAGAAATGTGGAAGGACAGATGGTCGTGGATTTTGTGAAAAGGATGGAAATGGCTGTGGTGAATACATATTTCAAGAAGAGGGAGGAACACAGGGTGACGTATACGAGTGGAGGAAAGTGTACTCAGGTGGACTATATCTTATGCAGGAGACACGATCTGAAAAGGATGGGAGACTGCAAGGTGGTGACGGGGAGAACGTAGCTATGCAGCTTCAGATGGTGGTCTGTAGGATGACTTTGGAGATCAAGAAGAGGAAGAGAGTGAAGGCAAAGCCAAGGATCAAATGGTGGAAATCGAAGAAGGAAGACTGTTGTGTGGAGTTCAGGGAGGAGTTAAGATAGGTATTGGGTGGTAGTGAAGAGTTGCTGGATGGCTGAGCAACCACTGCAGAAATAGTGAAGGAGAGAGCTAGGAAGGTACTTGGTGTGTCATCTGGACAGAGGAAGGAAGACAAGGAGACTTGGTGGTGGAATGAGGGAGTACAGCAAAGTATAAAGAGGAAGGGGTCGGCAAAGCAGAAGTGGGATACGCAGAAAAATGAAGAAAGTAGACAGGAGTACAAGGAGATGCAGCATAAAGTGAAAAGAGTGGTGGCGAAGCCAAAGTAAAAGGCATATGGCGAGTTGTATGAGAGGTTGGACACTAAGGAAGGAGAAAAGGACTTGTACCGATTGGCTAGACAGAGGGATCGAGCTGCGAAGGATGTGCAGCAAGTTAGGGCGATCAAGGATAGAGATGGAAATGTGCTGACAAGCAAGGAGAGTGTGTTGAGAAGGTGAAAGGAATACTTTGAGGGGCTGATGAATGAATAAAATGAGAGAAAAGTTTGATTGATGTGGGGATAGTGAATCAGGAAGTGCAGTGGATTAGCAAGGAGGAAGTGAGGGAAGCTATGAAGAAGATAAAGAGTGGAGAGGCTCAACCTCGTTAAAAAAAACCAACAGGGTGGCTAACCCACTGGCTCTCTCTGGCCTTGAACTCCCTATTAGCTAACTCTCCATAGCACAAATCTGCCGTCCTCTCTCTCATGAAGTCGCAGTCATTCTCTGCGAAAAATGTAGCAATTTACACGCCCCCCTTTTACCTGCCCTGAGCAACTTCTCAGCCAATTACCCACTACGGTGGACACCTCCCTCAATAAAATCACTGCAAAGCAACACACATAACAAGACATTATACCCAGCATTACAGTATTATAAAATACTGACTTGAGAACATTTGTTACTTGAAGAAATTCAGATAAACAATAGCTATTATCTTAATTTATATGTTTTTTTCTTGCCAAGTCCAATTACTTTTAGATAATGACTTATAATAAAAAAAAATTAGATAAGCATTTATTACAAATAACTACACTAGTACCAAACATCAATTTACCTTTTTAAGTTAATTGAAGGTCTGCATTTCTCTATATCTGCAAATATGATTCAAGAAATGTTCTGTAGGGCTTGAAATAATGTGAACTTGTTAGTGTTGACAAAAGAAGACTCAAACATCCATTTAATTTATTTTCTTTATAGGTTGAATATTACTTTCGCAAATACATAGTATTTCTTTACAAATGTAAGAAAATGAAAACACAATTAACAGACTTCTTCCCATTCAATAAATATGATTGTAAATGCATAAAACAATTACACACAACACAGCTGAGGTAAAAATAAAACACTGAAATATTGTAACACCTTAACGTCTGTTGTTATATAAAAGCTGTACAGTAATAAAACAGTTTTTTTAATCATTATCAGTATTTCTCTACAAAAATAACCTTGCTAACTCTAAGAGAAGGGGCGAGAGAGAGAGAAAGAAGAGAGAGGGGGCGGGTTCAGCTCAAAGTTGCTCTACAGGTTGGAATTCTTTCCCACATCTTGGCTTTGCGTGACATCCCAGCATGTCCTCATCGAGAGGCGAGAAGAAGTGGCAGAACCTCCACAGAGCGCTACCTGTCCTCAACTGTCTCAACTGCCTTACTAAGAAATCCAAAGGCAGAAGGTGCTTTTAGTATGAAAAAGTTCTTTCTTGAGCTTCCAATCCTGTCTGGTCTGAGTGATTTTGTGGCCTTTGTTAGTTGAGGTTTGGATTAGCGCTGGACGTTTCATGACCCTTGACCCCATGAGCTATACAAACTAACAGCTACCGCAGGTGATTGTGATTTGAGACATAGAGACAGCTCAGTGTTCTTTCATTGATTAATTGAAATTTGAATGTTTGCTGGTGGCATTAAGACTTCCACGTTTGCAGTTTGAAAGCTTGTACAAGAAAAGTCTACACTTTGATTTTTGTGTATTAGGACTTTGGAGCCAAATTATAGTCTTATTGCTGATTTTCACAGACATTTCATTGATCCAGCTGATATACAGCGATTCAATAACCATTATTTTTTCAATGACCCCTACCATGCTGTTCACTGGTGTAAAATCAAAGGAAGATTGAAGATGAAAATGAGAGCAGATTAAATTTAAAAAAAAAAATCACAGCATGCAGCTTTAAAATATTCATGTTTCCTTTCAAATAGAGATACACTAGCCCAGCTGTTTAACTCAACAATCAATCAACACATATTGCAGTGTCACATCTCTAAGTTAAGGGGAATCTATTTCTTCACAGTAAAATTGAATGTCTAAACTTCTGCTAGACTCTCGACCCCACTACCTGTCCACTTGACCTGATACCATCCAACCTTCTACGGAACATTTCCCCCACACTTCACCCCACATATCATCAACTCCTCACTCACAACGGGTGTGTTCCCCACCACATTTAAGCAAGCTCGGGTCACCCTGCTCCTCAAAAAACATACTCTCAACCTAGCCCAGGTTGAAAACTTCAGACCAGTTTCACTCCTGCCCTTCCTGTCAAAATACTTGAGTGCACAGCCTTTAAGCAAGTCTCTGAATTCCTTTCTGAGAATAACCTGTATGAATCAGTCTGGCGTTAAGCAGGGGCACTCTGCCGAGACTGCACTCCTGTCGGTAATGGAGTAACTCGTTCAGCTAGAGCTACTGGTCAGTTCTCAGCTCTATTGCTGTGCTGCCTTTGACACGGTTAATGACTGAACCCTCCTCTCCACACTCACTGAGCTTGGTATCTCAGGAACTGCCAACCGTTTGTTCATGTCCTACCCCTCAGGGAGATATTGTAGAGTATCTTGGAGCCGAGAAGTGTCCAAACAGCATAGCTTGTCCACGGCTTGCCATCAAGGGTCAGTGCTCAGTCCCCTTCTCTTCGGAATACACACCACCTCCCTTGGTGCAATCATTTGCTCCCATGGTTTCTCATATCATTGATATGCTAATGACACCCAGTTCTTCCTGTCATTCACACCGGAAGACCACACATTCTCAGCTCGGATAGCATCATGCCTTGCCAATATATTGGCATGGATGAAAGAATGCCATCTTCAACTTAACCTCTCTAAGACTGAGCTCTTTGTAATCCCAGGCAGGCCCTCTTTACAACAAGAGATCAGTATCCAGCTCGAATCAACCCAACTCATGCCCACAATTTGGGTATCATGATTGATGACCAACTAACCATTAAGGTTCACATGGCCTCAATTGCTCAATCATGTCAATTTGTCCTATACAATATCAGGAAGATCAGCTCCCACCTGTCTGAGCATGCAGCACAACTCCTGGTACAGGCCCTCATAATATCACACATTGACTACTGCAACTCCTTACTGGCAGGCCTCCCCACATGTATGTTCAAACCTCTACAGATGATCCAGAACTCAGCGGCACATCTGGTCTTCAACAATCCCAAACTGGCTCCCAGTCGCTGCTTGCATCAAATTGAAAACCCTGACACTTGCTTACAAAACAGCAACTAAAACAGCTCCCGCCTACCTGAACTCCCTCATTCAGGTCTATGCTCCCTCCCGTTCACAACGTTCTGCCAATGAAAGGTGCCTGGTACTACCACCACAACAGGGCCCCAAGTTGCTAGCTAGACTCTTCTCTTCTATAGTTCTGCAGTGATGGAACGAGTTACCCTCCCTCTCAATTTTTAAGAAAATACTAAAGACTGAGCTCTTTTGCGAACACCTCTGCATTTGATGGACTGAATAATAAAGAAAAAAAATCTGCTTGTATGCATTCTATACACTCTATGTATTACCCCTGTGTACTGCCTGTTGGCTCCTACATCCTATCAGACTCAAATTTAGCTTTATGGCACTTACTCGTGTTGTCGCTCCTGCCTAGATTCTTGCTTGTGTTGTATCAGTTCTCAGATGTACGTCGCTTTGGATAAAAGTGTCTGCTAAATTAAATTGTAAACTGTAAAATAATCAAATGCTGAATATGATATATTGTCCCATGATACATATGATATTCTGTACTGTACTTCTGTGTGTGTGTGTGTGTGTGTGTGTGTGCACACGCACAGTTGGTTGTGAATGAGTGGGTAGATGTGTGCGTTTCTTGTAGCATTTCCTCTAAAATTATCACCGAGTGATATTGCAAGAGAGTTAACAACATTCCATTCACCAGGTATCATAACACCTCCACTAATGTCAGAGTAAAAAGGTCCATCGAAAAAATTGGAAAGTTGTCAGTCAGACATTTTACATTTGTCAGATTTTAAACACAAAAGCCTGCGGGGCTTCACAGCTTTCTGATCAAGGTAACAATCCATGTACTGTATGTAGCCTGTTTGCAGCTGTGCTCTAGTTCTTCTGGTCCTTCAGAGCATCCTAATAAGCCAGCAGAATCAGGATGGGCGCTACACCAGAGTGGGTCAGGACATTAGCCCAAATGTGTCACCAACCTTAGCCAGCCTTGAGCATGACTGGCTGCATTAAGTATTCAAGAAGTCAACCTCATCCATTCTATCTGATAGAACAACCTAATGCACCACGCCCCTGAAGAGCACTCTTCCATTCCTCCTAACCTCTCTCTCTCTCTCTCTCTCTCTTTCTCTGCTGTGCTCTTTGAATTCTGTCGTAAAGTAGCTGTATCTCACCCAAACTGTCAATGACAAATTTGGGCTCAGGTAAATGGTTCTCTGCCTTCAGTAAGGACGTTGACTGTGACTGGAGTGTGGCTTAAGAAAACGGCCAGGCTGTTTGGCTTTACAGGATGGTGCTACTTAAAAATTCTAAGTTCTTCTGTTCGGCGTGTTTGACCGCTCGCAGTTCCTCACTAAGGTATGTCACAAGATCTAGTCATCACGTGAGCTATCAGCTTAGATACAGCCCCAAAGATTGTCATTTCTGTTTAACTTACTGTAACCTATGCTGTCATCTCCCAGAAGTCCAGTGCTGTTTACTTCAGCACCTTCCCCACCACCCAACAAGCAAAAACAAAAAAAAAAAAGTTGAACTTGGGTTTTTTGTTATCGATGTAGTATGATCTTTTCATGAAGGTCTACTATGAGCTTATTCTGCCATAACTGCTTGCGAGACAAAACGACTCCGCTTCTTCCTCAATTTCCTGACTATCCGCCCGCTTCTTTCACACTTGGCTGCAATGATGCCGACGTAAAATACTATGGACTGTACATTTTTTTTTCAGAGAAAGTCCGACCCAACAGTAGCCATTAAAATGGGCCACTACAAAAGTACTTCTGCAGCAGCAGATTTCAGTGGATTATTCGTAGCGGAATACACCAATGACAGAAAGGACCAGAAATGACATTTGCTTGATTGTAAATCTTCAGGATTATATATTAAAAGCAGAAAGTATTTTAGATACTTGTGTGTCACATCAAATAGATTAAAAGTCAAGATAGTTAAGAAAAACCAAACCCTGTTTCTGTATCAGTTAGGCCTAGTAAATAAAAGCAAAATGCAAGGAAATATGTCAGTAGAAAATGTATATTGTGCCATTATCAGCTTTCCAAGAGAGACCAAGGGGAAAAATTATGCTATGACTATTTCATGAGATTATTTCTGCTCAGTTTGACATTTGTTATTAAAATACACAAATTCTTGACATAGACATTCATGATTTACAAAATAAATGTGTATTTCATATCAGTGATGTATTCTCAGCAGTAAATAATACACTACTGCTGTTAGAGCCACAGAACAGCAAATCAACCTCAGATACATACGTAGAAGCAAAACCAAAACAATGCTTACTTTTTTCTTTTTTTCCTCTTTAGTTCATGCTGGATTCCCCTCCGAATTAAGTATTTGAAATATAAATAAACGTCATCAAAAATGTTTGATTTATAAGACATATAAGTAAAAAAAGAAATGGGGGAAAAAAAAGAAGACCTGTACAGTTTCCTCTGGTTTATCACAGAGGCCGGGTATGTGTCAGCAAGGTCCACCATGCACAGGTATAAAGCTCCAAACCATCCTCTCCCGGATGGCATAAGAAAATCCATGACACAGCTGGACCAGTAATCCCAAGTCCAGAGTTCAGACGTTGATGTATGTGGGAAGTTCCGTTGAGAATTTGACATGTGCATGAGGTTTCACACATCCTTGTAAAAAGAAAGAAGAAAATAAGAGAAGCAATATGTATCCTCAGTCAGCACAAAAGGCCGTAGAGACGGGTATTGAACGAGAAAACGTGTACATGGGAAATAATATATCAAGAGCTTCAGGCATATCTGAAAGTGATCAAGTGGGAAATAAAACATTAGGTTGCAGCTATTTCTGTGAAGTAACTATAATCTTTATATTTGTCACATTCAGTTTTGTGTTTGTCCTTTGTTCGCCCCCCCCCCCCCGATTGAATGAACCCATTCAAAATCCTCAGAAACACAGCATAACAAATGATGCATGAAATAATAAGTGTGGAACAGAAAATGAAGCAAAGTGCCAAACAACAAGACAGTAGTGAAAGCCAAATCAAATGAAATGTTTACCAATGGGCCATGTGTTGGACTCTGTGTCCAGAACCTCCAGAGAAGTCACCTGGTCCCGTTGGGCGCTGGGCGTTCTCTCCGTTGGATGTGTTGGACTTATCATTTCTTGTTCTTTTTCGTTCTGCATTTGCGCATAGACGTTGAGGCCTGGGATCTTCCTTGAGGAAAGATTTATAGTGAGGCGAGGGATAATAATAATAATAATAAAAGCCTAACTAAGAAAGCAACAGAGTAGAGACCAGTGGCAGCTGGTGCTAAAAATGTTTGGGGGGGAGTGCAATTTACCTTGGCACAGCACACCTGACAGCTGCTTTAATGTCCACACAGTCGTGGAGTTATTAAGAAGGACAATGTAGCCTATAGATTTCATCAGGGTTCGTAGATGGTGGATGATTGATTGACAGTTGAGACGAGGCGTCATGGTGGGTGTGAACATGATTGACAGCCATGAGAACGGTCCAATCACATTAGATCAAAAAACATGAAAACAATACCAATTTGCTGCCAATCAAAGAGGTAGTGTCTGGGGAACACAGAACAGCGCCCCCTAGAAACTCTGAAGAAACCAATCAGACAGCAGCCTCAGGTCACGTGCTCGCCAAAAGTTTGAGGGCCTACATAAGGTATCGTTTGGCCGGCGCCCCTCACCCAGGAAGTATATGTGTTCAGACAGAAATCAATTTTGGAACCCATATTTAATGGCTGCTGACAGGCGCTCACAGACTGAAAAACACTTTTATTTCATAATTATTTGCATTATACAACTAAATTATATTTAACATGTTTAAGTAGATTCTCTTGATGTTTGAAAGGGGCAACGCCCCAGCGCCCTGTACTGGCTAGCTGCCACTGGTAGAGACTCTTCCAACCTCACATAGTGGGTGAAAATCGTTCATTCATCTAAATTCAGGTCCAGGAAGGTACTTTTTTTTTGCTTAATTACTTTGTCTGTATGCCTACACATTATTTACATATGCTGGCAGCAATAACAGGAAAGTTTGAACTTTTATTATCTGTTCCTGCACATTTCTATAGATTTCAGGGAGAGTGCCCTTTTCCCATTCAGCTGCAACTTGGCAAGGGGAAATTATTTAACGTTTGAGAAAGGTTAACTGTCCGCCCTCAAAGGGCTAAGTATTGATAACGCCTGAAGACTGACTGACATTTTTCCCCACAAGAATGCTTTCATAAAAGAATTTCAGGACCCTTGCAGAATTGCAAGAAAAGGCCAGCTCTCCACTGAGAAGCTGCTGGTTTATGCGAAGATGTTTGACAGACGGGGATAACGCCTTGCTAGAGAGAAGCGTTTACTGTCAGGAGTTCTCATACATGGATGGACAATTTCAAATCCTTCACATTTGGGTGCAGTTATAATAGCCACGTGGACATGACATGTCCTAAACACTTTACCTTTTGAATTTGTAGATGACAAACACAGCTAAACCCACAACCACTACTGACAGCAGCATTAGCATGGCGGAGCCACTGTGGTTCTCATTGGTGTCCACTAGGGGCGCTGCAAGTGAGAAGGAAACAATCACAAAGTAGAAGTTGGACCATAAAATGTATTTTCACCCAGCTAAAATATGACATAAAGGAGACAGCAATGAAATGTGACCCCTATTTTAAGCATAATGTAAATAAAGTAATTTCAGTAATATTGACTTCTCTTACTCTTTATCTTATTAGCCCCTTAGGACAGTAGCAGCATCCCCAATAGGAAGAGGCACACATACTTGTAACGATGCTCATTCTTTGAATGTCTCTGTGTAGCTACATAGTTGGAGCCAATCAGACACAGGGTTGGGATTGTTAGTTGATGGGGCAACAAAAAGAGAAGAAAAAAAAACCTGTGTCCAGGTCTGTGTCTTCACCACTCTAACTTTCTACATGCTTGATGTTATAACCCATGTTACAACTAGCAGGACCCAGGTATAGACAGGCCCTGCTGGTCGGCTTGGTAGTTAAGACACACAGGCAGTTTTATCTGTACATGCATCAGTCTTTACCTGCTGATAGGTGGGCCGCATACACTGTGACTTGGACCCCAGGTCGTAAGGTAAACTGGACAAGGTTCTGATTCAAGGCACTGAGTAAAACCTCGGAGAGCTGTTGGGGCAGACAGACCAAATGGCGTGCAAACAGTTCTTGATAATGAAGTCATACTGTAAAAAGTCAAACTGTGACTGTCTGCAGATCGAGGCCATTGTTACCAAATCTGTGGATCAAGTTTGTTCTAAGTCTTCAAATTATATAACTTCTTACAGACAAACATACATAAATGCATACATGAATACATACTAAGCAAAATGAATGTTCACAGTCTCTGTCAATCTTTGCATTTTTTTCCTTGAACATCCACCAAAACAATGCATTTTCCCTGATCTCGATGGTACACACCTTTTGTTGACAGTTGTCAAACTAGACAGCTGTAACCAACAGATAACCCAGAGGTTATATGTTCTCCCCCAACAACTCCATATGATGTTGAAGAACATCTATGTAGGAATCAATGTGTAGAGGAACTCTTTACATGAGTACATGACATACGTGCAGTGAAAACTTCCCTGATCGCCGCTTTTAACGGTGACAGCAACGTTTTCGTCAAACAACCATGCAGCTTTTGATATAAATCAGGCAGATTACCCAGACCAAAAGGGAAACTGCAAAATGCCAGCTGCAGTCTGATCATGTTCGGTCATAATCTTTTTCCTCATAAAGAGGGTCTGATTCATGCAAGAACAAATCTCTTCACCAAGAACCTAATCTTGATATGGAGTCTTGAAATAAGTGGGGGGGGGGGTTTATTGTTGTTGTTGAATATCAGCATGCAATTAAGTATATCCATGTTTTCCTCCATCATTTATCACCTGTGTCTATAAAACATGCAGGGGACAAAAATATTTGCTAAAGAGAATCCTCCTTTTTTCTTACTTCCCTTTTTTCAGATGAAAAGCCTTAATTTACCTCATCTGCCTGATTTGGCCAATAAATGATTATATGAGTAATATCTCTGTTCCCTCATCCACCTTTTATATTTCTTAGCAGTTTAAATTTAGACTATGCTATGAATAATTTTTCGTCTATGTACCATGGTCAGTAAATCTATTCCAGATTTAAATAAGCAGTCCACGCACTACAATCTCAAGATGACAACCTTAAATAAAGATTCGTCCCCTGCTTATATGGGAGAAAGTCTCTCAGAGTGATCAACCGGGTGTAAGAGTGGAGGAGGAAGGAAAAAATGATTTCCTTGCTGGTTTTACTTTTCTCCACATGCCTGTGGTAGACTTTCTGTCAAGAGAATATTTCACATCGATATCATCCATATCTATTGCACCAGACTCAGAGCTAATGCCGTCCATCTTGATAGGACTGTGATTCAGTGAACTAATCAGTCATGCTCCCTTTTAGACTGTATGATTCTGTTCCCTACCCTCCACACCCTCTGAACGTGACTTGAGGGAATTTAAAAGTCATTCGCCATGATGACTTGTGAATACTTGTCAGGCTTATTGATAATTCTATTATTGAAATTCCTCGGGCGTGTTCTGGAATCATATCGACATCCTTCAGTGGACCAACATTGACATCTACTGGGGGAAAGCGGAACTGGGATCATTCTAACTAGGATGGGGGATGGTGAGGTGGGGGTATAATGGTGGGGACTTTCTCCTAGAAAAGAGGACTCGGCAATGACACTCGAAACTTTACCGACACAAAACAGCTGCAAGAGATCTGAAAACACTGTTGAACTCTCACTGTAATGACAGCGGGAGAGCGAGGATGGCAAGGTCACCTACGTCCATGCAAATATCCATTCCAGAAAGCAAATAAAAAGCAATGAGATGATTGTTCCTGCAGTGGCAGGAGAATGTTCATGTCCTCACCTGATTCAAATGAGCAGCACTCTTCTCTGCTTTTCCCTCCGTTAAGAATTTGTCAGGCAGAAGGAAAAATTCTGCTGCTGTGGGCAGCCCTGGGAGGACGGTGACTAAAAGCTGATCTTCTCTCACTCCTGTAGCCTAGCAAGGAGAAGAAGGAAGAAGTGAATAACCAAGAGGAGACTTCAAATTTAAACCCTTGACCCCCCAGTTTCGAAGTTCAGGTTGCTGCCACAATCAGAATGGACAGAATTTGTTGATAACCGTGTTTTAACCAGTAATTCCAAGGACTGCTGCTTGTCACACAAGGTCTTTAATGTATGCATCAGTCAGTAGCATTGCTTTTATTCATGAAGTCTTTAAGCTAATGTGTCACATACTGAGGCTCATGTTTGTGTATGCTGCCATGATGGCGTATTGTTTGGATGAAACAGGATATCAATCTAAATTTGACTATCAAATCAAAAAAAGTTGCATACAGTATTCATAAAGGATTTTTAGTTTACAGGGTTTTTTTTTCACACAGTGACAGACTGAGAACGCCCTTTCCTTTCATTGCATGTTTTACTCTATTTCTGTGCATGTGACAAATATAGTACTTGAACTTGAACTTGAAAGGAGTCAAACTATTTTAAACAATAGATTCTTTAGTCCAGGTTGCAGGTTTTCTTCGATTTTGTGTGCATTTCATTAAAGCGACTGTAGACAACTTTTCAACTTTCCCGTCCTAGTATTTCCAGGTTGTTTTTTTTTAATTGTTTGTGCCGCTGTCACAAAGACAACCGGGTCATTTTCTATTTATTAGCAGCCTGGCTACTGTCCAAAGCAAGAAACAACTGTAAGAATTAAAATTTGAACTAGAAACCCCGATATCAGTGTTATGATAAAGGCTGAGTAAAACATCCGGTAGTATTAATAAGTTGGCAGGTTGTGTGACTTACTGATCCAGTAGAAAGAATGCCAACTGAATGTCGGTTTGGAATCCTCCTAAGTCTCGGGTGTTGTATCGAACTCTGTTTTCCCCGTCGAGATCTGTTTCCCCCTAGCCAGAGTTCAATACAACACCAGGACGCTTGATTAACCTTAACCTAACCTTGACCTAACACTAACCTAACTTTAACCTAACCCTAAGATAAACCTAATGCTTACCTTAACCTAATCATAACCAATAGCCAACCTGTATCCTTGCGAACGCTTTCATCTGGCTAGGGGGAAACAGATTCCCGACAGGGAAACAGAGTACAATATAACACTGGAGCTTGCTCTATAGAGTGAATGTCCATCTGAGGTTCACTCTTGATTTAACTCTGTTTTTATAACTCTCCCTCTTCACCTTCTTTACAGCCTCATTCAACGGGGTTCTTTTTCTCTTGCTGGGAAGAGATTCCACTGTCACTTCGGTTGGTCTGCCATTTCTGCTACTGGGGATAGCGCTTTTGCACTTTGGGGTTAGCTATTGGTAATTATCCCCAAAGCACAAAAGTGCTATCCTCTTTCTATTTTGGTTGCGCAATGGTTGACAGACTTCCTTTTTGCCATAAATTGAGCCTCCATTTTCCCACAAGATCATACCCATTGGCAGACAAAATTTGGTTCCCTATAAGCCTGAAAGCAAGAATTATGGGTAACCAATCAAAAGGCTGATTGTGTCATTATTCTATAGCCATTACACTGCAATCAACATTTACTTCATGGTACGTTAAAGCAAAAAAGTTGTCTACTGCCGCTTTAAAGGGAGCCAATTTTAAATTTAAAGGGAAATATTTCAAATTTCTGCATTATCTTATATATGTTTAGTAGGGCTAACACTCCATTAGTGGCCATAACATTGAGCAGGCTTCTGTGTATCTCTGAAACACCGGCAAAACTGCACAGAAACAGTGTCTGTGAATTGCCAACTTTATATGACATTTGGTGGCATTAGCTAAAATAACCATATGCATCTGTTTTAGTTACGCTATTTACCTTTCGGTAATCAATACAAAGACACACAGTTAAATCGGGCTTGGGAACAGCAACTAAGGGAGAACTCCATTCACTTCAGCCTTGCTCGATCACACCAATTCCTTCCATGTAGAGCAACTCTGATTTCACCTGAGCCCATGTTTGTGGGTTACTCCGGTATGGATGTTGTTTAATGGTGGTTGCCTCACCAGTGTCTATATCATGGGTTATCAAATTTGTTAATCCAGGGGTTTCTCTAAACAGAGGTCTATACTGATCCACTAGATGTAATACATCCTCTTTCTGCTCTGTGGTGAGATGACTCAGTGACTATCTGAGATTGGCTAGGGCATTGGAATTCTTAAGCCTAGCTGTAACTGGTTTAACTGACCCAACCCCATCATCCTCACTCTCCTATAAGAGTATAAGACTAGAGGAATGTGCACGCAGGTGGACTATATCTTATGCAGGAGACACTATCTGAAAGGGATTGGAGACTGCAAGGTGGTGACAGGGGACAACGTAGCTAGGCAGCATCAGATGGTGGTCTGAAGGATGACTTTGGAGATTAAGAAGAGGGAGAGAGAGAAGGCAGAGCCAAGGATCAAATGGTGGAAGTTGAAGGAAGACTGTTGTGTGGAGTTCAGGGAAGAGTTAAGACGGGCACAGGGTGGTAGTGAAGAGTTGCTGGATGGCTGGGCAACTACTGCAGATATAGTGAGAGGGACAGCTAGGAAGGTACCTGGTGTGTCATCTGGGCAGAGGAAGAAAGACAAGGAGACTTGGTGGTGGAATGAGGATGTACAGGAAATTATACAGAGGAAGACATTAAAAAGAAGAAGTGGGATAGTCAGAGAGTACAAAGGAGTTGAATCAAGTGCAACTGGACTCACGGATATACAGTGCTGCTTGAAAGTATGTGAACCCCTTGAGCAGTTTGGATTTTTCTGTTGTTTTACCATGATTTTCTTATTCTATCATCACCAATTTTTATGTATGAAATGTCAGCTATATGTTTATCAGTTGCATGTAGTTGTTTAGTGGGACTTGTTTTAGTAGCCCAAAAACTACATGAAACATGGAAATAGTGTATGTGCAAAAGTAAGTGAACCCCCAGCTGCATTGGTTAAGTCAAGCAGGTAACAGACTCGGGTGAAACACATTTGGGTGCTTAATTAATCATTTAAGCAGACCAATGAAATGAGACATCCTTGGGAAAGGGTTTGGCCTGCACTAATTAAAAGAGAGAGGAAAACAACCAAACCACTGTGGTCCCATACAAATCAACAATGCCGACAGCAAAGGAGATATCCGAAGACATGAAGAAGAGGGTAGTGATAGCCCATCAGTCTGGGGAGGGATTTAAGACCATCTCCAAAAGATTCCAGCTCCATCCATCCACTGTAAGACAAATAATTTACAAATGGAGGGCCTTCAACATGACAGCAACTCTGCCTAGAAGTGGACGCCCATCAAAACTATCACCCAGAAGCACCAGAAAAATAATAAATCAGGTAAAGGCCAACCCACACATCACCTCTAGAGAGTTGCAGAGCTCTCTGGTAGCATCTGGGACAAATGTGCATGCGTCTACAATCAGACGAAAATTGAATAGCCATGACATTCATGGGAGGGTTGCTAGAAGGAAGCCTCTGCTCTCAAAAAAGAACAAAGCTGCCCATTTCAACTTTGCCAGAGAGCACTTGGACAAACCAGAGACCTTCTGGAAGTCCATTCTCTGAACAGACGAGTCCAAAATAGAATTATTTGGTCACAATCAAAACCAACATGTTTGGAGAAAAGCCAACACTGCATATGAAGAAAAGAACCTCCTCCCAACAGTGAAGCATGGTGGTGGAAATGTGAAGGTCTGGGGCTGCTTTTCTGCTTCTGGACCTGGACGACTCCATATTATCCAAGGAACCATGAATTCTCCGGCATATCAACAAATTCTTGACCAGAATCTCCTGCCATCAGTCAGGGAGTTGAAGCTGGGACGAAAATGGATTATGCAACAAGACAATGACCCAAAGCATTCCAGCAAAACTACAAAGGAATGGCTTCAGAGAAAGAGGATTCGTACTCTGGACAGGCCCAGTCAAAGTCCAGACCTTAATCCAATTGAAATGTTGTAGCGAGACCTGAAGAAGTTGGTACATACCAGATGTCCCTCCAACCTCTCTCAACTGGCTGAGTTCTGCAAGGAGGAGTGGGCAAAAAGCCCCATAAGCAGATGCGAGAGACTGGTTAGTGGTTACAGAAGACGTTTGGTTGAAGTAATGGCTGCAAAAGGAGGAGCCACAAGCTACTAATACAAGGGTTCACATACTTTTGCACATGCTAAATTTTCAGTTTTTGTGAAATAAACCACCTTTGTTGAATTAAATAATGAAAATATATCTCTTTTTGTGTGTGTGTCCATTATTTGGAAGGTGTGCTTTACAAATTGGGATTTGGATGTATGTGTAATAAGCTTATTTTAATGTTTTTTACAAAAACAGTGACCATGTCTGGAGGGTTCACAAACTTTCAAGCAGCACTGTATACCAAGTCCAGTTGCACTTGATTCAACTCCTTTGGATAACCATGACCTGGATCAATGAGAACATTCACAGACATAGTCAGAGAGATGAAGAAAGACAGGAGTACAAGGAGATGGGGCGTAAAGCAAACAGAGAGGTGGCGAAGGCAAAGGAAAAGGTGTATGGTGAGTTGTATGACACTTTGTATCTTATAAGTTTTCTTCTAAATCGTTTTGGGTAAAAGCATGCCCTAAGTGACTAACTGTTACTTTCACGTGCTGATTAATTAATTAATTGATCTGTAGGTGATCTCAATACATATGATCTCAACATTCTGTCACCTCAGCACCCAGTTTATTTGCATGAATTCACTCTCAGTTCTGCTATCAGTCGTTTTATTATACATCATAATACTGGATACGAATTAATGAATTGGTACATAATTTAAATATTTGTATTTGTATATTTTACATATATTACATATTTTTACCACAAATGTTGTTCATTTGTGTTGTGTTTGTGTTCTTCTTTTCAGGTGATGTTTCAACGATATTTGTTTAATATTTGTGTAATATAAGCGCATTATCTTTTGAAGCCCACATCAACAGTGTTACTCGATCTGCATACTTCCACCTATGCAATATTAATCGTCTTCGCCCGGCACTTACACCTAAAAGCACAGCTATACTCACTCATGCCCTGGTTACATCCCACATTGACTACTGTAATTCTGTCCTCTTTGGTCTTCCCCTCTAGTGTCTTCATGAGCTTCAATTGGTCCAGAATTCACCTGCCGAATTACCAGAACTCCTTCCATAGATCATATCACTCCTGTTCTTCAGCAACTCCATTGGCTCCCTGTTAAATACCGTATTGACTTCAAGATCCTGCTCCTCACCTTTAAGGCCCTTAATAAACTAGCTCCTTCATATCGTCATATCTTCGTATTTATCTCTCAGATCCTCTTCTGCTCTCCAACTCATTACACCATCAGCCCGCTTGAAAACAATGGGGACTACAGCCTTCAGTCATTCTGTCCCCTGCCTATGGAACTCTCTCCCACAAGACATTCACAACATTGACTGTCTTTCAACATTCAAATCCCATCTCAAAATGCACCTTTTCAAACTGCAATATTCAGTTTGATCCATGTTTCATTGAGTTTTGCGCAGATGATGATTTTATACTGATCTGTTGTGTTAACTTTTTATTGTCTACCCTGCTTTGTTTTGATCTTATGCTGTCTGATAAAGTGCTGCTTGTTTTTTACTGTGTTCTGTAAGGTGTCCTTGAGTGCTCTGAAAGGCACCCACAAATAAAATGTATAATTATTACTTATAAATAGTATCTCATAACTGCTGTTTGTAGTGAACACAATGAAATCCAGAATGGTTTGGGAGCTCTGAGAAAAGGCAGTGGTGTTACTTGGTCATTTCACAGCTATCACAAACCATATAAAACAATAAAAAAGTACTTCATATATATGTAGCGCTTTCTTGGTATCACCTTCCCTGAGATACAGCGCCCTGGGTCCTTTAACATAAACCTTGTTTTGTTTTTATGTAGGTTACCCCTTAAAGGTAAGTAAAGTATTAATTGTCTGCCAACTTAAGATATTATGATACAAATGTATTTTAAACTTAAACCTTATCCCTATAAAATCCTATACTTTTCACTCTTTTAACCCCCTCTATTTATTACATATTTATTAACGAGACAATGAGAAAAGTGAAATGACCTTTCATGAAGATGTATTATTTATTCACAATAGAAAATAATAAATGAATTGAAAATAGACCCCTTTTTAGTGTTCTTTTAAGGCACCAAGGAGTTTCACTCAACAACAAAAATATAGGCACTAACCCTTTAAACCTGTATTCACAATTAGGAAACATTAATAATCAATTTGCATGAATTTACATTCACAATGAACACTTGACAGAAACTAACAACAATTAAGTATTCGCTGGTGTGGGCCCACTTAATAAAAATAAAAACAAAAGCCAGCAATAAACAAATAAACAACCCCGTTGCAGGCCTGATGGGAGCTGGGTTTGAGCACTGTAACCGTGGGTGACTCACCCCTGATGAAAAGTCAAATGTCTCTGCCCTTCAATGTCCAGTGACGGCTTTCTCATGTCATCTGCTCCGGCGATGACTATGGTGAAGAAAAATCCACCTCGGTCCTAGAGGCGATGAAGAGGGGTAACAGTGGAGCTCCCTCGTTGCCAGAGGTGCAGCCGTGCTTTCCCGGTCACACGGTGCGCTGTCTGGTGACGCTGTGTGCAGCCTCAATGTCCGCACATGCAGGGTTAGCATACATTAGCAGGGGCGCTAACTAGCCGCTAAGTAGCAGGTGGCAGTATACATTTGATGAGACTAGCTCCAAAAACACATGCTACAGGTTAACAAGACTTCAGTGACAATTAGCTGGCAGCTAAACATAATACCAGCAGTCAAAACTGTAGGCAAAAAACAACTTTAGGGCATAATAGACTCTAACCCTCATGGCCGAGTGCCAGCAGGCTCTTGTCTCCTGCTCCGCTCTCTGCGCACGGCCCATTAGCCCCGCCCCCTAACTGTTGTGAGGCAACATACTTAAAGTGACATAGACTTTTGGTGTAGAAATTATGGGTTGTCTACTGCTATGTACATATTAACTGAAACTTAACTCTGGTGTATTTACACCGGGGTTAAACCCTCCCCCCTTTTAAATGTCTGGATGCCCTCATCAGACAGTTCTCTTTATGGGACCTGATGGGCAGACTAGTCCCCCTTTCTCTACACTTTGAACACTTGATGGTAAAGCTGTAGGAAGCTGTTGGGGATTCGGTGACGTCTTCTGGTGCATTACCGGTGAGGTATATTTTCATCCCTCGGTGCACAATGACAAGTGGCTGGTCAGTGGGCTCCCCTGGTTCATCATAACTCAAACGAATGACTGGCTTGACTGCTCGTTTAGCAGCGGGGACACTGCCAGAGTCCACCCCATCATTGGGCTCACTAGATGTTGGGACGTCTCCCACTTCAAGTCCTGTGTCCACCACAGGGTCCTCCGATGGTAGTGTAACACTTTCAGCATACTCCTCCTCGTTAGCAGCTGGACAGACATCCTTTCCTCATCGTGAGGAGTACCAGATGCACCATTCACTTCCAGGCTAACTTCACTGGGCCTATCATCCTCAGGGTTTAAGGACCAAGAGGCAGGGGGCAGAATTTGCCAGTCACCATGTGTAAGCCCTTTGGAGGAATAATGGAAGTCCTCCTCTTCACTCTCTGAAGCACTGTGCTCTCACCAGCTGTCGGTCCCTCACTCCATTGTGCTCTTTTCTGAGTAGGGGCACTGGAGGCTCTAGTTGATGGTCTCTGAGAAGGGTGTGTCTCTTCTCGAGCTTTTGGTATTCTCACTAGGAACCCTTTGGGAAGAATATGGTCTCTGTGGAGCGTTTTTACTATTCCTCTTCCACCTTCAGGTCTCACCCTATACACAGGTAAGTTGGGCAACTTTCCAATGACCATATAAGGCTGCAGGTTCCGCTTCTCTTTCAACCTTTGCTTTCCTGGAACTCCCAAGGCTCGGACAAGTACCCTATCTCCGTCTTGTAGGTTGTGGACTCTGACTCTGTTGTCATACCCTCGCTTGTTTATCTGATGGTTCTTGTGAGAGGCTTCAGATGCTAAGTAGTAAGCCTGACGGAGCTCCTCCTTCAGTTTTTCAACATACTGGTGGTGTGTTGTACAGTCCTCTCCTTCCACACCCAGGCCAAAACACACATCAATAGGCAGACGGGCCTCTCTGCCGAACATGAGGTAATACGGCGAATAGTCCGTTGCCTCATTGTGGGTGCTGTTATAGGCATGTACCATGAAGGACACATGTTGACTCCATCTCTGTTTGTGTTTGGGATCAAGGGCGCCCAGCATGGATAGAAGAGTGCGATTGAAATGCTCTGGCTGTGGGTCTCCCTGCAGATGGTAAGGGGTGGTTCTTGATTTTCTTATCCCTAGCATGGTCAAGAGCTCTTTTATCAGTCGACTCTCAACGTCCCGCCCTTGGTCGGAATGGATGCGAACTGGCAGACCCTAGTGGACAAAGAACTTCTCTGGCAGTACTTTGGTGACGGTTGGTGCTTTTTGGTTGTTTGTGGGGAATGCCTGGGCATACTGGGTGAAATGGTCGGTGACCACTAGGACATTAGTCACTCCTCTGGAATCTGGCTCAATTGACAAGAAGTCAATGCATACCAAGTCCATAGGACTACGGCTTGTGATCTGATGCAAAGGGGTGGCCTTGTGGGGAGTGGCCTTCCGAGCCACACACCTTCCACATGTTTTGATGTACTGGTCTATGTCAGCGGCCATTTTGGGCCAGTAGAATCTTTCTCGTACCAACTCAGTGGTTTTCTCAATCCCAAGATGCCCAAAATCATCATGCAGCGACTGTAGCACCAGCTGCCGGTGCTTTTTAGGGAGTACCAACTGGAATACTTCTTTGCCACCTGGCCTCACTGTCTTCCTATACAGAAGCCCGTTTCACAGCTGCAGCTTTTACCCTTCTCGCTGAAGACAGGAGGTCCCTTGATGGGTGCTTTGGATAGTACATGGACATTTTCCTGCTCTTATCTCTTGTTTAACCCTTCCAATGTCTTCATCTGCATCTTTCTCTTTTAGTAGTTCTGTAGTACTCACCTGTTCTACAGAGCTTTCATGTAGTCGAACTGGGTACACAAACATGTCAGGGATGGCTGAGGGTGATGCACCTAGCTGATCCACACATCGACTTGGGTCTTGAAACTCAGACGCGCTCACACTTTTGCAGAGCGCCTTTACTCCTGATGGAGGTATACACCCTTTACTTCAGTGCTCGCATTCCTGGACAGCAGGTCTGCATCAACATTCTCTCTGCCTGGCCTGTACTGTATGCCAAAGTCATAAGTGGACAGGGCTGCTAGCCACCTATGGCCAGTGGCATTGAGTTTGGCGGTCGTGAGAACATAGGTCAATGGGTTGTTATTGGTTCTCACCACAAACTTGGCTCCATATAGGTAGTCGTGGAATTTGTCGATGACTGCCCATTTCAGCGCAAGAAACTCCAGTTGATGGGCTGGGTAGTTTCTCTCAGAATTCCTCAACTTTCAACAGGCAAGGGCTACTGGACGCAGGCTATCTGGATACTCCTGATTGAGCACAGCACCCAAACCATCGAAGCTGGCGTCCACATGCAACATGTAAGGCTTTGTTGGGTCAGCAAATGCCAAGACTGGAGCATGAATGAGACAGTGAATTATTTTCTGAAAGGCAACAGTACAGGTAGGGGTCCACCGATCTCCAAAGGGCTCCGACTTTTTGAAGTAGGTGGCCTGGGGCATTGCTGCTTTCTTGGCTCTCTGTGCTGGTAAGTAGCCTCTTGTCAGGTTAGTCAGGGGTCTTACAATAGCGGAGTAGTTGTTAATGAATCGCCTGTAATGCCCGCAGAAACCCAGGAAAGACTGTATGGACCTGAGATCAGTAGGTTGCTCCCAGTGGGTGACCGCTCTGATCTTTTCTGGGTCGGTGGCTATCCCTGAGGCTGACACGATGTGGCCAACATACTTGACCTGTGGTTGGCAGAATTGACATTTGTCAATGGATAACTTCAGGCCGTATTCCTGGAGCCGGTCAAGCACCTTGAGAAGGCATTCCTCGTGCTCCTCCAGCGTCCTTCCAAATACTATCAGGTCATCGAGATACACCAGGCACTGGAGCAGGTTCATATCTCTCACAGCTTTCTCCATTAGCCGCTGAAATGTCGCTGGGGCTCCTGTGATGCCCTGGGGCATGTGTTCAAACTGAAAGAACCCCAGTGGGCATATGAAGGCTGTTTTTTCTTTGTCGTCTTCGGCCATGGCGATTTAGTAGTAGCCATTCCTCAGATCCAACACCGAGAACCAACGACTTCCGGTCATACAGTCCAAGGCGTCATCGATTCTTGGAACAGTGTATAATGGTCTGGGATGGTTCGTGCATTCAGAGTGCGTTAGTCTATGAACATTCTGATGGTGCCATTCTTTTTTCTTGCCACCATGATTGGCGAGGCATATGGGCTGCGAGACTCTGATAATTCCAGCTGCAAGTAGCTTTTGTAGGTGGTGCCGGACATCATCTATGTCTGCTGGCGCGAGGCGTCTTGATCGTTCTCTGAAGGGTCGAGGATCACTGATGCGAATGGTATGTTCAACACCTTTAGCCAGCCCCACATCCCACTCTCCTAGGGAAAACACTCCAGCTCTTTCTGACAACTTATTAGCAAGTCTCTCTTTCCAAGCAGTAGGGATGGGGGAGTCTCCGAAGTTGAACAATGCAGGATCTACTCTCTTAGATGACACTTCTTTCTGGAGCTCAGTCGCTATTTCAGCTTTGTGGACATAGGCGATGACAGTGCCTTTTGGGATACTTCTGGTTTTTAATGACTCATTTCTCAGCAACACAGAAAAAATTGTCCACATTCATGTTAGAGGGAAGGAGGACACATGGTGGCACCACGACCCCAGCTGGAAGAGGGCGTTGTGCAGGGGCCTCAACCACTAACACATCTTGCTCCCATGGCTCCTTTGCGATCACTTTGCAGGCGGCAAACACTGTACCACCTGGGGGGATTGTAAGTGGACCGCGGCCAGTCCATCTTATGTGCCCAATACCGTCATCGATAGGGCAAAATGGGGGTTTTGGCTCCATTGGTGCGGGTGTCTCTGCACACACTCGCCACAACCTAGCTTGGCCACCACTCTCTGTACAGTCTCTGGTCTTGGGCTCGTGACGGAAACTTCTTGCATTGGTACCAATGATCACTGGTGCCTGGTCTGGGCTGTTAGGGTCTGGGCACACCAGGGCTAACACAGTCTTTGCCTCAGCATGAGTTCCATCATCCAAGAACTTAATCTCCATGGCTACATACCCTTTATAAGTATAGCTGGACTCACTGAGGTCCCAAAGTGCCAAGCTGGAAATGGGATGGAGAGGTAAGTGGGACAGGTGGGCTGCGTACCAACTCTCATATATGATGCTGACAGTGGAGCCGCTGTCTATGAGTGCGGTAGTTGGGTGACCCTTGATGATGATTTTACCCAATGAAGGTTCTCCCACTAGCTCTTTTGGAAGGTTAGTGGCTTCCTTGGTATCTATGGCACTCCGTTTCACAGAGCAGTTGGTGTTTGATGGCTCTTTGTCTTGGTTGGTTTTCTCTTTGTTGTTTATTTGATGTCTCTTTAAGGAACGAATCAGTTTTTGTATGACCTTTGCTGAGCCCTCAGGGGCTGTGCAGCGAGGGGCCACATGTCC